>NC_041380.1:491450960-491477793 GCF_002162155.2 Triticum dicoccoides
CCTCGGTAATGCATCATCATAATGAGCTCAATGTGACCAAGGTGTTGGACACGGGATCATGCATTACGGTACGAGTAAAGTGACTTGCCGGTAACGAGACTGAACAAGGTATTGGGATACCGACGATCGAGTCTCGGGCAAGTAACGTACCGATTGACAAAGGGAATTGCATACAGGGTTTGATCGAATCCTCGACATAGTGGTTCATCCGATGACAACATCGAGGAGCATGTGGGAGCCATCATGGGTATCCAGATCCCGCTGATGGTTATTGACTGAGAGCGTCTCGGTCATGTCTGCATGTCTCCCGAACCCGTAGGGTCTACACACTTAAGGTTCGGTGACGCTAGGGTTATGAAGATATGTATATGCAGAAACCGAATGTTGTTCGGAGTCCCGGATGAGATCCCGGACGTCACGAGGAGTTCCGGAATGGTCCGGAGGTAAAGAATTATATATAGGAAGTGCTGTTTCGGGCATCGGGACAAGTTTCGGGGTTATCGGTATTGTACCGGGACCACCGGAAGGGTCCCGGGGGTCCACCGGGTGGGGCCACCTGTCCCGGGGGGCCACATGGGCTGTAGGGGGTGCGCCTTGGCCATCATGGGCTAAGGGCACCAGCCCCTATAGGCCCATGCGCCTAGGGTTTCCCCCTAGGAGGAGTCCTAGTGGTGGAAGGCACCCCTAGGTGCCTTGGGGGGGAGGGAAACCTCCCCTAGGCCGCCGCCCCCCCTAGTAGATCTCATCTACTAGGGCCGGCGCCCCCCTGGCACCCCTATATATAGTGGGGGAGAGGAGGGACTTCACACACCAGCCCCTGGCGCCTCCACCTCCCCCCGTTACGTCTCTCCCTCGTAGTCTCGGCGAAGCCCTGCTGCTGTGACGCCCTGCATCCACCACCACGCCGTCGTGCTGCTGGATCTTCATCAACCTCTCCTTCCCCCTTGCTGGATCAAGAAGGAGGAGACGTCTCCCGTCCCGTACGTGTGTTGAACGCGGAGGTGCCGTCCGTTCGGCGCTGGTCATCGGTGATTTGGATCACGTCGAGTATGACTACATCATCACCTTGCAAGCTTCCGCACGCGATCTACAAGTGGTATGTAGATGCAAACTCTCTCCCTAGACTCGTTGCTTAGATGAACTCATAGATGGATCTTGGTGAAACCGTAGGAAAAATTTTAATTTTCTGCAACGTTCCCCAACACTTTCGTGATGCCGGCCTTCTTTTTCGCTAAGTATTTGGGGCAGTTCCGCTTCCAGTGACTACTTCCCTTGCAATAAAAGCACTCAGTCTCGGGCTTGGGTCCATTCTTTGGCTTCTTCCCGGCAGCTTGCTTGCCGGGCGCGGCAACTCCCTTGCCGTCCTTCTTGAAGGCTTTCTTACCCTTGCCCTTCTTGAACTTAGTGGTTTTATTCACCATCAACACTTGATGTTCCTTTTTGACTTCTACCTCTGCTGATTTCAGCATTGCAAATACTTCAGGAATGGTCTTTTCCATCCCCTGCATATTGAAGTTCATCACAAAGCTCTTGTAGCTCGGTGGAAGCGACTAAAGGATTCTGCCAATGACCGCGTCATCCGGGAGATTAACTCCCAGCTGAGTCAAGCGGTTATGCAACCCAGACATAGTGAGTATGTGCTCACTGACAGAACTGTTTTCCTCCATCCTACAGCTGAAGAACTTGTCGGAGACTTGATATCTCTTGACCCGGGCATGAGCTTGGAAAACCATTTTCAGCTTTTCGAACATCTCATATGCTCCGTGTCTCTCAAAACGCTTTTGGAGCCCCGGCTCTAAGCTGTAAAGCATGCCGCACTGAACGAGGGAGTAGTCATCAGTACGTGTCTGTCAAGCGTTCATAACGTCTTGTTCTGCAGGGAGAACAGGTGCGTCACATAGCGGTGCTTGTAGGACATAATCTTTCTTGGCAGCTATGAGGATGATCCTCAGGTTCCGGACCCAGTCCGTGTAGTTGCTGCCATCGTCTTTCAGCTTGGTTTTCTCTAGGAACGCGTTGAAGTTGAGGACTACGTTGGCCATTTGATCTACAAGACATATTGTAAAAATTTAGACTAAGTTCATGATAATTAAGTTCATCAAATTATTCAATGAACTCCCACTTAGATAGACATCTCTCCAGTAATCTAAGTATAACATGATCCGAGTTAACTAGGCCGTGTCCGATCATCACGTGAGACGGACTAGTCAACATCGGTGAACATCTTCATGTTGATCGTATCTTCTATACGACTCATGCTCGACCTTTCGGTCTTTTGTGTTCCGAGGCCATGTGTGTACATGCTAGGCTCGTCAAGTCAACCTAAGTGTTTGCATGTGTAAATCTGTCTTACACCCGTTGTATGTGAACGTTGGAATCTAACACCCGATCATCACGTGGTGCTTCGAAACAACGAACTGTCGCAACGGTGCACAGTTAGGGGGAACACTTTCTTGAAATTATTATGAGGGATCATCTTATTTACTACCGTCGTTCTAAGTAAACAAGATGCAGAAACATGATAAACATCACATGCAATCAAATGATAAAAGTGACATGATATGGCCAATATCACATAGCTCCTTTGATCTCCATCTTGGGGCTCCATGATCATCTTGTCACCAGCATGACACCATGATCTCCATCATCATGATCTCCATCATCGTGTCTCCATAAAGTTGCTCGCCAACTATTACTTCTACTACTATGGCTAACACGTTTAGCAATAAAGTAAAGTAATTTACATGGCGTTTCTCAATGACACGCAGGTCATACAAAAAATAAAGACAACTCCTATGGCTCCTGCCGGTTGTCATACTCATCGACATGCAAGTCGTGATTCCTATTACAATAGCATGAACATCTCATACATCACATATATATCATTCATCATTCATCACAACTTTGGCCATATCATATCACAAAGCACTTGCTGCAAAAACAAGTTAGACGTCCTCTAATTGTTGTTGCAAGTTTTACGTGGCTGAAATAGGGTTCTAGCAAGAATGTTTTCTTACCTACGTGAAAGCCACAACGTGATTTGTCAACTTCTATTTACCCTTCATAAGGACCCTTTTCATCAAATCCGCTCCAACTAAAGTGGGAGAGACAGACACCCGCCAGCCACCTAATGCAACTAGTGCATGTCAGTCGGTGGAACCGGTCTCACGTAAGCGTACGTATAAGGTTGGTCTGGGCCGCTTCATCCCACAATACCGTTGAAGCAAAATAAGACTAGTAGCGGCAAGAAAGTTGACAACATCTACGCCCACAACAAATTGTGTTCTACTCATGCAAAAGGAACTACGCATAGACCTAGCTCATGATGCCACTGTTGGGGAACGTTGCAGAAAACAAAATTTTCCTACGGTTTCACCAAGATCCATCTAGGAGTTCATCTAGCAACGAGTGATCGGATTGCATCTACATACCTTTGTAGATCACGCGCAGAAGCGTTCAAAGAACGGGGATGAGGAAGCCGTACTCGACGTGATCCAAATCACCGGAGATCCTAGCGCCGAACGGATGGCACCTCCGCGTTCAACACACGTACGGTCAGCGTGACGTCTCCTCCTTCTTGATCTAGCAAGGGGGAAGGAGAGGTTGAGGAAGATGGCTCCAGCAGCAGCACGACGGCGTGGTGGTGGTGGAGCTGCAGTACTCCGGCAGGGCTTCGCCAAGCTCTATGGAGGAGGAGGATGTGTTGGAGAGGGAGAGGGAGGCACCAAAGGCAAAAAGTAAGAGGTCCTCCATCCCCCCCCACTATATATAGGGGGCCTAGGGGGGGCTCCGGCCCTAGGAGATGTAATCTCCTAGGGGGCGGCGGCCAAGGGGTGGGGGGCTTGCCCCCCAAGCAAGGGGGCGCCCCCCCTTTAGGGTTTCCCCCACCCTAGGCGCATGGGCCCTAGGGGAAGTGGCGCCCCAGCCCACTTTGGGTTGGATCCCTTCCCACTTCAGCCCATGGGGCCCTCCGGGATAGGTGGCCCCACCCGGTGGACCCCCGGGACCCTTCCGGTGGTCCCGGTACAATACCGGTGACCCCGAAACTTGTCCCGACGGCCGAAATAGCACTTCCTATATATAATTCTTTACCTCCGGACCATTCCGGAACTCCTCGTGATGTCCGGGATCTCATCCGGGACTCCGAACAACATTCGGGTTACTGCATATACATATCCCTAAAACCCTAGCGTCACCGAACCTTAAGTGTGTAGACCCTACGGGTTCGGGAGACATGTAGACATGACCGAGATCGCTCTCCGGTCAATAACCAACAGCGGGATCTGGATACCCATGTTGGCTCCCACATGCTCCTCGATGATCTCATCGGATGAACGACGATGTCGAGGATTCAAGCAACCCCGTATACAATTCCCTTTGTCAATCGGTATGTTACTTGCCCGAGATTCGATCGTCGGTATCCCTATACCTCGTTCAATCTTGTTACCGGCGAATCACTTTACTCGTACCGTATTGCATGATCCCGTGACCAGACACTTGGTCACTCTGAGCTCATTATGATGATGCATTATCGAGTGGGCCCAGTGATACCTCTCCGTCATACGGAGTGACAAATCCCAGTCTTCATCCGTGTCAACCCAACAGACACTTTCGGAGATACCCGCAGTATACCTTTATAGTCACCCAGTTACGTTGTGACGTTTGGTACACCCAAAGCACTCCTATGGTATCCGGGAGTTACACGATCTCATGGTCTAAGGAAAAGATACTTGATATTGGAAAACTCTAGCAAATGAACTATACGATCTTGTGCTATGTTTAGGATTGGGTCTTGTCCATCACATCATTCTCCTAATGATGTGATCTCGTTTATCAATGACATCCAATGTCCATAGTCAGGAAACCATGACTATCTGTTGATCAACGAGCTAGTCAACTAGAGGCTTACTAGGGACATGTTGGTGTCTATTATTCCCACATGTATTACCATTTCCGGATAACACAATTATAGCATGAATAAAGACAATTATCATGAACAAGGAAATATAATAATAATGCTTTTATTATTGCCTCTAGGGCATATTTTCAACATGGACAGTGGTCAAGAATATCCTGAAGTACCTGAAGAGGACTAAGGATATGGTTCTCGTTTATGGAGGTGACGAAGAGCTCGTCGTAAAGGGTTACGTCGATGCTAGCTTCGACACAGATCTGGATAACTCTAAGTCACAAACCGGACACGTGTATATTTTGAATGGTGGGGCAGTAAGCTGGTGCAGTTGCAAGCAAAGCGTTGTGGCGGGATCTGTTGGGGAACGTAGCAGAAATTCAAAATTTTCCTACGTGTCACCAAGATCTATCTATGGAGAGACCAGCAACGAGGGGAAGGAGAGTGCATCTACATACCCAAGTAGATCGCTAAGCAGAAGCGTTCAAGAGAACGGGGTTGATGGAGTCGTACTCGTCGTGATCCAAATCACCGATGATCCTAGTGCCGAACGGACGGCACCTCCGCGTTTAACACACGTACAGCCCGGTGACGTCTCCCATGCCTTGATCCAGCAAGGAGAGAGGGAGAGGTTGAGGAAGACTCCATCCAGCAGCAGCACAACGGCGTGGTGGTGATGGAGGAGCGTGGCAATCCTGCAGGGCTTCGCCAAGCACCGCGAGATATGAGGAGAAAGAGAGGGAGGGCTGCACCAACAAGCAGAGATCAGATCACCTCTCATGGGCAGCCCCAGGCCTCACTATATATAGGGGAGAGGGAGGAGGGTGCGCCCCCTCTAGGGTTCCCACCCCTAGGGGGGGCGGCAGCCCTAGATGGGAAAGGGGAGGCGGCCAAGAGGGGGAGAGAGGGGGCGCCCCCTAGGGTGGGCCTTAGGCCCATCTAAGCCTAGGGTTTCCCCTCTCTCCTCCTTTGCTGCGCCTTGGGCCTTGTGGGAGGCGCACCAGCCCACTTAGGGGCTGGTCCCTCACCATCCTTGGCCCATGCAAGCCTACGGGGCATGTGGCCCCACTTGGTGGACCCCCGGGACCCTCCCGGTGGTCCCGGTATGTTACTGATAAACCCCGAAACTCTTCCGGTGACCAAAACAGGACTTCCCATATATAAATCTTTACCTCCGGACCATTCCGGAACTCCTCGTGACGTCCGGGATCTCATCCGGGACTCCGAACAACATTCGGTAACCACATACAAACTTCCTTTATAACCCTAGCGTCATCGAACCTTAAGTGTGTAGACCCTACGAGTTCGGGAACCATGCAGACATGACCGAGACACCTCTCCGGCCAATAACCAACAGCGGGATCTGGATACCCATGTTGGCTCCCACATGTTCCACGATGATCTCATCGGATGAACCACGATGTCAAGGACTTAATCAATCCCGTATACAATTCCCTTTGTCTAGCGGTATTGTACTTGCCCGAGATTCGATCGTCGGTATCCCTATACCTTGTTCAATCTCGTTACCGGCAAGTCTCTTTACTCGTTCCGTAACACATCATCCCGTGATCAACTCCTTGATCACATTGTGCACATTATGATGATGTCCTACCGAGTGGGCCCAGAGATACCTCTCTGCTTACACGGAGTGACAAATCCCAGTCTCGATTCGTGCCAACCCAACAGACACTTTCGGAGATACCTGTAGTGAACCTTTATAGTCACCCAGTTACGTTGTGACGTTTGGTACACCCAAAGCATTCCTACGGTATCCGGGAGTTGCACAATCTCATGGTCTAAGGAAATGATACTTGACATTAGAAAAGCTTTAGCATACGAACTGCACGATCTTTGTGCTAGGCTTAGGATTGGGTCTTGTCCATCACATCATTCTCCTAATGATGTGATCCCGTTATCAATGACATCCAATGTCCATGGTCAGGAAACCATAGCCATCTATTGATCAACGAGCTAGTCAACTAGAGGCTTACTAGGGACATGGTGTTGTCTATGTATCCACACATGTATCTGAGTTTCCTATCAATACAATTATAGCATGGATAATAAACGATTATCATGAACAAGGAAATATAATAATAACTAATTTATTATTGCCTCTAGGGCATATTTCCAACAGTCTCCCACTTGCACTAGAGTCAATAATCTAGTTCACATCACCATGTGATTAACACTCACTGGTCACATCGCCATGTAACCAACATCCAAAGAGTTTACTAGAGTCAATAATCTAGTTCACAACACTATGTGATTAACACTCAATGAGTTCTGGGTTTGATCATGTTGCTTGTGAGAGAGGTTTTAGTCAACGGGTCTGAACCTTTCAGATCCGTGTGTGCTTTACAAAACTTTATGTCATCTCCTAGATGCAGCTACCACGCTCTATTTGGAGCCATTTCAAATAACTGTTCTACTTGGAGTTATTCTAAATTGTTGCTCCATTATACGTATCCGGTATCTCTACTCAGAGCTATCCGGATAGGTGTTAAGCTTGCATCGTCGTAACTCTTTACGTTGAACTCTTTATCACCTCCATAACCGAGAAAATTCCTTAGTCCACTAGTTACTAAGGATAACTTTGACCGCTGTACTGTGATCCATTCCTGGATCACTCTTGTACCCCTTGACTGACTCATGGCAAGGCACACTTCAGGTGCAGTACACAGCATAGCATACTATAGAGCCTATGTCTTAAGCATAGGGGACGACCTTTCGTCCTTTCTCTCTATTCTGCCGTGGTCGAGCTTTAAGTCTTAACTTCATACCTTACAACTCAGGCAAGAACTCCTTCTTTGACTGATCCATCTTGAACACCTTCAAGATCATGTCAAGGAATGTGCTCATTTGAAAGTACCATTAAGCGTTTTGATCTATCCTTATAGATCTCGATGCTCAATGTTCAAGTAGCTTAATCCAGGCTTTCTATTGAAAAACACTTTTCAAATAACCCTATATGCTTTCCAGAAATTCTACGTCATTTCTGATCATCAATATGTCAACAACATATACTCATCAGAAATTCTATAGTGCTCCCACTCACTTCTTTGGAAATACAAGTTTCTCATATACTTTGTATAAACCCAAAATCTTTGATCATCATCAAAGCTTACATTCCAACTCCGAGATGCTTACTCCAGTCCCTAGAAGGATTGCTGGAGCTTTGCATACTAATTAGCATCTTTCAGGATTGACAAAACCTTTCCGGTTGTATCACATACAACCTTTCCTCAAGAAAATCATCGAGGAAACAATGTTTTGACATCCTATCTGCAAGATTTCATAAATAATGCAGTAATCGCTAATATAATTCCAACAGACTCTTAGCATCACTACGAGTGAGAAAGTCTCATCGTAGTCAACTCCTTGAACTTGTCGGAAAACATCTTTAACGACAAGTCGAGCTTTCTTAATGGTGACATTTACCATCATTGTCCGTCTTCCTTTTAAAATCCATCTATACTCAACAGCCTTACGACCATCGAGCTGTTCTGCCAAAGTCTACACTTTGTTTTCATACATGGATCCTCTCTCGGATTTTATGGCCTCGAGCCATTTATCGGAATCCGGGCCCACCATCGCTTCTCCATAGCTCGTAGGTTCATTGTTGTCTAGCAACATGACTTCCAAGACAGGATTACGTACCACTCTGAAGTAGTATGCATCCTTGTCATCCCACGAGGTTTGGTAGTGACTTGATCTGAAGTTTCATGATCACTATCACAAGCTTCCACTTCAATTGGTGTAGGTGCCACAGGAACAACTTCTTGTGCCCTGCCACACACTAGTTGAAGTGACGGTTCAATAACCTCATGAAGTCTCCACCATCCTCCCACTCAATTCTTTCGAGAGAAACTTTTCCTCGAGAAAGGACCCGATTCTAGAAACAATCCCTTATCGCTTTCGGATCTGAGACAGGAGGTATACCCAACTGTTTTGGGTGTCCTATGAAGATGCATTTATCCGCTTTGGCTTCGAGCTTATCAGCCTGAAACCTTTTTCACATAAGCGTCGTAGCCCCAAACTTTTAAGAAATGACATCTTAGGTTTCTCTAAACCATAGTTCATATAGTGTCATCTCATCGGAATTACGTGGTGCCCTATTTAAAGTAAATGTGGTTGTCTCTAATGCCTAACCCATAAACTATCGTGGTAATTCGATAAGAGACATCATGGTATGCATCATATCCAATAGGGTGCAGTTATGATGTTCGGACACACCATCACACTATGGTGTTCCAGGCTGTATTAGTTGTGAAACAATTTCCACAATGTCTTAATTCTGTGCCAAACTCGTAATTCAGATATTCATCTCTATGATCATATCATAGATATTTTATCCTCTTGTCACGACGATCTTTCAACTTCATCCTGAAATTACTTGAACCTTTCAATAATTCAGACTCATGATTCATCAAGTAAATATACTCAACATCTACTCAAATCATCTGTGAAGTAAGAACATAACGATATCCACTACATGCCTCAGCACTCATTGGACTGCACACATCAAAATGTATTACTTCCAACAAGTTGCTTTCTAGTTCCATTTTACTGAAAACGAGGCTTTCAGTCATCTTGCCCATGTGGTATGATTTGCATGTCTCAAGTGATTCAAAATCAAGTGAGTCCAAACGCTCCATTTGCATGGAGTTTCTTCATGCATATACACCAATAGACATGGTTCGCATGCCTCAAACTTTTCAAAAACAAGTGAGCCCAAAGATCTATCAACATGGAGCTTCTTCATGCGTTTTATACCGATATGACTTACGTGGCAGTGCCACAAGTAGGTGGTACTATCATTACTATCTTATATCTTTTGGCATGAACATGTGCATCACTATGATCGAGGTTCAATGAACCATTCATTTTAGGTGCAAGACCATTGAAGGTATTATTCAAATAAACAAAGTAACCATTATTCTCCTTAAATGAATAACCATATTGTGATAGACATAATCCAGTCATGTCTATGCTCAACGCAAACACCAAATAACAATTATTTAGGTTTTAATACCAATCTCGATGGTAGAGGGAGCGTATGATATTTGATCAACCTTGGAAATACTTCCAACACATATCGTCATCTCACCTTTAGCTAGTCTCCGTTTATTCCATAGCTTTTATTTCGAGTTACTAACATTTAGCAACCGAACCGGTATCTAATACCCTGCTGCTACTAGGAGTACTAGTAAAGTACACATTAACACAATGCATATCCAATATACTTCCAGCCTTCTCATCTACCAAGTATCTAGGGTAATTCTGCTCCAGTGGCTGTTCCCTTTATTACAGAAGCACTTAGTCTCGGGTTTGGGTTCAACCTTGGGTTTCTTCACTAGAGCAGCAGCTGATTTGCCGTTTCATGAAGCATCCCTTTTGCCCTTGCCCTCCTTGAAACTAGTGGTTTCACAAACCATCAACAATTGATGCTCCTTTTGATTTCTACTTTTATGGTGTCAATCATCGTGAATATCTCAAGGATCATCATATATGTCCCCGATATATTATAGTTCATCACGAAGCTCAAGCAGCTTGGTGGTAATGACTTCGGAGAACCATCACTATTTCATCTGGAAGATCAACTCCCACTTGATTCAAATGATTGTTGTACTCAGACAATCTGAGCACAAGCTCAACAATTGAGCTTTTCTCCTTGGTTTGCAGGCTAAGAAAATCGTCGGAGGTCTTGTACCTCTTGACGTGGGCACGAGCCTGAAATCTCAATTTCAGCCCTCGAAACATCTCATATGTTTCGCGATGTTTCAAAAACGTCTTTGGTGCCTCAATTCTAAACCATTTAGCATTACGCATTGAACTATCATGTAGTCATCAAAATGTGTATGTCAGATGTTCGCAACATCCACAGACAACGTTCGAGGTTCAGCACACTGAGCGGTGCATTAAGGACATAAGCCTTCTATGAAGCAATGAGGACAATCCTCAGTTTACGGACCTAGTCCGCATAATTTCTACTATCAACTAATTTTTCTCTAGGAACATATCTAAACAGTAGAACTAAAGTGCGAGCTACGACATAATTTGCGAAGACCTTTTGACTATGTTCAGGATAATTAAGTTCATCTTATGAACTCCCACTCAGATAGACATCCCTCTAGTCATCTAAGTGATTACATGATCCGAGTCAACTAGGCCATGTCCGATCATCACGTGAGACGGACTAGTCATCATCGGTGAACATCTTCATGTTGATCGTATCTACCATACGACTCATGCTCGACCTTTCGGTCTTCTGTGTTCCGAGGCCATGTCTGTACACATGCTAGGCTCGTCAAGTCAACCTAAGTGTTTCGCGTGTGTAAATCTGTCTTACACCCGTTGTATGTGAACGTTAGAATCTATCACACCCGATCATCACGTGGTGCTTCGAAACAACGAACTATCGCAATGGTGCCCAGTTAGGGGGAACACTTTCTTGAAATTTTTAATGAGGGATCATCTTATTTACTATCGTCGTTCTAAGTAAACAAGATGTATAAACATGATAAACATCACATGCAATCAAATAATAGTGACATGATATGGCCAATATCATATAGCTCCTTTGATCTCCATCTTGGGGCTCCATGATCATCTTGTCACCGGCATGACACCATGATCTCCATTATCATGATCTCCATCATCGTGTCTTGTTGAAGTTGTCTCGTCATCTATTACTTCTACTACTATGGCTAACGCTTTAGAAATAAAGTAAAGTAATTACATGACATTTAAGTTGACACGCAGGTCATAAATAAATAAAGATAACTCCTATGGCTCCTGCCGGTTGTCATACTCATCGACATGCAAGTCGTGATTCCTATTACAAGAACATGATCAATCTCATACATCACATATATCATTCATCACATCCTTTTGGCCATATCACATCACATAGCATACCCTGCAAAAACAAGTTAGACGTCCTCTAATAGTTGTTTGCATGTTTTATGTGGCTGCTATGGGTTTCTAGCAAGAACGTTTCTTACCTACGCAAAACCACAACGTGATATGCCAATTGCTATTTACCCTTCATAAGGACCCTTTTCATCGAATCCGATCCGACTAAAGTGGGAGAGACAGACACCTGCCAGCCACCTTATGCAACTAGTGCATGTTAGTTGGTGGAACCGGTCTCACGTAAGCATACGTGTAAGGTTGGTCCGGGCCGCTTCATCCCACGATGCCGCCGAATCAAGATAAGACTAGTAACGGCAAGCATATTGAACAAAATCAACGCCCACAACTACTTTGTGTTCTACTCGTGCATAGAAACTACGCATAGACCTAGCTCATGATGCCACTGTTGGGGAACGTAGCAGAAATTCAAAATTTTCCTACGTGTCACCAAGATCTATCTATGGAGAGACCAGCAACGAGGGGAAGGAGAGTGCATCTACATACCCTTGTAGATCGCTAAGCGGAAGCGTTCAAGAGAATGGGGTTGATGGAGTCGTACTCGTCGTGATCCAAATCACCGATGATCCTAGTGCCGAACGGACGGCACCTCCGCGTTCAACACACGTACAACCCGGTGACGTCTCCCATGCCTTGATCCAGCAAGGAGAGAGGGAGAGGTTGAGGAAGACTCCATCCAGCAGCAGCACAATGGCGTGGTGGTGATGGAGGAGCGTGGCAATCCTGCAGGGCTTCGCCAAGCACCGCGAGATATGAGGAGAAAGAGAGGGAGGGCTGCACCAACAGGCAGAGATCAGATCACCTCTCAAGGGCAGCCCCAGGCCTCACTATATATAGGGGAGAGGAGGAGGGTGCGCCCCCTCTAGGGTTCCCACCCCTAGGGGGGCGGCAGCCCTAGATGGGAAAGGGGAGGCGGCCAAGAGGGGGAGAGAGGGGGCGCCCCCTAGGGTGGGCCTTAGGCCCATCTAAGCCTAGGGTTTCCCCTCTCTCCTCCTTTGCTGCGCCTTGGGCCTTGTGGGAGGCGCACCAGCCCACTTAGGGGCTGGTCCCTCACCACCCTTGGCCCATGCAAGCCTTCGGGGCATGTGGCCCCACTTGGTGGACCCCCGGGACCCTCCCGGTGGTCCCGGTATGTTACCTATAAACCCCGAAACTCTTCCGGTGACCAAAACAGGACTTCCCATATATAAATCTTTACCTCCGGACCATTCCGGAACTCCTCTTGACGTCCGGGATCTCATCCGGGACTCCGAACAACATTCGGTAACCACATACAAACTTCCTTTATAACCCTAGCGTCATCGAACCTTAAGTGTGTAGACCCTACGGGTTCGGGAACCATGCAGACATGACCGAGACACCTCTCCGGCCAATAACCAACAGCGGGATCTGGATACCCATGTTGGCTCCCACATGTTCCACGATGATCTCATCGGATGAACCACGATGTCAAGGACTTAATCAATCCCGTATACAATTCCCTTTGTCTAGCGGTATTGTACTTGCCCGAGATTTGATCGTCGGTATCCCTATACCTTGTTCAATCTCGTTACTGGCAAGTCTCTTTACTCGTTCCGTAACACATCATCCCGTGATCAACTCCTTGATCACATTGTGCACATTAAGATGATGTCCTATTGAGTGGGCCCAAAGATACCTCTCCGCTTACACGGAGTGACAAATCCCAGTCTCGATTCGTGCCAACCCAACAAACACTTTTGGAGATACCTGTAGTGCACCTTTATAGTCACCCAGTTACGTTGTGACGTTTGGTACACCCAAAGCATTCCTACGGTATCTGGGAGTTGCACAATCTCATGGTCTAAGGAAATGATACTTGACATTAGAAAAGCTTTAGCATATGAACTACACAATCTTTGTGCTAGGCTTAGGATTGGGTCTTGTCCATCACATCATTCTCCTAATGATGTGATCCCGTTATCAATGACATCCAATGTCCATGGTCAGGAAACCGTAACCATCTATTGATCAACGAGCTAGTCAACTAGAGGCTTACTAGGGACATGGTGTTGTCTATGTATCCACACATGTATCTGAGTTTCCTATCAATACAATTATAGCATGGATAATAAACGATTATCATGAACAAGGAAATATAATAATAACTAATTTATTATTGCCTCTAGGGCATATTTCCAACAGGATCTACATGTGAAGCGGAGTACATGGCAGCCTCAGAGGCAGCACAAGAAGCAATCTGGGTGAAGGAGTTCATTACCGACCTAGGAGTCATTCCCAACGCGTCGGGTCCGATGAATCTCTTCTGTGACAACACTGGAGCTATTGCCCTTGCCAAGGAGCCCAGGTTTCACAGGAAGACCAGGCATATCAAGCGTCGCTTCAACTCCATTCGTGAAAGTGTTCAAAATGGAGACATAGATATTTGTAAAGTACATACGGGCCTGAATGTGGCAGATCCGTTGACTAAACCTCTCCCTAGAGCAAAACATGATCAACACCAGAACTCTATGGGTGTTTGATTCATCACAATGTAACTAGATTATTGACTCTAGTGCAAGTGGGAGACTATTGGAAATATGCCCTAGAGGCAATAATAAAATGGTTATTATTATATTTCCTTGTTCATGATAATTGTCTATTGTTCATGCTATAATTTTGTTATCCGGAAATCGTAATACATGTGTGAATACATAGACCACAACACGTCCCTAGTGAGCCTCTAGTTGACTAGCTCGTTGATCAAAAGATAGTCATGGTTTCCTGACTATGGACATTAGATGTCATTGATAACGGGATCACATCATTAGGAGAATGATGTGATGGACAAGACCCAATCTTAAAGCATAGCTTAAAGATCGTGTAGTTCGTTTGCTATAGCTTTTCCAAATGTCAAGTATCATTTCCTTAGACCATGAGATTGTGCAACTCCCGGATGCCGTAGGAGTGCTTTGGGTGTGCCAAACGTCACAACGTAACTGGGTGACTATAAAGGTGCACTACGGGTATCTCCGAAAGTGTCTGTTGGGTTGGCACGAATCGAGACTGGGATTTGTCACTCCGTATGACGGAGAGGTATCTCTGGGCCCACTCGGTAATACATCATCATAATGATCTCAATGTGACCAAGTGGTTGATCACGGGATCATGCATTACGGTACGAGTAAAGTGACTTGCCGGTAACGAGATTGAACGAGGTATTGGGATACCGACGATCGAGTCTCGGGCAAGTAACGTACTGATTGACAAAGGGAATTGTATACGGGATTGATTGAATCCTTGACATCGTGGTTCATCCGATGAGATCATCGAGGAGCATGTGGGAGCCAACATGGGTATCCAGATCCCGCTGTTGGTTATTGACCGGAGAGTCATCTCGGTCATGTCTGCGTGTCTCCCGAACCCGTAGGGTCTACACACTTAAGGTTCGGTGACGCTAGGGTTGTTGAGATATTAATATACGGTAACCCCAAAGTTGTTCGGAGTCCCGTATGAGATCCCAGACGTCACGAGGAGTTCCAGAATGGTCCGGAGGTGAAGATTTATATATAGGATGTCAAGTTTCGGCCATCGGGAAAGTTTCGGGGGTAATCGGTATTGTGCCGGGACCACCGGAAGGGTCCCGGGGGTCCACCGGGTGGGGCCACCTATCCCGGAGGGCCCCATGGGCTGAAGTGGGAGGGGAACCAGCCCCTAGTGGGCTGATGTGCCCCCCTTGGGCCTCCCCCTGCGCCTAGGGTTGGAAACCCTAGGGGTGGGGGGGGGGGCACTTGTCTTGGGGGGCACTCCACCCCCCTTGGCCGCCCCCCCCCCCTTGGAGATTGCATCTCCTAGGGTCGGCGCCCCCCTAGGGGTCCTATATATAGTGGGGGGAGGGAAGGAAGCCGCACCCTAGCCCCTGGCACCTCCCTCTCCCTCCCGTGACACTTCTCCCTCTCCCTGAGCTTGGCGAAGCCCTGCCGAGATCACCGTTGCTTCCACCACCACGCCGTCGTGCTGCTGGATCTCCATCAACCTCTCCTCCCCCCTTGCTGGATCAAGTTGGAGGAGACGTCTTCCCAACCGTATGTGTGTTGAACGCGGAGGTGCCGTCCGTTCGGCGCTAGGTCATCGGTGATTTGGATCACGACGAGTATGACTCCATCACCCCCGTTCTCTTGAACGCTTCCGCTTGCGATCTACAAGGGTATGTAGATGCACTCCCCTCTCCCTCGTTGCTAGATGACTCCATAGATTGATCTTGGTGATGCGTAGAAAATTTTAAAATTCTGCTACGTTCCCCAACAGGAGGTCCAACTCCCATTAAACTAGCAATGTGGGACTAAACTTTAGTAGTATCCCTTGCTTTGCACAAATGGGCTAAGTGGGCCTCTAGGATTTATTAGGAATTTCTGAAATAGTTAATGAGTTGCCCCCAATATAGACTAAATTCCAGCAATCCCCCACCAGATCCCAGAGGCACACAGAAATTTGCCTTTGGTTCCAAAACACTGTTTTATATACCGGTACTGCAGTGGATTGGGCCTTGAACTGCAAGTTTTCTGCGAATCTAGCTTCACATAAAGCCTTAACTGATATGTGGCTAGGTCTTCTCCGCGGGTGGAGCTTATATGTCATACTCCGAGACCTTTCATGAGTTTACTAGAGAGAACCCTACTCTCATAGATTGCGACGTTTAACAATCAGACTCATATAGGTGTGTTCTTCAAAAGATGTTCTGCAGGATAACATCTCTGCTTTAATGAGCCACTTAGAACACATTAAGATATATCAACCTGCCATGCAGATTAGGAGAGTATTGCATCTTCATGGAGTGGTATTGTGAATAGTAAAGATACTCTCCTCTCAGTTGACCAACAGCTTGTCTTCCACATCTAATTCACGGGATCTCCGATCATAAAGAATAGGTTACCACTGTGAACAACTCATATTGTCGGTCTCATACCCATCTCCCTCGATGCATTATCTATCACATTACGTGATAGACCCTTAGTAAAAGGATCTGCCAGATTTTTAGACGTTTGGATATAATCCAATGCAATAACTTCGGAGTTTTTCATTTTCCTGACAGACTTTAACCTTCTCTGAACGTGTCTTGATGACTTCATGTTATCCTTTGAGCTGCTCACTTTCGTGATCACAGTTTGATTGTCGCAGTTCATAAGGACACCCGGTACAGGTTTCTCAATAACCAGCAAGTCATTCAAGAGCCGACGAAGCCAATCTGCTTTGACCGTAGCTGTATCTAGTGCTGTGAGTTCCGCTTTCATTGTTGACCTCGTTAAGATGGTCTGCTTGCAAGACTTCCAAGAAACAACGCCACCTCCATGAGTGAATACATATCCACTCGTGGCCTTTATCTCATCAGCATCTGAGATCCAGTTTGAGTCACTATACCCTTCAAGCACCTTTGGGTGCCCGGTGTAGTGAATTTCATAATTAGCAGTGCCTTTCAAATAACGCAAAACTCTTTCTTGAGCTTTCCAATGCACATCTCCTGGTTTTGAGACAAACCAACTCAGTTTGCTAACAGCAAAAGAGATGTCAGGTCTTGTAGCACTGGCTAAGTACATAAGCGAGCCAATAATCTGAGAATACTTCAATTGGTCTCTAGCAATTCTTCGATTCTTTCGAAGCAACACACTAGTATCATATGATGTTGGAGAGGGCTTGCGTTCACTGTAGCCAAAGCGACTCAAGATCTTTTCCACATAGTGAGATTGAAGCAATGTAATCCCACCATCATCATCTCTCATCAACTTGATGTTCAGAATGACATCAACCACTCCTAAATCCTTCATCTCAAAACAATGAGATAGGAAATTTTTGACCTCCTTAATAACATTCAGATTTGTTCTGAAAATCAGTATGTCATCAACATACAAGCAAAGGATAACTCCCTCGCCCCCACCATGGCGATAGTACACACATTTGTCAGCTTCATTTACAACAAAGCCTGCAGCTGTTAAAGTTCTTTCAAACTTCTCATGCCACTGTTTGGGTGCTTGCTTGAGTCCATACAAAGACTTTAGCAACTTGCACACTTGTGGCAAGAGGAGGAAGAGGTTCTGGTGCATCTCTCTGGGTGGCAAAAATGTAGATATCGGCTCGGCTCATTCCCGCAACCCGCGGCGCGGCGCGGCGAGGCGTGGCGTGGCGAGGCGGGTGACGGAGGAGGAGCACGCGTGGATATCCCTCTTGTTCTCATGCTCATACAAGTAGGGAAAGAACCTCCCTTATAAGGAGGTCCAACTCCCACTAAACTAGCAATGTGGGACTAAACTTTAGTAGTATCCCTTGCTTTGCACAAATGGGCTAAGTGGGCCTCTAAGATTTATAAGGAATTTCTGAAATAGTTAATGGGCTGCCCCCAATATAGACTAAATTCCAGCAATGGTGAGGACACCCTCGATGACTGGGATAAGCATTTGAGATTGAAAAGATCCCACAACTCAAATGAGCTACAACGATATCTTAAAGAAGACATGTTTCCTCGCCGACAGAAATTGGATATCTTAAAGTGGTGGGAGATTCACTCCCCAAAGTATCCAGTGCTTGCCGCTATAGCAAGGGACATATTGGCAGTGTCTGCGTCTACAGTGCCTGCAGAGGCTGCATTCAGCAATGCCGGAAGGATCATCACTGCTCAAAGAAGTAGTTTGACCCCAAGTACAGTTGAGACGCTAATGTGCCTCGAGGATTGGTTTCGAGCAGCTGGTAATATGTTTTTAATTATTTCCCCGTACTTTATTTAATACCTTCCATGTTGAATGTTTCATTTTGGATGCCTTCAGTATTGCAGATCGCCAAAAGGCGGAACCAACAGTTGGAGACCATGGTGGTGAGCAAGACGATGCTGGAACCACCTAAGGTAATTCTGCTAGTTGTACTTTGCACTTTTGGTACATTATTATATACACTATGGGGACTATATTTTAGTCCTAGTGTTCAACTCTGGTAGTTTCGATATACTACAAATGTGAAAAAATAGCGTCTTTGAGCAGTCTCCCACCGCACGGTTACATGAGACTGTCTCCTGAGATTGCGAATTCAGGCGATTGAAGTCTCATCTGAGTATGAGTAGCCTGAATGAGCCAACAAGTGATTCCATTAGTTATAACTTGGTAACTTTTGGGAATGGAAAATTTGTATTGCCACTGATTAGATGTGGTAGAAGGGATTGTGTATGGTTGTCAGATATTTATTTCTGGAGACTTATAGCCAATAGTCCTAGCATTGACACTCTAGAATTTGAGAATTGGACTAGATCTTCCTTAGTATCTGGCCCTGTTTCATTGGCCCTGTATGGTTTTATCGATTTAGATGTGTGCTATCTGGTTCAGATTTTGGTCCTATTGGTCTCGCGACATTTATACTGAACTTGAACATGTAAAATTTCATTGGCTGGCGTCGGTCACAAAAAATAGTGTGCTCGGCCTTGCATTTTCACTTGATAGAATTTGGCACTAATGTGATTCTTATAGCCGAAGGTGCTATACACCTCATTCTAACACCATTTTACTGTGCTGCAAAACTGCAGGTACCACTGTTGGGTTTCGTAGTAATTTCACAAATTTTCCTACGCACACGCAAGATCATGGTGAAGCATAGCAACGAGAGGGGAGAGTGCTGTCTACGTACCCACGCAGACCGACTGCGGAAGCGTTGACGCAACATAGAGGAAGTAGTCGTACGTCTTCCCGATCCGACCGATCAAGCACCGAAACTACGGCACCTCCGAGTTCGAGCACACGTTCAGCTCGATGACGATCCCCGGACTCCGATCCAGCAAAGTGTCGGGGAAGAGTTCCGTCAGCACGACGGCGTGGTGATGATCTTGATGTACTACAGCAGCAGGGCTTCGCCTAAACTCCGCTACAGTATTATCGAGGAATTTGGTGGCTGGGGGCACCGCACACGGCTAAGGAATAGATCACGTGGATCAACTTGTGTGTTCTAGGGTGCCTCTACCCCAGTATATAAAGGACCAAAGGGGGGAGGCTGGCCGGCCACAAGGGGCGCGCCAGGAGAGTCCTACTCCTTCTGGGAGTAGGATTCCCCCCCCCCCCCCAATCCTAGTTGGAATAGGATTCCTTGAGGGGGGAAAGAGAGAGAGGGGGCCGGCCACCTCTCCTAGTCCTAATAGGACTAGGGGAAGGGGGGAGGCGCACAGCCACCTTGGGCTGCCCCTTTCTCCTTTCCACTAAAGCCCACTAAGGCCCATATAGCTCCCGGGGGGTTCCGGTAACCTCCCGGTACTCCGGTAAAATCCCGATTTCACCCGGAACACTTCCGATATCCAAACATAGGCTTCCAATATATCAATCTTTATGTCTCGACCATTTCGAGACTCCTCGTCATGTCCGTGATCACACCCGGGACTCCGAACAACCTTCGGTACATCAAAATGCATAAACTCATAATATAACTGTCATCGTAACCTTAAGCGTGCGGACCCTACGGGTTCGAGAACAATGTAGACATGACCGAGATACGTCTCCGGTCAATAACCAATAGCGGGACCTGGATGCCCATATTGGCTCCTACATATTCTACGAAGATCTTTATCGGTCAGACCACATAACAACATACGTTGTTCCCTTTGTCATCGGTATGTTACTTGCCCGAGATTCGATCGTCAGTATCCAATACCTAGTTCAATCTCGTTACTGGCAAGTCTCTTTACTCGTTCCGTAATACATCATCTCGCAACTAACTCATTAGTTTCAATGCTTGCAAGGCTTATGTGATGTGCATTACCGAGAGGGCCCAGAGACACCTCTCCGACAATCGGAGTGATAAATCCTAATCTCGAAATACGCCAACCCAACATCTACCTTTGGAGACACCTGTAATGCTCCTTTATAATCACCCAGTTACGTTGTGACGTTTGGTAGCACCCAAAGTGTTCCTCCGGCAAACGGGAGTTGCATAATCTCATAGTCATAGGAACATGTATAAGTCATGAAGAAAAGCAATAGCAACATACTAAACGATCGGGTGCCAAGCTAATGAAATGGGTCATGTCAATCAGATCATTCAACTAATGATGTGACCTTGTTAATCAAATAACAACTCTTTGTTCATGGTTAGGAAACATAACCATCTTTGATTAACGAGCTAGTCAAGTAGAGGCATACTAGTGACACTCTGTTTGTCTATGTATTCACACATGTATTATGTTTCCGGTTAATACAATTCTAGCATGAATAATAAACATTTATCATGATTATAAGGAAATAAATAATAACTTTATTATTGCCTCTAGGGCATATTTCCTTCAGTCTCCCACTTGCACTAGAGTGAATAATCTAGATTACACTGTAATGATTCTAACACCCATGGAGCTTTGGTGCTGATCATGTTTTGCTCGTGGAAGAGGCTTAGTCAACGGGTCTGCAACATTCAGATCCGTATGTATCTTGCAAATCTCTATGTCTCCCACCTGGACTAGATCCCGGATGGAATTGAAGCGTCTCTTGATGTGTTTGGTCCTTTTGTGAAATCTGGATTCCTTTGCCAAGGCATTGCACCAGTATTGTCACAAAAGATTTTCATTGGACCCGATGCACTAGGTATGACACCTAGATAGGATATGAACTCCTTCATCCAGACTCCTTCGTTCGCTGCTTCCGAAGCAGCTATGTACTCTGCTTCACATGTAGATCCTGCTACGACGCTTTGTTTAGAACTGCACCAACTGACAGCTCCATCGTTTAATGTAAACACGTATCCGGTTTGCGATTTAGAATCGTCCGGATCAGTGTCAAAGCTTGCATCAACGTAACCTTTTATGGTGAGCTCTTTGTCACCTCCATATACGAGAAACATATCCTTAGTCCTTTTCAGGTATTTCAGGATGTTCTTGACCGCTGTCTAGTGATCCACTCCTGGATTACTTTGGTACCTCCCTGCTAAACTTATAGCAAGGCACACATCAGGTCTGGTACACAGCATTGCATACATGATAGAGCCTATGGCTGAAGCATAGGGAACACCTTTCATTTTCTCTCTATCTTCTGCAGTGGTAGGGCATTGAGTCTGACTCAACTGCACACCTTGTAACACAGGCAAGAACCCTTTCTTTGCTTGATCCATTTTGAACTTCTTCAAAATCTTGTCAAGGTATGTGCTTTGTGAAAGTCCAATTAAGCGTCTTGATCTATCTCTATAGATCTTTATGCCTAATATGTAAGCAGCTTCACCGAGGTCTTTCATTGAAAAACTCTTATTCAAGTATCCCTTTATGCTATCCAGAAATTCTATATCATTTCCAATCAGCAATATGTCATCCACATATAATATCAGAAATGCTACAGAGCTCCCACTCAGTTTCTTGTAAATACAGGCTTCTCCAAAAGTCTGTATAAAACCAAATGCTTTGATCACACTATCAAAACGTTTATTCCAACTCCGAGAGGCTTGCACCAGTCCATAAATGGATCGCTGGAGCTTGCACACTTTGTTAGCTTCCTTTGGATCGATAAAACCTTCCGGTTGCATCATATACAACTCTTCTTCCAGAAATCCATTCAGGAATGCAGTTTTGACATCCATTTGCCAAATTTCATAATCATAAAATGCGGCAATTGCTAACATGATTCGGACAGACTTAAGCATCGCTACGGGTGAGAAGGTCTCATCGTAGTCAACCCCTTGAACTTGTCGAAAACCTTTTGCGACAAGTCGAGCTTTGTAGACAGTAACATTACCATCATTGTCAGTCTTCTTCTTGAAGATCCATTTATTCTCAATTGCTTGCCGATCATCGGGCAAGTCAACCAAAGTCCATACTTTGTTCTCATACATGGATCCCATCTCAGATTTCATGGCTTCAAGCCACTTTGCGGAATCTGGGCTCACCATCGCTTCTTCATAGTTCGTAGGTTCATCATGATCTAGTAGCATGATTTCCAGAACAGGATTACTGTACCACTCTGGCGCGGATCTTACTCTGGTTGATCTACGAGGTTCAGTAGTATCTTGATCTGAAGTTTCATGATCATCATCATTAGCTTCCTCACTTATTGGTGTAGGTGTCGCAGAAACAGTTTTCTGTGATGTACTACTTTCCAATAAAGGAGCAGGTATAGTTACCTCATCAAGTTTTACTTTCCTCCCACTCACTTCTTTCGAGAGAAACTCCTTCTCTAGAAAGGATCCATTCTTAGCAACGAATGTCTTGCCTTCGGATCTGTGATAGAAGGTGTACCCAACAGTCTCCTTTGGGTATCCTATGAAGACACATTTCTTCGATTTGGGTTCGAGCTTATCAGGTTGAAGCTTTTTCACATAAGCATCGCAGCCCCAAACTTTAAGAAACGACAACTTTGGTTTCTTGCCAAACCACAGTTCATAAGGCGTCGTCTCAACGGATTTTGATGGTGCCCTATTTAACGTGAATGCAGCCGTCTCTAAAGCATAACCCCAAAACGATAGCGGTAAATCTGTAAGAGACATCATAGATCGCACCATATCTAGTAAAGTACGATTACGATGTTCGGACACACCATCACGCTGTGGTGTTCCGGGTGGCGTGAGTTGCGAAACTATTCCATAGTTTTTCAAATGTACACCAAACTCGTAACTCAAATATTCTCCTCCATGATCAGATCATAGAAACTTTATTTTCTTGTTACGATGATTTTCAACTTCATTCTGAAATTCTTTGAACTTTTCAAATGTTTCAGACTTATGTTTCATTAAGTAGATATACCCATATCTGCTTAAATCATCTGTGAAGGTGAGAAAATAACGATATCTGCCACGAGCCTTAATATTCATCGGACCACATACATCGGTATGTATGATTTCCAACAAATCTGTTGCTCTCTCCATAGTACCGGAGAACGGTGTTTTAGTCATCTTGCCCATGAGGCACGGTTCGCAAGTACCAAGTGATTCATAATCAAGTGGTTCCAAAAGTCCATCAGTATGGAGTTTCTTCATGCGCTTTACACCGATATGACCTAAACGACAGTGCCACAAATAAGTTGCACTTTCATTATCAACTCTGCATCTTTTGGCTTCAACATTATGAATATGTGTATTACTACTATCGAGATTCAATAAGAATAGACCACTCTTCAAGGGTGCATGACCATAAAAGATATTACTCATATAAATAGAACAACCATTATTCTCTGATTTAAATGAATAACCGTCTCGCATTAAACAAGATCCAGATATAATGTTCATGCTCAATGCTGGCACCAAATAACAATTATTTAGGTCTAATACTAATCCCGAAGGTAGATGTAGAGGTAGCGTGCCGACCGCGATCACATCGACTTTGGAACCGTTTCCCACGCGCATCGTCACCTCATCCTTTGCCAGTGCCCGCTTATTCCGTAGTCCCTGTTTCGAGTTGCAAATATTAGCAACAGAACCAGTATCAAATACCCAGGTGCTACTGCGAGCTCTAGTAAGGTACACATCAATAACATGTATATCACATATACCTTTGTTCACCTTGCCATCCTTCTTATCTGCCAAATACTTGGGGCAGTTCCGCTTCTAGTGACCAGTCTGCTTGCAGTAGAAGCACCCAGTTTCAGGCTTAGGTCCAGACTTGGGTTTCTTCTCCTGAGCAGCAACTTGCTTGCTGTTCTTCTTGAAGTTCCCCTTCTTCTTCCCTTTGCCCTTTTTCTTGAAACTAGTGGTCTTGTTAACTATCAACACTTGATGCTCCTTCTTGATTTCTACCTCCGCAGCTTTCAGCATTGCGAAGAACTCGGGAATAGTCTTGTTCATCCCTTGCATATTATAGTTCATCACGAAGCTCTTGTAGCTTGGTGGCAGTGATTGGAGAATTGTGTCAATGACGCAATCATCTGGAAGATTAACTCCCAATTGAATCAAGTGATTATTATACCCAGACATTTTGAGTATATGATCACTGACAGAACTGTTCTCCTCCATCTTGCAGCTATAGAACTTATTGGAGACTTCATATCTCTCAATCCGGGCATTTGCTTGAAATATTAACTTCAACTCCTGGAACATCTCATATGCTCCATGACGTTCAAAACGTCGTTGAAGTCCCGATTCTAAGCCGTAAAGCATGGTACACTGAACTATCGAGTAGTCATCAGCTTTGCTCTGCCATACGTTCATAACATCCGGCATTGCTCCAGCAGCAGGCCTGGCACCCAGCGGTCCTTCCAGGACGTAATTCTTCTGTGCAGCAATGAGGATAATCCTCAAGTTACGGACCCAATCCGTGTAATTGCTACCATCATCTTTCAACTTTGCTTTCTCAAGGAACGCATTAAAATTTAACGGAACAACAACACGAGCCATCTATCTACAATCAACATAAACAAGCAAGATACTATCAGGGACTAAGTTCATGATAAGTTTAAGTTCAATTAATCAAATTACTTAAGAACTCCCACTTATATAGACATCTCTCTAATCCTCTAAGTGATCACGTGATCCAAATCAACTAAACCATAACCGATCATCACGTGAGATGGAGTAGTTTTCAATGGTGAACATCGTTATGTTGATCATATCTACTATATGATTCACGCTCGTCCTTTCGGTCTCCGTGTTCCGAGGCCATATCTGCATATGCTAGGCTCGTCAAGTTTAACCTGAGTATTCTGCGTGTGCAAAACTGGCTTGCACCCGTTGTAGATGGACGTAGAGCTTATCACACCCGATCCTCACGTGGTGTCTGGGCACGACGAACTTTGGCAACGGTGCATACTCAGGGAGAACACTTTTTGATAATTTAGTGAGAGATCATCTTATAATGCTACCGTCAATCAAAGCAAGATAAGATGCATAAAAAGATAAACATCACATGCAATCAATATAAGTGATATGATATGGCCATCATCATCTTGTGCTTGTGATCTCCATCTCCGAAGCATCGTCATGATCACCATCATCACCGGCGCGACACCTTGATCTCCATCGTAGCATCGTTGTCGTCTCGCCAATCTTATGCTTCCAGGACTATCGCTGCCGCTTAGTGATAAAGTAAAGCATTACATCGCGATTGCATTGCATACAATAAAACGACAACCATAAGGCTCCTGCCAGTTGCCGATAACTCGGTTACAAAACATGATCATCTCATACAATAAAATTCGTCATCATGCCTTGACCATATCACATCACAACATGCCCTGCAAAAACAAGTTAGACGTCCTCTACTTTGTGTTGCAAGTTTTACGTGGCTGCTACGGGCCTAAGCAAGAACCAATCTCACCTACGCATCAAAACCACAACGATAGTTTGTCAAATAGACTCCGTTTTAACCTTCGCAAGGACCGGGCGTAGCCACACTTGGTTCAACTAAAGTTGGAGAGACTGTCGCCCGCAAGCCACCTATGTGCAAAGCACGTCGGGGGAACCGGTCTCGCCTAAGCGTACGCGTAATGTTGGTCCGGGTCGTCTCGTCCAACAATGCCGCCGAACCAAAGTATGACATGCTGGTAGGCATTATAACTTATATCGCCCACAACTCACTTGTGTTCTACTCGTGCATATAACATCAACATAAATAACCTAGGCTCGGATGCCACTGTTGGGTTTCGTAGTAATTTCAAAAAATTTCCTACGCACACGCAAGATCATGGTGATGCATAGCAACGAGAGGGGAGAGTGCTGTCTACGTACCCATGCAGACCGACTGCGGAAGCGTTGACGCAACGTAGAGGAAGTAGTCGTACGTCTTCCCGATCCGACCGATCAAGCACCGAAACTACGGCACCTCCGAGTTCGAGCACACGTTCAGCTCGATGACAATCCCCGGACTCCGATCCAGCAAAGTGTCGGGGAAGAGTTCCGTCAGCACGACGGCGTGGTGACGATCTTGATGTACTACAGCAGCAGGGCTTCGCCTAAACTCCGCTACAGTATTATCGAGGAATATGGTGGCTGGGGGCACCGCACACGGCTAAGGAATAGATCACGTGGATCAACTTGTGTGTTCTAGGGTGCCTCTACCTCAGTATATAAAGGACCAAAGGGGGGAGGCTGGCCGGCCACAAGGGG
>NC_041380.1:491478257-491483057 GCF_002162155.2 Triticum dicoccoides
GGGAAAGAGAGAGAGGGGGCCGGCCACCTCTCCTAGTCCTAATAGGACTAGGGGAAGGGGGAAGGCGCACAACCACCTTGGGCTGCCCCTTTCTCCTTTCCACTAAAGCCCACTAAGGCCCATATAGCTCCCGGGGGGTTCCGGTAACCTCCCGGTACTCCGGTAAAATCCCGATTTCACCCGGAACACTTCCGATATCCAAACATAGGCTTCCAATATATCAATCTTTATGTCTCGACCATTTCGAGACTCCTCGTCATGTCCGTGATCACATTCGGGACTCCGAACAACCTTCGGTACATCAAAATGCATAAACTCATAATATAACTGTCATCGTAACCTTAAGCGTGCGGACCCTACGGGTTCGAGAACAATGTAGACATGACCAAGATACGTCTCCGGTCAATAACTAATAGCGGGACCTGGATGCCCATATTGGCTCCTACATATTCTACGAAGATCTTTATCGGTCAGACCGCATAACAACATACGTTGTTCCCTTTGTCATCGGTATGTTACTTGCCCGAGATTCGATCGTCAGTATCCAATACCTAGTTCAATCTCGTTACCGGCAAGTCTCTTTACTCATTCCGTAATACATCATCTCGCAACTAACTCATTAGTTTCAATGCTTGCAAGGCTTATGTGATGTGCATTACCGAGAGGGCCCAGAGATACCTCTCCGACAATCGGAGTGACAAATCCTAATCTCGAATATGCCAACCCAACATCTACCTTTGGAGACACCTGTAATGCTCCTTTATAATCACCCAGTTACGTTGTGACATTTGCTAGCACCCAAAGTGTTCCTCCAGCAAACGGGAGTTGCATAATCTCATAGTCATAGGAACATGTATAAGTCATGAAGAAAAGCAATAGCAACATACTAAACGATCGGGTGCCAAGCTAATGGAATGGGTCATGTCAATTAGATCATTCAACTAATGATGTGACCTCGTTAATCAAATAACAACTCTTTGTTCATGGTTAGAAAACATAGCCATCTTTGATTAACGAGCTAGTCAAGTAGAGGCATACTAGTGACACTCTGTTTGTCTATGTATTCACACATGTATTATGTTTCCGGTTAATACAATTCTAGCATGAATAATAAATATTTATCATGATTATAAGGAAATAAATAATAACTTTATTATTGCCTCTAGGGCATATTTCCTTCAACCACACCTATTCATACCATGCCTGCCGTGCGCTTCATGTAGCTAACAAGTTGAATTCGTCATCAACCTATCTGTTGCTGGAGTTGTTCTTCAAGAATCAGGTCCTCTGTTCAGACTCTGTGGACATTCGTCATCAACCTGCCATGCGCTTCATGCATTCGTCACCATTTTAGTGTGCTCGGCCTTGCATTTTCACTTGATCAGTAGTTGTGTGTTCGCGCCATCGTCGAGACTCTGCAACTTTAATTGTTGTCTTGGCTTGCACTCTTATTATCCTCTCGTAAATCGATTCATCCGTATATGTAACTGAAGGTTTAGTGGATTCGATCGATTCATCCTATATGGAACTAAAGGTTTAGTAGATCTCAAGTGTGATGTTTTCATACTATGCTGCTGCTCAGTTATCTTCATACCATGTTGCAGCTCTATACGAGGTTTATGCAAATGTATTTGTTAGGTGGGGATCCCACTTGTTCCCACCTAATTTATGCTAGAATTGGTGGGATGTCCACTTTTTTAACATCAGACATGGTGGGACGTGGTGGATTGTAGGTGGGACTCCCACATAGAGTCCCACATGCAGCGTTAATCGTAGGAATAGGAATTTTGTAGGAAATGAGATAACATATATCTCAAATCCTATGAGTAGAAATATAAAACGAGATGTCATTTGGTTGACATCAAAGGAATTTTTTCATTGAGTCTAGGCTCATTTTTATTTTCCTATGAAATGTGAAGGATAGGAATCAATCCTATGTATGAATAGGAATCCATTCCTATGAACCAAAGGGCTTTAAAGAAAAAAATCTTATAAAAATCCTATCTTTTAGAGTTCCTATGAAATTCCCAATGCCATGGAAACCACGGTGTAAAGCAGAGAAAACAAGTGCTTGCCCTCAAGTTTGTCTTGCAACCCAATAACAGTCCAAGAGGAGATCAGCCGAATAAAAGACGCACACAAACACAAGCCGATCACGATGCCCGAAAAAACCACACGCATGTGCCGTGTTTCCTTCTATAATTGGAATGGTGATGAGATCTGGCGCTCTCGCTCCATGGCAAGTTGGCAACACGGCGCCAGCAAACGTCAACACTGACTCACGTACACGCATAGAACATTTGCCACATTGGGATTAGAACTACGAGACAACGGCGATTAGCCGGACATGCCAGGCCAACAAGTACGTACGCCACGTGTGTCCTTGGCCATGTTCCCGTGCGACGCAAAGGCCGTGGCGGGTGAAGGAATCATGGCGGCCGGCCTTTGCCACGTCCACCCGGGGGACATAATGATCTTCCACCCGAGTAAAGTGGCGACGACGCACGTCTTCCTGAGGAAAACCTGCCCCCCGGTTGCCACCTTCTCCCAGCGCCAGCGCAACGAGGGATCGCATCCATCTTCTATCTGTGGTAGAGCCGCAGCAGTGGCTCCGCGCTCTCACGAGAAGAGAAGAAGAGCATTTCAGGGTCGGGCTAATTTATTTATTTATTTATTTATTTTGGCGGGAATTTAACCATAAGAGACTCCCACTGACTAATTTCCACGCAACCTACACATCACATCCTCTGCTAAAACTAGATAGGAGGGTGCGCATATTTACTTCGCCCCGGCGAAAAAATAAACATGATACAAGCGTGCCAAAAAACCAGATCATGACAAATCATGGTTGGGTTCTGACCAGGAGCATCCCAGTGGCTCCTGCAGGGAATAATCCCACGACCTGCGCACACCAAAGGCTGGCACGCTCCGATCGGATAGTTCCACTTCCACGCGAAAGCTAGCTGGCGAGAACGAAATGGGATATCAGCTCCTCCGTCCCAAACGGGGCATCGGTGGCCGGCGACGGTTTCAGTGCGACGCAAAGCACCCTTCATTATCGAACCATATTAGCAACCTCAACAGCCTACTTCAGGCCGATTGGGCGGTGGCGTGCGGACGGAGCGCGCCTCGCCGAGATGATCGATCATGAGATGGCACTTCCGGAAACGAAACAAATCACGGTGGGCCGTGATGCTCCGCGCACGCCTCATCTAAGCCCTGACACGACCATCATACTACGATTAATTAATCGAGTACGTACGTACGTACGAACCAATACACTATGCTTAACTGACAGGGAGTAGCCAATACTCAACATCTGCCACTCACATTGCCGAATCATTGATAATCTTGGGGTCAGGACACGGTGGATATACTCCCTCCGTTCGGAAATACTTGTTCTCAAAATGGTTGTATCTACACTTATTTTAGTTATAGATGCATCTATTTTATTCATTTTTGGGACAAGTATTTCCGGATAGAGGGAGTATTTGTTTAACGCTATGTTTCGCTTGTCTCCATTCGTGGCGGGTTCCACCTCTATCCCTTCCCGATTATCAGGGCAGTGTTTTGCAGAACGGGAGAGGATTTGTTTGAAACGAGGAGAAAGATGCACATTTCGGATATTTGAGTCCTCGTGACAAAGTCAAGACATACGGAATATGAACAACTTTGAATGATTCATTTGAAGGGAAAATATCTTGTGTGGTATCAAAAAAATATTATGGCTTTTTTTGCGTCAATAAATCCAAACAACTAAAATTATAGTTCGACTCACTTGAGAAAAAACAAACAAACCATGTTAGACTGCCACCCAGTTAGGACATAAACTTTGTGATCACCGGCTTCTTCCTTCCTAATACCTTATGCCGTTATGAGCCAATTACTAACACATGAGAAATATAATAGGACATAGATAAATGAAAGCAATGCATGAAAATACATGAAATGACATTTAAATGTTCAAACAAGAGATATTGAGTTTTTTTTAAGCAGAGATATTGAGTTATTTGATCCTTATTGAAGAAGAACATAATTTACTACCTTGTGATTTCTTGTAGCTAGTTAAAATAACCCCTCAACGAAGAGACCGGTATATATTATAAAAAATTAGAGGAATGCATAGCCGTTATATGGCACAAAGCTTGTTGAAGCTGTATACACCGAACAGGAATACGAAGTGTATGGAATAAACAATGTCGAGTTATTTATCATATTTCCTAAAATGGAGTCTACCAAAAAAACAGAGTCTGATCTCGCAAGCAATTATCATGTCCCATTAGGCCTTGTACAATGAAAGGTGCTTAAGGAAGATGCTTAGAGAAATAAACCAGATTTTTCTTAAGCATCGGTGCTTATTTTTACAGGGTAGACGCTAAGTGTCTACCCTGTAGAAATAGGCACCGATGCTTTAGAAAAACTCGGTTTATTTTTCTAAGCACCTCCCGTTGTATAAGGCCTTATATGCCCTAAAAAGTCTTACTATGTAATGATAAAACCACATCACCAAGCAATATCCAACTACTCATTTTGTGTATGGAGATGCTATATGACAGGTTGACAGAGGCCTAGGGTTTCTCCTTGAAGAAAAAGGGAAAAAAATAAACCCGCTGCTCAGCAGACACCAATACACCACAGATTCAGAGGAGGCCCACCGCAAAAAAAAAAAAAGATTCAGAGGAGGCAATCTTCAGCTGCACTCCTCTCCATGAGACCCATCTCATCACCCATGGCCATGGCCATAAGACCACGGTGAGCTGAGCCAAACCCCTCCACACTCTCTCCTCCTCCTCCTATTCC
>NC_041380.1:491483429-491552403 GCF_002162155.2 Triticum dicoccoides
CCCTCACCTCACCTCACTGTGCGGCGTGGCCACTGCCAGTACAATCCGCCCACTCTTTATTCCCCCGGCCGCCCTTGTCTCGTTGCGTGTCCCTCCTGCGGTTATGGATCAAGAAACCTCACGAGAACCCCGCCGCTTCAGCCCTGCGTCGCCGCATTAGCCGGGGCCGGCCCAGCCCTCGCCGGACCGTTTCTCGCGATCACATTGCATGCGCCCTTCTTGATCTTCGACGCGGATTGATTTCATTGACGTCGCGTCGCCGGCCGCGGGATTCGGGGCGGCGGCATTTTGGCTGGTATTTTCTTCCTCTGTTTCTTGATGAGGTTGGTGAGATTTGATCTTGTGGGTGGCTGAAATGGCTCGCCCCGTTTCTTGGGATTTTGGTTTGGGTAGGTTGAGGAGGAGGAGGGACAATGGTCGGCGGCGGCGCACAGTCGGCCAGCGCCGCGGAGGTCGAGGACATCGAGCTCGGCGAGCGGCGGCGCGCGGACGAGTACGCGGACGACGACGAGGAGGGCAGCCAGTACTTCACGGACGCGGAGGACCGGTCGTGGCCCTCGCACTCGCGCCACGAGTCCGCCGCCTTCGAGGACTGCATCTCGCGGTGCGCCTCCACCCGCACCAGCTCCTGCGGCGGCGCCGACAGCGACGCGGACGTCGAGGCCGGCGGCGGGCACTTCAGGAAGTCGTCGTGCGTGTCCGAGTGCTCGCTGGACGACGTCGACCTGGAGGCCGGGCTCGGCGGCGAGAGCGCCAAGAGCAGCAGCCCCGACCCCGAGAAGGCCGAGAAGAACTGCCGCATTTGCCACCTCGGCCTGGAGAGCGCGGCGGCCGAGTCCGGCGCCGGCATCACGCTCGGCTGCTCCTGCAAGGGCGACCTCTCCTACTCCCACAAGCAGTGCGCCGAGACCTGGTTCAAGATCAGAGGCAACAAGTAAGCTCCTGCTCTGTCAGTCTGCTAGCTCAGTAATTCATTCCCCATGGTTACTCTTTCAGTCTGCTAGCTCAGTAATTAACTTGAATAAACTGCCAATTCAGTTCAATTAGTTAATTGGTTAGGCATGACGCTCGAACAGTTGCAGGCAGGGTTTTCGTTTCAGGGATTTATGCATTCGGTGCAACAGTAAAGAACTGAATTTTGCTTGGCTTTTCTGAAAGATGGTGCATTTGGGTGGATGAACACATGGTTCAGGAATCTTATGGGGTGGTGTTTTCTTTAGTTCTTTGTTTCTTTATACATTGGTAAAGGTAAAGGGAGGCAGACGATGAGGAAAAGGCAAAGTGCTGGATCGATTAGTAGGGGTATGTATAGGGCTGTAGGAACTAGGAAATGTTGAGATCATTGGAGGGGGGTGAAAGTAGGATCTGTTCTTCAGTCTGTCGTTCTCACATAAACTCGTCTGTTCCCTCTCCTGAATTGTTGTTCTTGAGTGTTGAGTGTTGACCAAGTTTGTTTCTTAATGGATTGACTTGGTCTGATGCGAATCTGTGAGACATGTGTTTCTGTTTGGTGGTGTAGGTCAGGTGACATTTCCCACTACAAAAGTGTTTGTTCTGATGGAACTGTAGGTGGGTGAGAATCATGATGTTTTGCGCCGAACCTTGGTGATAACAGTTGGAGTATGAGAGGGGGGGTGGGGGGTGGGGGGGGGAGCTATGGTTCTAGAAAAAACATAATAGCTTTTCTTAGCTCAGAGTATTACTGAATCAGTTACATCAAAGTGTAGAAGGCACTCAGCATTACAAACTATTAAGGAAAATGAAATTTATCAAATGTCTGGTGATCGTTCGTCATATAATCGGTCCGTATAAAGAAAAAAATGAACTGTTTGCTTATTTTCCAAAATTTTACTTCGGTGTGACAGCTTCATCATGCGATGTAAAATTATTTATGCAAACTGCTAATAGGCTAATTGGGGTATTTCCCAAACGATGCAGTTTATGCTGTAGGAATTCTCACTGTAGATTACCTTAAAAAGGACAAGATGTTCCACTAAAATTAGTTAGACCACAACCAAATATTGCAGCTGGCAACAGGAACATTACTAGTGGCTTCTTAATTACATTGGCATTAACAGGAGTTTGAGTAACCCACTGAGGGGCATATTGGTACGTAGTGTACAGCATAGCAGCACATTTCCCCCATACTCGTACAATGTTGCTGTCATTCAAGGAATCATTGCACTCAATGCTTACCGTGTGAAGCTAGCCACGTAACATTTTCATCATTTCAGTTCAGTTTCTAGTGCTGACTTTTTCAATAGAAGTTGGCAATTTTAGATTTCATTGTTTTATGATTGAAATTATATAGTCGTGTGATTGCAACTACATCAAAACTTAGTGGGTTGATTTTTATTCCAATCTTGAGAACTTCAGATCATATAGTGAACTACTCCTCGGTATCAAAATATAAGACATTTTTTGATGCAAAGGGAGTATCAAATAACATTTTATATTTTGATACGGAGGGAGTATTTAGCAACTTTTATGTTGTTCCTGTGTTAAGAGAATAAGAGGACCAGACTCGCTGATGTGTCTATCTGCCTAAGGTTTCTTACGGTTGCTAGCATGCTATTGCACGGTTCAAGCATCATCTACCTAGTACCTTTTGCTGTAACAAAGAACATTTAATGATGACCCTATAGGATTATTTCGTTTTCAAGTGCAAAGATACCTATGTGCAATTTGAATCTGGATGATGAACCTAAAATATTTATCTCCCTTCTCTTTGCCCAGGACCTGTGAGATCTGCAGCTCAACCGCATGCAATGTGGTTGTGTTAGGCGATCCGGAGTTCGTCGAGCAATCAAACGAATCGAACACCACAGCAGCCGGGCATGCATTTCCAAACGAAAGCAGGAGGTTTTGGCAAGGGCACCGGTTCCTCAACTTCCTTCTGGCATGCATGGTCTTCGCCTTCGTCATCTCATGGCTCTTCCACTTCAACGTCCCAGGGTGAGTTTCGCAGCGGACGGTCCCTCAATAAAAAGCTCCAAGGCCGTTACGGCAGCAAACATGTGGGTTAGGTTCAACAAATCTGGAGAAACAGGCTAAAAGGTGAAGTTAAGCTGTGAAGAGGTACACAAATATATGGTCGGCGCGGCGGCCTTAAATTTGCCTTGATCGGTGTTCCGTAGTACGAAAGGAACCCTGATCAGGATCTCCCTCCTGCCCCAAGATTTGAGTGGAGTTGAAGATAAGCGGCGAAGAATTAGAAGATGCGTTGTTGTTCACTTGTTCCGCGATTATTGTTGTCTTGGTTTGAAGAAGAACGGGAGTATGTTAGCGAAACTACTACCCACACGATACTGCTGCACGATCTTTGCACGACGTGCTAATCCAGCGGCCAGTGCCTTCTGAATCCTGTGCATGTCCGGCTGGATTTGAGTATCGTGCATGAATCGTCTGGCTCGTGTCGTGTGTATAGCACTGCTGGTATGTTAGTGTTGTCATTTCCTAGCTTTGGCGTTTTGCCTTGTGAGTTGGTGTGATCTGTGTGCAGTCAGTGCAGATTTCTGTATGCCTACCCTTTGTTCCAGTGTTTATAGTCCTGATAAACAGGATGAGGTGAGGTGAGGTGTCCTTAGGGAAGATAAATGTAGCGCCAGCTCAGTTCCGAACAATGTTGTGGGAAATAATGGTAGAAACTTGCGCGCGTGGAAGATAAAATGTTGTGAAATGCTTGAGCTCACATGCGCGCGTGGAAATGATGGTAGAAACTTGTGTTAGTTTTTAGGTGTTTTTGTGAAGAACACTGTTGTTTTGAATTTCAGTTTTACTACTACTATATGTTTAGTTGCTGTATAATGTAAGTGTAGTATGTTAGTTGCAAGTGTTGGACCGATATGGGTGACCCACGCTGCCACAATTCGGTCGGTGTGTAAGAGCAGGCAGAGGCCGTGACCTCTTTGCACTGCACTGAATTGGGTCGGTGTGTGCAGGCATAGGATCTGGTGAGACGACGCTGCAGGACTCAGAGGACCGCGCAATGATAAATTGCACTCATACGTGTAGCAGGGCCTACTTGAAGGTGCTGTGGCAGCACTGTGCCGCGAGCTGGGCCGGGCATAAATGCAAACGGATCGGCGAAAAAAATGGAAGCGCTGTGCGCGATTGCAGCCTGCTCCTGCGGCCGCGCCGGGTGAGGCGAGGGCGGGGAAAGGTGAAAGCCCTACCAACATTTGAGGAAACAGCAGCGTGGTCGCGGCGGGCCCAAGGCACGGGAAGGGAACGAATGACACGCAAACCCAACGGCGGCATGGGCGGCCGGGCTGCTGCGTCTGCGCGGGGGACTCGATGGCGCCGCACGTTCCTTCTTTCGCGGCCACACGCTACTGGGGTGGAGCACCACGCCTCCGTCGCCGTGCACGGGCCCCGCGCAAACAGAATGAATGGAACTCATCCAACCGCGCCACGCGACACGCATGGAGCGAGCCCGTCGGGCCGGCGGCGAATCGGCATGAATGCATCGATAGGTGATCATAGAATTAAGCTGGTCGGTCGATATATACATGTACACCCACATTCATCGTCAATCTTTTTGGTGGTGTTGTTTAAGGGAAGGCCAAGCCAATGCAATGGAGGGTGGCTCAGCTGAACGACGGGTGGGGCTGCTTCGGTTCGAGCATGCATGCATGCATACAGAAAGGGTCGCCCACAGGATTCTCCTTGGGCGCGCCGAGACAAAACGCCCGCTCATCTCATGTGCCGTTGGGCGTGGCGTCGGAGAGCATGCTCATGTCCTCCTCGGCGTGCCTCCCGTTCATCTGCACCCGCTGCCGCTGAAACAGTCAGAGACAGACGCGCGTCAGCCAAAAGGTGGCAGCAAAATGAGTACAGGCAGCCCGGCGTGCCTCCATGGGTACAAGCTCAGCTCAACGACGGTGCAAGCTTTAAAATTTAAGGGAGTTAACTTTCAAAAAAAAAGGCAGTTCGAATTTAAGATGGATGATCAATCGGGCCGAAAACCCTAGAATGTTCAGTGCTGGGAGCTAATGCCGTACCCGATCAGTCGCATCCCCATGGTTCCCGTTCAACAGCTTATGGAACTCGTCCTTCAGCCTCACGTCTTTCTCATCCTTTGGCCTTCCATCTTTATCTTTGTTGCTCAGCGGAATCAAGGGCGACCCGTTTGTACGGTCCGGCATTTCTGCACAAGACGTCCACAAAGCCTGTTGTTACAAGGTGCCCACAGATAGAAAATCACAACAAATCGTATTCGTGACGGCATAAGAACAGTACCTGGGAGCTTGGTGTCCACGAAGAAGACGACTAGATTAACGGCATACCTGTGAGCAAAGGAACTGTAAGAAGAGAGGTAGTGTATCAGCCAGATGGCTGATAGGCGAAGTGTAAGCTACCAACCATACCAGGCAACAACAACATCCACGGTGTAGTGCTTGCGAGCGGCAATAATAAGGAGACTTTGAATTATAGCCATCATCCAGGCAAGGAGTTTAATAAACCTGCAATACAAGGTCCACCAGTTCAATTCCAATTAGGGCATGGGATTTACCAGACAGAGATTCGTAAATATCAAGCCAAGCATGGACACGACAATAACCTTTTTGAGCCATATTTGTGATATGTTCGAACGAAAACAAGAGTGAAAATCATATGGGATGAAAATATAAGATCACCACACCCAAGATTTACTCCTCGAGGAACTGCAATGAACAATACAAAGCTCTGGATGGTAAGTTAGAGGAACCTTGCACAAAATGTCAAGCCAATGATGAAAAGGAACTTACAATTAATTAGGAGCACTTCAAGCACATTATTGGGTGGTGGAAGAGTGGCCATACTTGAGCCCTAAAAATACAAAGCTATAGATGACTCCATGTATGACTAAACGACAGGTTCTTCCAGGCCGCAATGCTGAGAAAGAGCTGATGCGAAAATTGGCTAAGGTGAAACAAGGGCTACCTCGCGACAGTGATAGTTTGGACCTGGGAGCTGGGTTGAATAAAATGTAATGATCCTTAAAACCTGTGAAGCCTGGAGAAGCAATATTTAGTAACTTATCTGGGCATGCAAAATATTGTATACATACATGGTTAGGGAGGATGCACTCACAACTAAAAAAGCAAGCACCCTGCGCCAGATTAGGATGGTGTAGAAGCGTTTGCTATGATAAATAAAAGGATGAAAGGTCCACTGCATATAAAAGATAATGTCATGATCTTTGTAATACCCGCCTTGGTTAACACCATCATAGAAAAACAGGGGAAATTCATAATAAAAGCCTAAAATAAGGAAGAACAACAAATGAGACAATTAAGTAGGATATTAACCACCTAGTCCTTTTTGGAAAACAATGATATCAAACAACACGTAATGCCTACCTTCTGTTGGAATCATAGATGTCAAACTCAAGAAATAATGACTAATCTGGAGTTTTTCAGGTTATGTGTAATGAACTATTAACTAAACATATGGAAAGAAACGAACGAACACATGGGAATACAGGGATATAAGGTAGGCAGAAGTAGTCAAACCAAGTAGTAGAGTATAAGAATTACCTACCAGAAAAAAGGAGAAGAAGATGAAAACAAATGTGCATTCACTAAGATAATTTTTGTCTTGTCCAAGCTCCTAAAACAAAGCAGCAAAAAAACACTGTAATGAAATTATACCAACTTAATAGACATATTGACATACTCTCAAAAGATAAAAGAAATCCACGTACTGGAAGGGCCATAAATCCCAGGTCCTGGAGCAGTGGTCCAGGCCGATGCAAGTAATGCACTCCTCGAGCAGCCAGCCCATGAATATACTGATTATAAAGAACATTATTGTATGAATTTCCAAGTGATATATTAATCAACTGTCAAGCATAACACAATAAGTGATCCTAGATAACTAAATGAAGAAAACTTTGAAGTGGACAATCAGGAAATGTCCATCACACTAATAAAGGAAAGGATAGTAAATGGACTGTAAGGGAAGAAACAATATTAACGAATGGGAATTGTGTTAGTCCGAGCATGCTCAAAGCAGGTTACTTGATATGATTCTGGTTCTGGCAGACATATGCAGCTTGTGAACACACCAGCAGAACTTGTTGACACTAAAGGAGGGTTCGACGAATGCAATCACAGAGAAGAAGGTAAAGCCCGATGAAACATTCACAACAACAGAGCAGGATTAATTTTCTATGCACAATGCCAGGCGTTTTTTACAGGAATATAAATCTAAATTAATTTTGAAAATGACCTAGAGAGGACAACAAGTCGACAAACCGAATATTATCCATGCATATAAGTTATAGACCGATGCAGAACACGACAATTCATCTCTACAACACGACATAAATCACACGACAATGCTGCTCCAGCAGCGACAAACATTTGAACGAGATGCTTACCCGCGCTCATTATACTATTCGACGACCAATTATTCCCGCCATACACACAAGCGACAAATTATCAGGGGTGTATCAGATCATAACAATCATATCAGCGGTTCAAACTAAACGGTAAAAAGGTAAATATTTCCAATGCATATGTCCTTCAAAGGGCGTATGTGTTGGTGCAGAGCAGTTTCCATAGAGAAATTTCCCCTCTATTGCTATGCCGATCAGTAGTAAAACTGCTAGAATGTAGTCTAATCTACAACAGGAAACACTGCTACAAATGCTTAACAACCTGCAAACCTAAGGGCGTCCCAATTCCAGGGAAAAAACAGGATTAATAATTAGATAATGCAGGAAAGTTACCAAAAGGGGCAAATTTGTTATGACAAGTACCCATATTAACAAGCCATTATTAAATACTGAAACGCGCACCACTAGACAAAACGAAATTAATAAGTTCACACGCACGACGGACACTGGGATACTGGATCGGGGCGCTCACCTGGAACACAATCCCAGCGAGGAGTAGCGGCCACTTCTCGCGAAGCATCGGCAGCTCGGTCGTCGTCTCCGCGCACACCTTCCTCCATACCTGCACAGCCCCCCCCAAAAAAAGGGATTGTGAATCCTCGCAGCTACCGAAAAAGGCACACGCGGTGGAGGCGGCAGAAGGCATCGCCGAATCCAGCGGAGAGGAGACCTTGGAAGCCTCCCGAGCTAGGTAGATCGTCATGGCAGTAGACGGCGCACACCCTGCTCCCGCGACGGCTGCTGCAGCTTCTACTGGGCGAGGCGATCACGTCCATGCTCCGATCCGCACATCATGCCTCGGCCTTCCGCGTCCGCGGGAGGGGTCGCCGATTGAGTGGAGCAGAGAACGGCGCTGGCCAGTGGGGGGACGGGACGGGGCGGGACCAGCAATCTGGCTCCGGTCCTCCGGCAGGGAGGCGGCCGGGCGGGGGAGGCTGGAAGGCCGTCGCTCTGGGGATCTCGCGGGCGGCGGAGGCGGGAGGGCGGCGACCGGCGGCGTGAGACCTGGGGGGGCTGGGGGAGTTGGGACTTGGGAGTCGGCAGGGAGTTGAAGAGAGGAGATCAAGGGAAACGAGATAATGATGAGTTTGTGAAATGCGGGAGAGCGAGGGGGTTTATGGGGAAAAGGCGGGCCGGAGGTGGGGGAGGGATGATGGGGGTCGTGGCCTCGTGGAGTTTTCCAACCGCCTTTTGGCACGGTCTAGTTAAAAATGGCGAGGGCACGTGATACTGGCCTGCCGATGGCTTTTCTTTCTCCTTTTCTCCGAGAGAGACCGCCACGGCGACGGGCCTTTCCAGTTTGAAAGTTTCAATGGAGCTTGTTTGTGTAGCTTTACAACTCTTTTAAATCAGTGGGATTAGATACAGGTTTAGTTATTGATTGTCGTTTTCTTCTTCACTAGAAAGAAGGGGGCTTCCACGGGCTTAGGGTTTCCTACCTCCCGCCGATCTGCCCCGTCTCCTGTGCCTTAAAGTCCCCGACCCATACAGGTGAGAGAGCACATGCTTTGATGTTAGGTGTTTTTTAGTCCAATTAGGATTTGTGTCATGCTCATGAAGGCGAGCCGGTCCGTTTGGCGTCGTCGGAGGGTATGTGAAGGTGTATCTCCAAAGAATCTCACGGGATTCTGTAATTGTTTGTCTTCGGTGGACCTGCTTGGATCCCATCTGCCTTCATGTGTCTACATGTTGGATTTTTTCGATCTACGCTTCACTTCATCAGCGGCGGTTGTTATTCTGGTGTGCTGGTTCTTTGAAGCCTTAGCACGATGACTTCCCGACTCTCTATTACAACAAGGTTTTCTCGGCTCCAGTTAGGGAGGGTGATGACAGCGACGCGCCTTTGAATCAAAAGTTGTTCGTGTAAAAAGAATCCAAGTTCTATTTACAGCATATATGACGTAGCAAAAGGTTTGCACGAGTTACTCTCTTGGCGTCTCCCACTTGTCCCCAAAGTAAGGCAGCTAGGGTTTTTGCGTAGGTGTCGCCGCCATCGGTTCTCCTTGCCTCCAGCTGCCTTCTGGCACAACGAGGTGCGGGGAACCCTAGTTTGAGGTGGTGTTTGGGTCACCCTAACTTTTGTTATGGCTCAGTCTAGGTGTCTAGCCGGTGGTGGTAAGGCCATGGTGTTATCCACAACGTGGAATAGGCTCTTCCCATCATGTCCTCGTCCGGGTGATGATGATCGGTGTCAATGGACAGCGTATGGAGTTTCGGCCAAGGCCAGGTCGTGTGCCTCATTTTTTCTATGTTTATTCTAGGTGGTCTTAGAAAAAGTCGTTTGGCGGAGTGGGCGTCAATGAATAGTGTTTTGATCTTCTGATTTTATTCTCATTTTTTTTAGGAACCGACGGGAGCACTGCCTTTTTAATCATAGGAAGGAAGAAAGGTGAACCATGATGTACAAGGAGGCACACATTTTTGGCGGGATTGCGCAGCGAAACCCAATGGAAAAAAAACAGAGACTGACTCAGCCAATGCCCGAAGGGTGCAAGGCCCCGGCGAACGCTAACTCACATTGCTTAATGTCCTTGAAGGCTAGAATAGCCACCTCGTGGTGAGTCATGCGACATCTTGTGAACACACGTCTGTTCCTCTCTTTCCAAAGGGCCCATGAAAGTGTAGATGAGCATCTCGCTACGTTGTCTCCGCACTTCTCTAGACTAGCCAATTAGCATGATCTCCCACCATCCAGACATAGCACCAGGTTCTGGCAGGAAGTTTGACGTTGGTATGCCGTCATTGGTCCAAGAGATCACTTGGTTCTAAACCGCTACGGAGAATGGGCAGTCTTTACACAGGTGGGTTACCCTTTCCGTCTCCTGGAGGCATAGTTGGCATTTCGGGTCATGCGGCCAGCTAGTGGAGCGAGCATGTCCACCATTAGGATTATGCCATGAGAACGAGGCATGCAAAGAATTTGCATTAACACTCAGCGTGGGTGGTCCTGTGTCGAATCTCGGATGGGAGCCGTGGAATTGTGCCACGTAGGTCGAGGCTGAAGAGTAGGATCCCTTACTGGTCAGGTTGAAGGAAATATGCCCTAGAGGCAATAATAAAGTTATTATTTATTTCCTTATATCATGATAAATGTTTATTATTCATGCTAGAATTGTATTAACTGGAAACGTAATACATGTGTGAATACATAGACAAACAGAGTGTCACTAGTATGCCTCTACTTGACTAGCTCGTTAATCGAAGATGGTTATGTTTCCTAACCATAAACAAAAGAGTTGTTATTTGATTAACGGGATCACATCATTAGGAGAATGATGTGATTGACATGACCCATTCCATTAGCTTAGCACCCGATCGTTTAGTATGTTGCTATTGCTTTCTTCATGACTTATACATGTTCCTATGACTATGAGATTATGCAACTCCCGTTTGCCGAAGGAACACTTTGTGTGCTACCAAACGTCACAACATAACTGGGTGATTATAAAGGAGCTCTACAGGTGTGTCCAAAGGTACATGTTGGGTTGGCGTATTTCGAGATTAGGATTTGTCACTCCGATTGTCGGAGAGGTATCTCTGGGCCCTCTCGGTAATACACATCACATAAGCCTTGCAAGCATTACAACTAATGAGTTAGTTGTGAGATGATGTATTACGGAACGAGTAAAGAGACTTGCCGGTAACGAGATTGAACTAGGTATGGGATACCGACGATCGAATCTCGGGCAAGTAACATACCGATGACAAAGGGAACAACGTATGTTGCTATGCGGTCTGACTGATAAAGATCTTCGTAGAATATGTAGGAGCCAATATGAGGATCCAGGTTCCGCTATTGGTTATTGACCGGATACGTGTCTCGGTCATGTCTACATTGTTCTCGAACCCGTAGGGTCCGCACGCTTAAGGTATCGATGACAGTTATATTATGAGTTTATGAGTTTTGATGTACCGCAGTTAGTTCGGAGTCCCGGATGTGATCACGGACATGACGAGGAGTCTCGAAATGGTCGAGACATAAAGATTGATATATTGGACGGCTATATTCGGACACTGGAAGTGTTTCGGATGATTTCGGAGAAAACCGGAGAGCCCGAGGGTTACCGGAACCCCCCGGGAGAAGTAATGGGCCATATGGGCCTTAGTGGAGAGAGAGGGGCAGCCATAGGTGGGCCGCGCGCCTCCTCCCCCCTTGGTCCGAATTAGACTAGGAGAGGGGGGCGGCGCCCCCTTTCATTCTTCCTCCCCACTTCTTTCCCCCTCCTAGTAGGAGTCCTACTCCTACTAGGAGGAGAACTCCTCCTTGGCGCGCCTATAGGGCCGGCCAGCCTCCTCCCCTTGCTCCTTTATATACGGGGGCAGGGGGCACCCCTAGACACACAAGTTGTTCCACGTGATCATATTCTTAGCCGTGTGCGGTGCCCCCTTCCACCACAGTCCTCGATAATATTGTAGCGGTGCTTAGGCGAAGCCCTGCGATGGTAGTACATCAAGATCGTTACCACGCCGTCGTGCTGACGGAACTCTTCCCCGACACTTTGCTGGATCGGAGTCCGGGGATCGTCATCGAGCTGAACGTGTGTTAGAACTCGGAGGTGCCGTAGCTTTGGTACTTGATCGGTCGGGCCGTGGAGACGTACGACTACATCAACCAAGTTAACGCTTCCATTGTCGATCTACAAGGATACATAGATCACACTCTCCCCCTCTCTTTGCTATGCATCACCATGATCTTGCGTGTGCGTAGGAATTTTTTTGAAATTACTACGAAACCCAACAGTGGTATCAGAGCCTAGGTTTTATATGTTGATGTTATATGCATGAGTAGAACACAAGTGAGTTGTGGGCGATATAAGTCATACTGCTTACCAGCATGTCATACTTTGGTTCAGCGGTATTGTTGGACGAAGCGGCCCGGACCGACATTACGCGTACGCTTACGCGAGACCGGTTCTCCCGACGTGCTTTGCACATAGGTGGCTTGCGGGTGACAGTTTCTCCAACTTTAGTTGAACCAAGTGTGGCTACGCCCGGTCCTTGCGAAGGTTAAAACAGCACCAACTTGACAAACTATCGTTGTGGTTTTGATGCGTAGGTAAGATTGGTTCTTGTTTAAGCCCGTAGCAGCCACGTAAAACTTACAACAACAAAGTAGAGGACGTCTAATTTGTTTTTGCAGGGCATGTTGTGATGTGATATGGTCAAGACATGATGCTAAATTTTATTGTATGAGATGATCATATTTTGTAACCGAGTTATCGGCAACTGGCAGGAGCCATATGGTTGTCGCTTTATTGTATGCAATGCAATCGCGCTGTAATCCTTTACTTTATCACTAAGCGGTAGCGATAGTCATGGAAGCATAAGATTGGCGAGACGACAACGATGCTACGATGGAGATCAAGGTGTCGCGCCGGTGACGATGGTGATCACGATGGTGCTTCGAAGATGGAGATCACAAGCACAAGATGATGATGTCCATATCATATCACTTATATTGATTGCATGTGATGTTTATCTTTTATGCATCTTATCTTGCTTTGATTGACGGTAGCATTATAAGATGATCTCTCACTAATTATCAAGAAGTGTTCTCCCTGAGTATGCACTGTTGCGAAAGTTCTTCATGCTGAGACAACACGTGATGATCGGGTGTGATAGGCTCTACGTTCAAATACAACGGGTGCAAAAAAGTTGCACACACGGAATACTCAGGTTATACTTGACGAGCCAAGCATATACAGATATGGCCTCGGAACACGGAGACCGAAAGGTCGAGCATGAATCATATAGTAGATATGATCAACATAGTGATGTTCATCAATGAAACTACTCCATCTCACGTGATGATCGGGCATGGTTTAGTTGATTTGGATCACGTAATCACTTAGAGGATTAGAGGGATGTCTATCTAAGTGGGAGTTCTTAAGTAATATGATTAATTGAACTTAAATTTATCATGAACTTAGTCCTGGTAGTATTTTGCAAATTATGTTGTAGATCAATAGCTCACGTTGTTGCTTCCCTGTGTTTATGTTGATATGTTCCTAGAGAAAATTGTGTTGAAAGATGTTAGTAACAATGATGCGGATTGGATCCGTGATCTGAGGTTTATCCTCATTGCTGCACAGAAGAATTATGTCCTTGATGCACCGCTAGGTGACGGGCCTATTGCAGGAGCAGATGCGGACGTTATGAACGTTTGGCTAGCTCAATATGATGACTACTTGATAGTTTAGTGCACCATGCTTAATGGCTTAGAATCGGGACTTCAAAGACGTTTTGAACGTCATGGAGCATATGAGATGTTCCAGGAGTTGAAGTTAATATTTCAAGCAAATACCCGAGTTGAGAGATATGAAGTCTCCAACAAGTTCTATAGCTAAAAGATGGAGGAGAATCGCTCAACTAGTGAGCATGTGCCCAGATTGTCTGAGTACTACAATCGCTTGAATCAAGTGGGAGTTAATCTTCCAGATAAGATAGTGATTGACAGAATTCTCTAGTCACCATCACCAAGTTAGTAGAACTTCGTGATGAACTATGATTTGCAAGGGATAACGGAAACGATTCCCAACCTCTTCGTAATGCGGAAATTGACGAAGGTAGAAATCGAGAAAAACATCAAGTGTTGATGGTAGACAAGACCACTAGTTTCAAGAAAAGGGCAGAGGGAAGAAGGGGAACTTCAAGAAGAACAGCAAGCAAGTTGCTGCTCAAGTGAAGAAGCCCAAGTCTGGTCCTAAGCCTGAGACTAAGTGTTTCTACTACAAAGGGACTGGTCACTGGAAGCGGAAGTACCCCAAATGATTGGCAGATAAGAAGGATGGCAAAGTGAACATAAGTATATTTGATATACATGTTATTGATGTGTACTTTACTAGTGTTTATAGCAACCCCTCAGTATTTGATACTAGTTCAGTTGCTAAGATTAGTAACTCGAAACGGGAGTTGCAGAATAAACAGAGACTAGTTAAGGGTGAAGTGACGATGTGTGTTGGAAGTGGTTCCAAGATTGATATGATCATCATCGCAGACTCCCTATACTTTCAGAATTAGTGTTGAACCTGAATAAGTGTTATTTGGTGTTTGCGTTAAGCATGAATATGATATGATCATGTTTATTGTAATACGGTTATTCATTTAAGTAAGAGAATAAATTGTTGTTCTGTTTACATGAATAAAACCTTATATGGTTACACACCCAATGAAAATAGTTCGTTGGATCTCGATCGTAGTGATACACATAATCATAATATTGAAACCAAAAGATGCAAAGTTAATAATGATAGTGCAACTTATTTGTAGCACTGCCGTTTAGGTCATATTGGTGTAAAGCGCATGAAGAAACTCCATGCTGATGGGATTTTGGAATCACTTGATTATGAATCACTTGATGCTTGCGAACCATGCCTCATGGGCAAGATGACTAAGACTCCGTTCTCCGGAGCGAGCAACTGACTTATTGGAAATAATACATACTGATGTATGCGGTCCGATGAGTGTTAAGGCTCACGACAAGTATCGTTATTTTCTGAACTTCACAGATGATTTGAGTAGATATGGGTATATCTACTTGATGAAACATAAGTCTGAAACATTTGAAAAGTTCAAAGAATTTCAGAGTGAAGTGGAAAATCATCGTGACAAGAAAATAAAGTTTCTATGATCTGATCGCGGAGACAAATATTTGAGTTACGAGTTTGGTCTTCAATTAAAACAATGTGGAATAGTTTCACAAACTCATGCCACATGGAACACCACAGCATAATGGTGTGTCCGAACGTCATAACCGTACTTTATTGGATATAGTGCAATCTATGATGTCTCTTACCGATCTACCACTATCGTTTTGGGGTTATGCATTAGAGACAGCTGCATTCACGTTAAAAAGACACCATCTAAATCTGTTGAGATGACACCGTATGAACTGTGGTTTGGCAAGAAACCAAAGTTGTCGTTTCTTAAAGTTTGGGGTTGCAATGCTTATGTGAAAAAGTTTCATCCTGATAAGCTCAAACCCAAATCGGAAAAGTGTGTCTTCATAGGATACCCAAAAAAGTTACTGTTGGGTACACCTTCCATCACAGATCCAAAGGCAAGACATTCGTTGCTAAGAATAGATCCTTTCTAGAGAAGGAGGTTCTCTCGAAAGAAGTGAGTGGGAGGAAAGTAGAACTTGATAAGGTAATTGTACCTTCTCCCTTATTGGAAAGTAGTTCATCACAGAAATCGGTTCCTGTGACTACTACACCAATTAGTGAGGAAGCTAATGATGATGATCATATAACTTCAGATCAAGTTACTACCGAATCTCGTAGGTAAACCAGAGTGAGATCCGCACCAGAGTGGTACGGTAATCCTGTTCTGGAGGTCATGCTACTTGACCATGACGAACCTACGAACTATGAAGAAGCGATGGTGAGCCCAGATTCCGCAAAATGGCTTGAGGCCATGAAATCTGAGATGGGATCCATGTATGAGAACAAAGTATGGACTTTGGTTGACTTGCCCGATGATCGGCAAGCAATTGAGAATAAATGGATCTTCAAGAGGAAGACGAACGCTGATAGTAGTGTTACTATCTACAAAGCTAGAATTGTCGCAAAAGGTTTTCGACAAGTTCAAGGTGTTGACTATGATGAGAGTTTCTCGCTCGTATCTATGCTTAAGTCTGTCCGAATCATGTTAGCAATTGCCGCATTTTATGAAATCCAGCAAATGGATGTCAAAACTGCATTCCTGAATGGATTTCTGGAAGAAGAGTTGTATATGATGCAGTCAGAAAGTTTTGTCGATCCAAAAGGAGCTAACAAAGTGTGCAAGCTCCAGCGATCCATTTATGGACTGGTGCAAGCCTCTCGGAGTTGGAATAAACGCTTTGATAGTATGATCAAAGCATATAGTTTTATACAGACTTGCGGTGAAGCCTGTATTTACAAGAAAGTGAGTGGGAGCACTACAGTATTTCTGATAAGTATATGTGAATGACATATTGTTGATCGGAAATAATGTAGAATTATTCTGCAAAGCATAAAGGAGTGTTTTTAAAGAAGTTTTTCAAAGAAAGACCTCGGTGAAGCTGCTTACATATTAAGCATCAAAATCTATAGAGATAGATCAAGACGCCTGATAAGTTTTTTCAATGAGTACATACCTTGACAATATTTTGAAGTAGTTCAAAAATGGAACAGTCAAAGAAAGAGTTCTTGGCTGTGCTACAAGGTATGAAATTGAGTAAGACTCAAAGCCCGACCACGGCAGAAGATAGAAAGAGAATGAAAGTCATTCCCTATGCCTCAGCCATAGGTTCTATAAAGTATGCCATGATGTGTACCAGATCTATTGTATACCCTACACTGTGTTAAGCAAGGGAGTACAATAGTGATCTAAGAGTAGATCACTGGACATTGGTCAAAATTATCCTTAGTGGAATAAGGAAATATTTCTCGATTATGGAGGTGACAAAAGGTTCGTCGTAAAAGGTTACGTCGATGCAAGTTTTGACATAGATCTGGATGACTCCAAGTCTCGATCTAGATACATATTGAAAGTGGGAGCAATTAGCTAGAGTAGCTCCGTGTAGAGCATTGTAGACATAGAATTCGCAAAATACTTACGGATCTGTATGTGACAGACCCGTTGACTAAAATTATCTCACAAGCAAAACATGATCACACCTTAGTACTCTTTGGGTGTTAATCACATAAATGATGTGAACTAGATTATTGACTCTAGTAAACCCTTTGGGTATAGGTCACATGACGATGTGAACTATGGGTGTTAATCACATGGTGATGTGAACTCTTAGTGTTGAATCACATGGCGATGTGAACTAGATTATTGACTCTAGTGCAAGTGGGAGACTGAAGGAAATATGCCCTAGAGGCAATAATAAAGTTATTATTTATTTCCTTATATCATGATAAATGTTTATTATTCATGCTAGAATTGTATTAACTGAAACATAATACATGTGTGAATACATAGACAAACAGAGTGTCACTAGTATGCCTCTACTTGACTAGCTCGTTAATCGAAGATGGTTATGTTTCCTAACCATAAACAAAAGAGTTGTTATTTGATTAATGGGATCACATCATTAGGAGAATGATGTGATTGACATGACCCATTCCATTAGCTTAGCACCCGATCGTTTAGTATGTTGCTATTGCTTTCTTCATGACTTATACATGTTCCTATGACTATGAGATTATGCAACTCCCGTTTGCCGGAGGAACACTTTGTGTGCTACCAAACGTCACAACGTAACTGGGTGATTATAAAGGAGCTCTACAGGTGTCTCCAAAGGTACATGTTGGGTTGGCGTATTTCGAGATTAGGATTTGTCACTCCGATTGTCGGAGAGGTATCTCTGGGCCCTCTCGGTAATACACATCACATAAGCCTTGCAAGCATTACAAATAATGAGTCAGTTGTGAGATGATGTATTACGGAACGAGTAAAGAGACTTGCCGGTAATGAGATTGAACTAGGTATGGGATACCGACGATCGAATCTCGGGCAAGTAACATACCGATGACAAAGGGAACAACGTATGTTGTTATGCGGTCTGGCCGATAAAGATCTTCGTAGAATATGTAGGAGCCAATATGAGGATCTAGGTTCCGCTATTGGTTATTGACCGGATACGTTTCTCGGTCATGTCTACATTGTTCTCGAACCCGTAGGGTCCGCACGCTTAAGGTTTCGATGACAGTTATATTATGAGTTTATGAGTTTTGATGTACCGAAGTTAGTTCGGAGTCCCGGATGTGATCACGGACATGACGAGGAGTCTCGAAATGGTCGAGACATAAAGATTGATATATTGGACGGCTATATTCGGACACTGGAAGTGTTTTAGATGATTTCGGAGAAAACCGGAGAGCCGGAGGGTTACCGGAACCCCCCCGGGAGAAGTAATGGGCCATATGGGCCTTAGTGGAGAGAGAGAGGGGCAGCCATAGGTGGGCCGCACGCCTCCTCCTCCCCTTGGTCCGAATTGGACTAGGAGAGGGGGGGCGGCGCCCCCTTTCCTTCTCCCTCCCCACTTCTTTCCCCCTCCTAGTAGGAGTCCTACTCTCCTACTCCTACTAGGAGGAGGACTCCTCCTTGGCGCGCCTATAGGGCCGGCCGGCCTCCTCCCCTTGCTCCTTTATATACGGGGGCAGGGGGCACCCCTAGACACACAAGTTGATCCATGTGATCATATTCTTAGCCGTGTGCGGTGCCCCCTTCCACCATAGTCCTCGATAATATTGTAGCGGTGCTTAGGCGAAGCCCTGCGACGGTAGTACATCAAGATCGTCACCACGCCGTCGTGCTGACGGAACTCTTCCCCGACACTTTGCTGGATCAGAGTCCGGGGATCGTCATCGAGCTGAACGTGTGCTAGAACTCGGAGGTGCCGTAGTTTCGGTGCTTGATCGGTCGGGCCGTGGAGACGTACGACTACATCAACCAAGTTAACGCTTCCGTTGTCGATCTAGAAGGGTACGTAGATCACACTCTCCCCCTCTCGTTGCTATGCATCACCATGATCTTGCGTGTGCGTAGGAAATTTTTTGAAATTACTACGAAACCCAACACAGGTTCCAAACATGGAGTCCTCCTGGTTGGGGGAGAGATGAACCTGGCTGATCCAGTCTGAAATGGTAACATATTCGCCTAGCTGTTGTCCCGTATTCAACCTTCGCATTGCTTTGATCCAGTTGTCATTTGCTAGCTCGTGTTGCACTGTCCTATTCTTTTGAGCGGCGATCTTGAAGAGCTCTGGCGCGAGAATAGCGAGCGGTCCCCTGCCGCTCCAATTGTCATGCTAAAAGAGTGCTTTAGAACCATTTTCCTAAGGTGATGGTGGTGCAAGCCTGAAAAAGGTTCATGTCGGTTTGGTCACATGGAAGCTCGGTTCCCACCCAAGGTCGCTCTTGGTTCGTCCATTGCAAGCATGGCCAACGTAGACGCAGGGCGTGTCCAAATCTTTCAATCCGCAATACCGAGGCTGCCCAAACTCTTCGGCTGACACACCGTATTCCAGTTCACTAACGAGTGGACGATGCACATCCGGCCATCGGCGACGTCAAGCAGTTAGTGAGGTCAGGCCTCCTTGGTTCTATCTGGGCGGACCTGGGATGGTTGTCCAACCACCTTATCGACTTCTTGTCTAGGACAACTTCTAGCCCTTAGTACGCCATTCTCAATTTCTTCTGGCTTTGACCGATACTTCGGCTGCTATGTCGAAGCCCTGGCTTCGAGGGTGTTCTGATCCAGAGGCGGTGTCAAGCTTTACTCACTAGGTGCCGCCGCCAAGTGTATGAGGAAGATGACGTCGATATACCCCATGACCAGTGGTAGAGCTACACTTGAAAAGTTGCGCGGGCCAAACTGAAGGGAAGACTAACAAGTTAACTCTCATGACCCATTTTTCTCTCATATCCTATTGGGACTATAGTGGGTTGGGTGGGCCGTAGCTTTGCCATTGCCCAAAACCTATGCTTAATTTTCGGCTTTAGTAATGATTGTCTTGTAAGGGGATCCTAAAAAAAGATTGTCTTGTAAGGGTCAGGCAATTTTAATTTTGTCTTTGGCCTCCTCAACAGTTTTTTTGGTGTGATTATGATTTATATTATTTTGAAAAAGGCTTCGAATGGGTTAACCTTTTTTAAACTGGAAAATGTTATTATGCTTCACTTTATGCAAATGAAAATTGAAATCCGTTAGATTTTTTTTGCAACTCTCCGCCCTATGACACTTTATTCAATTGGTGAAGTCATATCTAGCCGCAAAGTGCGTGTCAGGAAGCCATGGATTATATCAAAGTTCATTACATGAACATCAAAATTTAATGTTTCTTTAGCTAAAATTTATAAGCCACTCCAGTGAAAAAAAAACTTTATAAGCCACTCCATTAGCTTGATGATGAGCGGAAAGAAGTTTGAATCCCTGGAAAGAGCCGATGATCTCTTTCATCTCACAAAATGTGGTAGCCCTCAGAATATCCACCTCAAGAAAAACTCGGTGCAATATATATACCTGTGTCAGAACGGCGAATGAACTATGACATAGAATTTGCGGTCATACGGTTATGTCATCGGAGCCTTTGGTGAGCATGGAAGAGGCCTTTACTCTAGGTAAACAGTCCAATCAACATCGCAAAAAAATAAAGCAGTTCGATCAAATTTGCAGCACCTGATTGCCTACTTGGATTCAATAAAAATGTGCAAACAACATTGCTACAAAAAAATTGTTATTTTCTCAAATGACTTATTTTGACACTCCCTCTGTAAAAAAATATAAGAGCATTTACATCACGGTATATCACAAAAAAAATCACAGAAATTCAGGGCACGATGAGAAGAGAACACAAGCTTTCTTTGTGGAAGACGTCCTTCCCTCTGTTCATCTAGCCCTTCTCGTTCTAAACCGTCCTTGCATAAAATTCATCCTGAACATATCCCAAAATTCATGTGGAAATGTCGTTTCCTCCGTTCAAACTGTCTTTGTCCAGAAGTTCCAACAAAAAATTAGCCACCCAAACTCACGCGCTATTTGAGTGGGCGCGGCTGCCGCTCGTCGATATTTAGATAATGGAATCCGATCCGTCCGCGTCCACTCCGCGTAACACAAGGATAGAGTACATAAGAAAACAGAGCTCCCGTCAGATCTTTTCAAGACTGAACCGTCCTGATTAAAATGGAGAAAGAAAAATAAAGCTACAGTTTTTTTTAGGGGTGGCTACAGTTTGAGTGACTCAAGATGCAAACCTGTCTGGACGTAGTGGAGCCGGCAGTTAGAGCATCTCCAACAGGCGCGCTAAACAGGCGCCGCGCCGTAAATATACCCACTTTAGCGCCCGCGCAACCCGGCGGATGGCTTCAGCGGGCGCGCAATAACCGCGGGCGTGGTATAACCAGTTAGGCGCGCGGCAAAAAGCGGTACCTCACGCGGTGTATTTGCGGCGCCCGCTTTCGCGCGCGGCACACTCGACGCTCGCGCTGCGCTCTTTTTCTCCCCCTCCAAAGCCCCGCGCGCGCCGGCGGCGACCCGCACCCATGGACGCACGCGCCGGCATCCCGCTCACCCCGTTCTATAGCCGCGACCCCTCCCCCCCCGCCGCCGCCACAAACCCTAACCCGGGTGGCGTTGGCCTCGCCTCCGCCGGAGCTCCTCCGACCAGCGGCCTCGCGCGCGGCCTCTTCATGCCGCCGCGGATGACCTTGGCGGCGGGTGGCGTCGCGCCGGCGCCGGCCCGAGCCGCCGCCCCCTCCTCCTCAAAGCTCTCCAATGCGGCGCGGCCAAAGAAGGGCAAGACATCGGCGAAGAAAAACAAGGCGGCAGACGGCTCCGGCACCTCCAAGGCGAGGAGGAAGAAGCTTGCGGGGCGTGCGACGGGCGCGGCGGCTGCCGAAGCGCCGGCAAGCTCACTCGTTGAGCCGGCGGCCGACGCGCACAATATGTTCGACGAAATGCCTCCAAGGTAAAAAAATTCTAATTTTCAATTTTTTGTTATTTTTTGAATGCATTCGTCACATATAGATAGCTTATTTGCATTGTGCAAAAAAATTGTAGTCTCAATGATGATGCATACATGTCAACGATGGGTGTTGGCTCCAACAATTCGCATTGGTCTCAAAACAATGACATGCATTTTGAAGACCATGAGTTCGAGGTGGACGAAGAGGGTGAGGGCATTGTCGACGCACCGAAAGGAAGAGCGGGCAATTTCACCAACGCCGATGACATCTTACTATGCAATACTTGGTTGCAAGTGTCGAGGGATCCATCCGTTGAAGGTGATCAAAGTAGAGATGCTTATTGGAACCGGATGAGGGAGCACTTTGATGCTTGCAACGTGAGTGGAATTGACCGCTCCAACCGATCACTTAGGTCCTGGGGGGCGACAATCAACTCGGATTGTCAAAGGTGGGCGGCCTGTCAAAAGGCGGTTGACAAGTTGTACCCAAGTGGCACAAATGAGGACGATAGAGTAAGTGCCATTTCATCTTACATGTTGGTGCTAACTTGCTTTGTTTTCATGTAGTACAACATTGCGCAAAACTTGTTCAAAAAAAGGAGAGGAAAACCAAGAAGGGGAAGATCAAGAAAGGAAGGGTATTTACTTTGCCTCATTGCTATGAAGTGTTGAAGGATGATGAGAAATGGAAGAAGTGTGAAGATTTGGATGATTTGCATTTGAGCGAAAAACGGAAGCGAACAATTAAGTTGGATGATGATGATGATGATGATGCGGATGATGCATCAAGTGATGACGGCAAGATAAGCCCCACACCCAGCTCGGTTTCATACTCGAAGCCAAAGCGACCGGATGGGTGCAAGCAGACAAAACTGAAAAGAAGAAGAGGAAAGGAGACGATGAGTTCAAAAATGCTATGGAAGCTATTGTGAAGGCAAGAAAAGAAGTCAACGAGGTGAGGAAAATGGCAAGGACCCAAGATGCCGTGGCCGAGGAGAGGAGGGTGGCGACCGAGGAGAGGAAGGTGGCTTTGGAGAAGAGGAAGGTGAGCAATGAGGAGCGAACTAGGTTGTTGGAATGGGAGAAGCACTTGTTCTTTTTGGACACAACTAACCTCAATGCGGCACAAAAGGAGTATGTCAATCTTACCCAAGAAGAAGTCTTGATCCAAAAAATAGCCATGGTTCGTGCAATGGGTGGCGGTGGCCTCGGCGCCATGGGTGGCGGTGGCCTCGGCGCCATGGGTGGCATGGGTGGCTTCGGAGGTACCGTGGGCGGTTTAGATGCAATGGGAGGCATGCCTGGCTTTGGAGCACCCCCCGACGCTATGGCCACCATGGGAGGCATGAGTTTTGCTTCTCTCATGAGAGGCATGGGTGCACCTCCGGCCGTCATGGGCGGAATGTCTTTCGATGTGCCTCCTCACACACATTCCCATGAAGATGCCATTGAAAATCTTGCCAACACCGTCGGAGCTTCACGTGATGCGGTGCGCGATGAGGAGAGGGAGAAAGATTCATCTTCGGAGGCGGAAAAATCGTCTTCCGAAGATGAGGACGAGGACGAAGACGAGGACGAGGACGAGGAATGATGTGTCTTTCATTTGTGTATTGAACTTGATTTGCATTTTGAACTTGGTTGGATGAACTTATGGGCATGATTTTAAATTTGTGGACATGAACTTCGTCAACTTGTTTGTGTAAAAAATTTATTGTGTTGGAAAATGTTTATCATTTTGTGTTGAAAATGCCATATGCAATGCATCGACGAGTTGCGCACTACATTTTTACGCGTTACTGAAACGGCGCGTGCTGTATTTTAGCGCGGCTGCTGCAGCCAGCGCTGCGCCGCGTCAAACCAGACGATGCATGCGTGACATATCTGTTTTTTGCGACCGGCGCCTGTTGGAGATGCTCTTAGTTGGGTCCCAGCCGGGCCATTGTGGATGCAGCTGATGATGCTGACCCGAGTGACGGTGCTAGGCCACGCGACTAGCCCGTGCCCGGTGCCCCCACCACGCAATGGCAAATTCTCGGTCGAACTGCGTCCTTGCTGGCGTGTCACGTTCCACTTCATCTGTGATGACTTGTCAGCGCCTGAAGAAGACCGTCTTTGGTGGGCATGACGCGGCGGTTTGGTGGGTCAACTGAAAATGCCAGTCAGCAGCAGCTCGCCATGTGGACGTGGTGTTTGACGTGTCAGGGTGGCGGCGGCGGGGCGAAAAGTCTCTGCTCCGACTCGATCTGAAAACCGAAAAGATGGTCAACTTTCATGCCGCGAACTTGCAATAACGAACTTGTGCGGCGTCGTCTTCGTAAGAGTGCCCATATGATTGCCCTCTGAAGTCAAAGTTCAAAAGTTAGTGCCCCTGTTGAAAAGTCTCAAGGAAAGAGCTACCCATAGTAGTAGGAGGATCATGCCTAGAACAGGATGTTAGGGCATCTCCAACCGCGCATCCAAAAAGGCCCTGCAGGCGTGTTTTCGTCCGCCGGCGTCAAAAAATCGGCTCAGTCGCGCCTCCAAGAACCCAGTTTTCGCCGGCTCAGGCCAAAATTGGCGCCGGCGGACCCAACCCGAACCCGGCGCGCTGGGGGTCGCTCGGAGGCGCCAGGCGAATCGTTTTTGGCGCGAAGAGCCGCGGGCCCGCCGCGTCAGCGACTCTACTCTCTTCTCGCCCCTTCGTCGTCCTCATCACCTCGTTTCCCGCGGCGAATCAATGCCAAAGCTGCCGCGCGCTGCCGCGCCAGTCAGCCTCCATTGATGCCTCACGGGCGGCGCAATGAAGGCTGGGCGACGCGTCCCTCGGCCGCCACGCAATCACGCCACGGTAACGCGCCGGCCAAGCCTACCACGCGGCGTCTCCGCCTATAAAAGCCGACTGCAAGCGCGCCAGAGAGACTTACCCCGATCATCCACCGACGACACGCTCATTTGTCCCCCTTTCCTCCTCTCGCCGTCACCAGTTGAGAAAGCATGGCCGAGCGTTTTCCAGGCGACGGCGCGGTGGCGAACGGATTCGGGCACCGTCATCTGCACGAGGACGAGGCTCGCCTCCTTTTCGAGGCCGAGTACCCGGTCCCGCCGGACATGCGGGTGCCCGGGGCGTGGAGGATCAGCGCCGGCGGCGTGCCGGTGCCCCCGATACCCACCGGCGTGGCGCGGCGTGCGGAGATCACACGCATCCGCTCGTCCCTGCCGCGTGCGGCGAGGGAGGGGCCCCGGTACGTCCCCGCCAGCCCAATCTGGGAGCCGTACTTCCGCCGCCGGCACGGCGAGCAGCTCGAGGCCACCAACGGCGTCGTGCCCTCCAGCAGGTTCAACGCCGCCGGCCGGCGTCGGTGGTGAGGCATGCCCGGGCGCACGTTTGAGTCCGTCCTCGAGTACATCAAGGGCGGGAACACGCCGCACCTCGAGTACCCCGCTCCCCCGTCCTTCTCACGCCGCCGCCGGGGAAGCTCCTGGACGCCGAGGCGCATGGAGACCGGGGTGTCCTCCTCCTCGTCCGGCGGCTCTCCCTGCCTCCACCTCCGCCCCGTCAAGCCGGAGCCCCAGGACACGCCTATCAGCGCGCGTACCCGCAGCTCCGGCGGCTCTCCCTGCCTCCACCTCCGCCCCGTCAAGCCGGAGCCCCAGGACACGCCTGTCAGCGCGCGCACCCGCAGCTCCGGCGCCCTCGTCGAGCCCAAGGTGGAGTCCAGCCTCCCCCCGGAGTACGAGGAGATAGCCCGGCGCGGCTTCTCCGACGAGGACGCCATGCAGTGGTCGCGCGACGACTACCTGCACGAGGAGATGATCCGGCAGCGCTGGGCCCTGGAGGAGATCGCCACCCGCAAATGTGGGCGCGAGGACGAGGACAGTGTCGTCGTCCTCGATAGCGACAACGACGACGCCCCCGGACCGTCCAACCCGCCGCGCCAATCGGGGGAGGGATGCAGCAGGGACGGCGGAGGCGTAGGCGGGGGCGACGACGACGACGGTGACTACACGCGGTTCTACAGCCTTCTCGGCATGTAGAACAGCCTGGGCGGGCGGCGAGGGAGACAGCGGGGGTAGCCCGCGGTAGTTTTTTCTTTTCTTTTTTATAAAATATGTTTAAATTTGAACGAACTCGCCCGTGTTTGCGTTGTGTTTGTGCCGAATTTAAACATTTTAAAAACCCGTGGGGGGCCGCGACTGGGGGGCATCACGCCCCCAGTGCACGGTGTTGGGGAACGTAGCATAAATTCAAAATTTTCCTACGTGTCACCAAGATCTATCTATGGAGTCATCTAGCAACGAGGGAGGAGTGGATCTACATACCCTTGTAGATCGCGCGCGGAAGCGTTCAAGAGAACGGGGTTGATGGAGTCGTACTCGTCGTGATCCAAATCACCGATGATCCTAGTGCCGAACGGACGGCACCTCCGCGTTCAACACACGTACAGCCCGGTGACGTCTCCCATGCCTTGATCCAGCAAGGAGAGAGGGAGAGGTTGAGGAAGACTCCATCCAGCAGCAGCACAACGGCGTGGTGGTGGTGGAGGAGTGTGGCAATCCTGCAGGGCTTCGCCAAGCACCACGGGATATGAGAAGAAAGAGAGGGAGGGCTGCACCAACGAGAGAGATCAAATCGCGTATGATGGGCAGCCCCTAGGCCTTACTATATATAGGGGAGAGGGAGGAGGGTGCGCCCCCTCTAGGGTTCCCACCCCTAGGGGGGGCGGCAGCCCTAGATGGGAAAGGGGAGGCGGCCAAGAGGGGGAGAGGGGGGGCGCCCCCTAGGGTGGGCCTTAGGCCCATCTGAGCCTAGGGTTTCCCCCTTCTCCTCCTTTGCTGCGCCTTGGGCCTTATGGGAGGCACACCAGCCCACTCAGGGGCTGGTCCCTCACCACTCTTGGCCCATGCAAACCTCCGGGGTTGGTGGCCCCACTTGGTGGACCCCCGGGACCCTCCCGGTGGTCCCGGTACGTTACCGATAAAACCCGAAACCTTTCCGGTGACCAAAATAGGACTTCCCATATATAAATCTTTACCTCCGGACCATTCCGGAGCTCCTCGTGACGTCCGGGATCTCATCCGGGACTCCGAAAACCATTCGGTAACCACATACAAACTTCCTTTATAACCCTAGCGTCATCGAACCTTAAGTGTGTAGACCCTACGGGTTCGGGAGACATGCAGACATGACCGAGACGTTCTCCGGTCAATAACCAACAGCGGGATCTGGATACCCATGTTGGCTCCCATATATTCCACGATGATCTCATCGGATGAACCACGATGTCAAGGACTTAATCAATCCCGTATACAATTCCCTTTGTCTATCGGTACGATACTTGCCCGAGATTCGATCGTCGGTATCCCGATACCTTGTTCAATCTCGTTACTGGCAAGTTTCTTTACTCGTTCCGTAACACATCATCCCGTGATCAACTCCTTGATCACATTGTGCACATTATGATGATGTCCTATCGAGTGGGCCTAGAGATACCTCTCCGTCACACGGAGTGACAAATCCCAGTCTCGGTTCATGCCAACCCAACAGACACTTTTGGAGATACCTGTCACATCCCTAGCTTCTGGTTTGCTCTGAGCTAGCTAGTCATGTGTGCATCATGTTTAAATTCTGAAATTTGAACTGAGGGAAATTGGAAGCCTCAAAACCCTAAATAAAAGAGGGGCAAGAAACCCTAAAATTGCAATCAGTAAATCCAAAATGCCCTAGAAATAGCTCTGACAATTTTGGCAAGAGTTATAAATCAAACCAAAATTTTGGGACATTTCTAAGGAATTATTAGGCTCTGATTTTAAATCAATATTTTATTTGAATTTGGAGTTATATTCATAATATATAATGAATATATTTTCAAATGACCTGAGATATTTTTTGTATATGTGGAGAAGTCCATTAAGTGACTTGAAAATATCCAGGGGAGTTTTGGCACTGTTTTCAAATTCTGTTTGAATTAAAATTCAGTGCCAATTAAATAAAACAGAACAAAAATAGAAAACAGAAAGAGGGAGAGAAACCTTACCTAGCGCTCACCTGGTAGCCCACCTGGCCCAGCAGCACGGCCCAGCCCATCTCCACCTCCCCCCCTGTCGCCTTCCTCCTCGCGCCAGTAGGCGCAGGCGCGTGGCCGGAGCGCGCGGGCACACGCCCAGGCCACCTCCTGCCTCTCTGCCTGTCTCCCCGTCGCCCTGAGGATGCCACGCACCCCCCTGGACCGCTCTCACTCTCCCCGTTCCTTCTTCTCTCTTCTCTGGCTCTCTCACTCGCGCGACCGAGAACCGCCGTCGCCGCCGCTCGTCGCAGTCGTAGCCACCACCGTCGTTCCACCCCACCAGAGTGACCAAAGGCTCCGCCTCGACGCCCCCAACCTCTCCATGGAGCTACGCAACGCCGGGAGCCCTGCATCGCCGCCCACGCCGTCTTCCCCATCTCCGGCCGCCCGAGATCGCCGGCGCCCGCTCGCCACCTCCGACGTCTCCCCCGAGCCGCTGGGCCCTCCAATCGACCCCCTGTAAGCCCCGCCATCGTTCCCTCCTACCCCCGTTCTCTTTTGCTCGCTCTGGCCGCTGATTCCATCAAGGCCGAAACCCACCGCCGCACGAGCTCGACGCCGGCGTCACTCCGGTGACCATCTGGTCGCGCACCAGCGTCCAACGAACTCGAGGCTGCACACAGAGCATGGCTAGCGCGTTAGTTGGTTCGTTTGCGCGCTGCAACACCAAACCCGCAACTCATCCGAACGCCGGCCGCCTCCCAAACGCTCGCCGGCATCGTTCCCGGCCACCGCACGCTCAACCACCCGCACCGCTGGACGCGGAGCACTCCAAGCTCTCCGTAGAGCCTAGTCGCGCACCAATTCGTCGTCGAACGGCGATTTCCGAAGCTCGCCGCCGTGTACTGTGGTCACCGGCGACTCATCGCCGGCGTATCTGACGTGGCGTTGCCATTAGCGGCTAATCCTCCCCTAATTAGCACCCTAACAGACACAGACAGTGGGCCCCGTAGCGGGTCAAAGCCGAGTCAATGCGGGATTAGCCCCTGTGTCGCTGACGTGTGGACCCCGCATGTCAGATTTGACCTGGACCTGGTCGTTGACTCGCTGACGTCATGCTGGCGTCAGGCTGACGCAGTTAAATCATTTTCTGGATTTATTATTATTCAGAAAATTCCAAAAAATGCCTAAAACTTCTAAAATTCATAGAAATTCAACCGTAGCTCCAAATTAAATAATTTATATATGAAAAATTATCAGAAAAATTCAAGGAATCCATCTGTACCATTTTCATGCATGTTAGAACAACTTATCACTACTGTTTAGGACAAATGAAGTGAATGACATTTAAATAACCACATATGGAGTTTGAATTTGAATCTTGGATTCAAACCAACTTCATTTAATCTGGTTTTAGGTGCATTAGCCCAAAACACATTCATATTGCCATGTCATAGCATGCATCATATTGTGCATTGCATTGATTGTGTTTCTTCTGTGTTTGCCGGTGTTGTTCCCCCCTCGGTAGACGTTGTATCGACGATGTGATCGTTGACACTGATGAAGACTCAATGCTATCTTCAAAAGTGCCAGGCAAGCAAAACCCCCTTGTTCATTCCGATACAATCCTACTCTCTCGCTCCTGCTCTCTTTTACTGCATTAGGACAACAACGACTTATTTGATACTTGCTGCGGTAGCTGAACCCTTTATCCTTTGCATGACCTGTCATTGCCACAGTAAATAGATGAAACCCACTAGCATGAGTAGGAGTTGTTTGAGCCCTGATGTGCCTACTCATTCATGCTTGTTTGTCATGCCTGCTACTGCTTAGAGTTGAGTCAGGTCTGATTCATCGGGGATGAATCAGAGGCGTGTGAACATGTCCTACTATGTGTGAGCTAAGTGTGTGAACACGATTTGGTAAAGGTAGCGGTGAGAGGCCATGTAGGAGTACATGGTGGGTTGTCTCATTGCAGCCGTCCTCAGGAACTGAGTTCTGTGTTTGTGATCCATGAACAGTTACTACCACACATTGGGTTCCGGTAACTCGACCCCTCTCGACTTATTAATCAACATGATCTCTGTCCAGGAGTTGCAACTAGTTTCTGGTGTTTGTAGGTAGTGTTAGTAGTCTACCAAGTGGCACCCGGTACAGGTGGGCTTGGGACAGACTAGGCACAGTGGCATGGTGTACCAAGTGGCACCCGGATGGTGGGCTTGGGAACCCTGCTCACATCGTTTGGGGCCGTGAGCGACACCCCGGCCGGATCTCCTTGCGGATGGAACCCGAATAGGCGATAAACCTGGACTAGAGACTTGTTCGGTTAGTCAGGTCGTGGCCGACTCCCTCGCCCGGCTTCCGCTTGAAGGTTGCCGAGGTACAAGACGTGTACAGGGCGGTAAGTGGCGAAAGCGTGTGTGAAGAAGTACACCCCTGCAGGGTTAACATCATCTATTCGAATAGCCGGATTCCTCGGATATGGAAACTTGGACCCCTTGCATAGTTCATAGACAAGTGAAAGTGGATACTCTAAAATACGCAAGATAAGCGTGAGTGCTATGGATGGCGTTCTCGTAGGGAGACGGGAGCGGATCCATAGTGGTGTATTGATATGGTGAATATGTGGACTCGTGTGCGCCACCTCAAAAGAGTTACTTGCAGTCGTAGTTCAGGATAGCCACCGAGTCAAAGCTGGCTTGCTGCAGTTAAACCCCACCATCCCCTTTGTTGATACTGATGCATATGTAGATAGTTCTGATGTAAGTCTTGCTGGGTACATTTGTACTCACGTTTGCCTATTTTATGTTTTTGCAGAGAGACTTCAGTCTCACTAGTAATTTCGCGTGGTCTTCGACGTTTAGCTTGTTACCTCAGCTACGATCTTGTGCCCTCGGCAGGATCTGGTAGATAGTCAGGCTTCTCAGCCTTTTTCATTTATAGTTGTCTGTACTCAGACATGTTAAGCTTCCGCATGTGCTTTGACTTGTATGCTCTGATTGTTGGGTCATGAGACTCATGTTTGTAATATCTCGCTCCTCGGAGCCTAATGAATAAATTACCTGAGTCGTAGAGTCATGTTGTGATGCCATGTTGTATTTGCACATATCGAGCATATTGTGTGTATGTTATTGAAATGCTTGATATGTGTGGGATCTGACCATCTAGTTGTTTATCTTTAGTAGCCTCTCTTACCGGGAAATGTCTCCTAGTGTTTCCACTGAGCCATGGTAGCTTGCTACTGCTCCGGAACACTTAGGCTGGCTGGCATGTGTCCTTCTTCGTTCCTGTGTCTGTCCCTTCGGGGAAATGTCACGCGATGAATACCGGAGTCCTGTTAGCCCGCTACTGCCCGGTTCACCGGAGTCCTGCTAGCCCAGTGCTACAGCCTGGGTTCACTCGCTGATGACCGACACGTTCGATGCTGGGTCATGGATGCCTGTCCCTGTAAGTTTGTGCCACTTTGGGTTTACGACTAGCCATGTCAGCCCGGGCTCCTTATCATATGGATGCTAGCGACACGGTCATATACGTGTGCCAAAAGGCGCAAACGGTCCCGGGCAAAGGTAAGGCGACACCCGTGGGAATACCGTGCGTGAGGCCGCAAAGTGATATGAGGTGTTACATGCTAGATCGATGTGGCATTGAGTCGGGGTTCTGACAGCGTTGGTATCAGAGCTTGACTGCCTGTAGGATTACCAAGCCAAACTGGTCGGAGTTGAGTCTAGAAACTCTTTAGTTATATAAGGGAATTGATTGTGGGATGGAACGTAAGGCTCTTTTTACTCCTTATATCTTATGCCCTTCTGATCTGAGTCATCTTATCTTTCCTACGGGGATTAAGAACTAGGCTATCTCTTCTTTCTATCAGGATCACGTGTTACTAATCCGTAGACTTATAAGATTGTTGGATTAAGCCTCAGTTCAGTTTCTACCTCCGTATGTTAATTGTTGATCTCGAAACCTTGATATTGTGCTTCTGAGTGGTTATGCCACCATTTTTGTGAATGTCTCAAATCTTTTCTGAGCATTTACAGCCGTTATGCTGTCCGAGTCATCCCAGGTTTCTAAATAGTCTGATGCATTTGCAAATCCTTTCTTTCCGTTTCCGATGTACCTTTGGTCAGATTAATCACACAAATCAGTGAGTTGAGGTACTTTATTGCCTTGACATATATGTTGGAGCTAGTATTATGACCCTAGGTGTCTTAGGGGATCATCTAGTAATTTAGCCATGATTTGTGTTCCCAATGTGATGATTCTGGCCTTTATTCTCGAAAGCATCCCGTGATGCTACTTAGTAGTAGGTATTCTATCCCTGGGTTTTGAACCCGAGATTCACCCTACTTGCTTCATGTTGATAGTTTTGCTCGTTCCTTTAGGTTATTAGTAACCTTTGCATTAGTCCTCGATGTTCGTGGTATTCCTTTCTTCCAAATACTATGAACCGCTTATGGCAGATGTTCCTCGCTGATCGAAAGATCACAATCAGAGTGCTCTCGATGGGTTCTCGATTCTACATTGTGACTCTGCCAGTTCTACCTTTCTGCATGGGTTATCCGGAAGAAATATGTGGAATTCGTTCGACATGCTAAACCATGCATCCACAACTCAGAAAATTGTATGTTCCTTTGAGTTGTCCCTCTTTAGTTGTCTTCTGACCCTCGTCTATCAATTGATAGTCAAGAGTATGTGTGCTTTCGTTCATCGATGCCTATTACTCTTGTGGTCTGTCAAGCCATTCTATTCCGGAATGACTAGGAGAAACAAACTCCAGTACCTCATCCATATCTAGGATTGGGTCAAAGCAATTGTGCTCCGCAGATCAAAATGCCAGCCCAGCTTTTGATTCTGTTCTACCCTGAAGTATTACCGTCTTTATGTCAGGATTTTCATGAGGATTGCACCGGCTTTTGTGAATTCTTGACATAGTGATACTTCTCGCCATCCTTTTTCATTCCTCGGTTCCGTGTTGTTGCAGCCGGAGTGCCGACAAGTGAATCATGGTGTGTGAAATCAATACTCCCAGCAACCTCGTTGCTTGGTAGCTAAAGGATAATAATTTCATTCTTAGCGTGTGGGGTTTTGAATCATCCTTCTAAGACTGATCGTGCTACCTAGTCCTTATTTTGGTGCACCCTTTGATTGATGAGTTAGGATCTTGTCAAGTCCTCACTCATTTGATCATATCGTCTTGCCCTCAAAAGCGAGATTGTTCTCGAGCTTAGTAACATATCGATGGTTCGTGATTTCCGAAGATCTTCTCGGAAGTATTACCAGGTTGTCACCTGACCGCTATGTTGAGCTCGTGATCAAGTTGGTTTCTTGTGAACCACCTTCTCTCCAAGAATCGGTGTTAGATATCCCTGAGCTAGTTGGTTAAGCTAAACGACAACTTGGAGGGTTGGAAGATAAAAGCTTGCCTGACTTAGTTCGTTCCAAAGGGATATTATTGTGTAGTGTGTGTTGAAGAAAGATGATATCTTCATCGATTGGTCCCTGTGATCAGTTGCTGGACCTATTGTCTTATCAATCCTTTGATTTGAGTGTGGGCTATCGTCAAATCAAGTTAGAACCAACGATGTTCATAATGTTGTCTTACTCGTGGTTGATCCCTCGAGCATACACCATTATATCTTTTGGTTCTGACCAAGGCTATCACCGTGTTCACACGATGGTGGAAGTCCAGTGATATGGAAATTCCGATGAGTTGTTGTTGAGCCCATTGACAACATTCTTATCTCCTCCATGATGTTTTTGAACATTAAGTTAGTGTTGGAAACTTTTGAAAGCATTTTCTTCATGCTAGCTCATGAAGTACTTGTTTGATGAAAGGAGTGACTTCCTTTGATTCACGTGCATTTTGATGTAAGTTACCGTCGTGAATTCGAGAAAGTTTGTTTTTGCTCCTTTGGAATCATCCCAAGTCGGTCATGCACGTGCGAAGAATTCTGTGGTCTGTTAGACTGATCATCTTCATTCCATATGTATATCCTAGCACACCAAGCCACTGATTGACTCGTTCAAGGAAAAGAAGTCTATGCTTGGGATCTAATCCATGGACTTGCGTAAAGACTTCGATATCCTCGATGATGGCTCCCAACCAGAACTCGGTAGTGTTTTATTGTAAGACTACCATGTGGGCATGCTTGTCTGGAACAACGTGTTCACATGTTTGTAGCAGAACCAGCTCATGTTTTGGAGCTTGCTATCATAGTTCATTTCCTGAGAATCTCGCAACGTCATCTCGTCGATTTGTGTTGCAAACTTTCATTTTTCTTCCTAGACTCGATGAGTCTGGAATATCCTGACACCAACCAGATCTGAGTCTCAGGCAGATATGATGGTTGGAATATTTCCCAAGAACTATAATATTGGTCCCTCGATAACCGGTAAAGTGGATGTCGTGGCCAACACACCCAGCCGGAAGACCTATTATTGTAGTATCTTGTTTGAGGAAGTTGGCCACCTCCCCATAAGGATTCCGTAGGATTTACCTCCGTAACTGTTCCTTATGGATTCTATTGCTCCCGAAGTCCGACCTTTACTTGATGTTCTAGTTATCAAACCATATCTATGAATGGGTTACACTAGCACGTCAAGGAGAACATTAGAAGCGGAGTGCTAAATGTCTCTCGGTCGATCATCCAGATTTTGTTTCCTTGGCCTCGCTAGGGTGAAATCTGAGTTGATGTTATCTTCCTATGCATCTGCACCGTCCATCGTTGTTCATCATGGTGGTATGTTGTGTTGCCAGGATCCTTGACACGGATGTTGGTAAAACCTTGATGAATATGGAAATGCTCAAGTTCTTGAGAGCACGCACAAGCGCTAGGTGTTATCATCGGCACTAACTGGGTTTGCTCTCAGTTTCCTCGGCAATGCTATGATCTTTTCAAACAGTGAATTCACTCTCTATTGTTGGGTTCTTCCCCAGTTACCAGAATCATTCCCAGCATTTGCATTTTGTTCCTAGCTTGCACCGCCAATGTGCCATTCTACCATGGGTCTCTTCCATTTCCGGTGATAAGCAAATTCATCCATTACGTTGTCTTCAACAAGGTAATCCACATCATCCAAGTCCGAGTATGCCATTCTACCGACCCCCTCCAAACGATTGGTCGAGAATTGCCTTAAATTGGTATAAAGAGTTTCAATGATCTTTGAATCAAAAGTAATTCTTTTTGCCACTTAAGGGGATATATCTACGAGTCACATCCCTAAGGTGCCCCGTTGTGCTATCATGGCAACTAAAATCCTCGCTACGTTGACAATCGATTACCACCTTCTTAAGTGTGGAATTGTTGTCCACCTAGTGAACCTTCGTCATCCGTTTCTTTCCACCCCTCTTGATGTGTATCTCGTGTCTCAACCCGAGAGATGGTCTTATGCCTCATTCCGTGAGTTGTTCGATCTTTGAGAAGATCGACCCTTCTAGAGTCTCCTTCTTCCCTCCATGTCATGTTGACAGGATTTTTCAAGGCAAGACTTCAAGACAATGATGGTGAATGAATCAACGTTCAACTGAAGTGCACCTTGGATCGTGAAGATTATACTAGTCTGCGTTACCCTTCACCTTACCCTACGCTTGAATCTCGAGACGAGATTCTTGTTTAGTGGGGGTGAGTTGTCACATCCCTAGCTTCTGGTTTGCTCTGAGCTAGCTAGTCATGTGTGCATCATGTTTAAATTCTGAAATTTGAACTGAGGGAAATTGGAAGCCTCAAAACCCTAAATAAAAGAGGGGCAAGAAACCCTAAAATTGCAATCAGTAAATCCAAAATGCCCTAGAAATAGCTCTGACAATTTTGGCAAGAGTTATAAATCAAACCAAAATTTTGGGACATTTCTAAGGAATTATTGGGCTCTGATTTTAAATCAATATTTTATTTGAATTTGGAGTTATATTCATAATATATAATGAATATATTTTCAAATGACCTGAGATATTTTTTGTATATGTGGAGAAGTCCATTAAGTGACTTAAAAATATCCAGGGGAGTTTTGGCACTGTTTTCAAATTCTGTTTGAATTAAAATTCAGTGCCAATTAAATAAAACGGAACAAAAATAGAAAACAGAAAGAGGGAGAGAAACCTTACCTAGCGCTCACCTGGTAGCCCACCTGGCCCAGCAGCACGGCCCAGCCCATCTCCACCTCCCCCCCTGTCGCCTTCCTCCTCGCGCCAGTAGGCGCAGGCGCGTGGCCGGAGCGCGCGGGCACACGCCCAGGCCACCTCCTGCCTCTCTGCCTGTCTCCCAGTCGCCCTGAGGATGCCACGCACCCCCCTGGACCGCTCTCACTCTCCCCGTTCCTTCTTCTCTCTTCTCTGGCTCTCTCACTCGCGCGACCGAGAACCGCCGTCGCCGCCGCTCGTCGCAGTCGTAGCCACCACCGTCGTTCCACCCCACCAGAGTGACCAAAGGCTCCGCCTCGACGCCCCCAACCTCTCCATGGAGCTACGCAACGCCGGGAGCCCTGCATCGCCGCCCACGCCGTCTTCCCCATCTCCGGCCGCCCGAGATCGCCGACGCCCGCTCGCCACCTCCGACGTCTCCCTCGAGCCGCTGGGCCCTCCAATCGACCCCCTGTAAGCCCCGCCATCGTTCCCCCCTACCCCCGTTCTCTTTTGCTCACTCTAGCCGCTGATTCCATCAAGGCCGAAACCCACCGCCGCACGAGCTCGACGCCGGCGTCACTCCGGTGACCATCTGGTCGCGCACCAGCGTCCAACGAACTCGAGGTTGCACACAGAGCATGGCTAGCGCGTTAGTTGGTTCGTTTGCGCGCTGCAACACCAAACCCGCAACTCATCCGAACGCCGGCCGCCGCCCAAACGCTCGCCGGCGTCATTCCCGGCCACCGCACGCTCAACCACCCGCACCGCTGGACGCGGAGCACTCCAAGCTCTTCGTAGAGCCTAGTCGCGCACCAAATCGTCGCCGAACGGCGATTTCCGAAGCTCGCCGCCGTGTACTGTGGTCATCGGCGATTCATCGCCGGCGTATCTGACGTGGCGTTGCCATTAGCGGCTAATCCCCCCCTAATTAGCACCCTAACAGACACTGACAGTGGGCCTCGTAGCGGGTCAAAGCCGAGTCAATGCGGGATTAGCCCCTGTGTCGCTGACGTGTGGACCCCGCATGTCAGATTTGACCTGGACCTGGTCGTTGACTCGCTGACGTCATGCTGGCGTCAGGCTGACGCAGTTAAATCATTTTCTGGATTTATTATTATTCAGAAAATTCCAGAAAATGCCTAAAACTTCTAAAATTCATAGAAATTCAACCGTAGCTCCAAATTAAATAATTTATATATGAAAAATTATCAGAAAAATTCAAGGAATCCATCTGTACCATTTTCATGCATGTTAGAACAACTTATCACTACTGTTTAGGACAAATGAAGTGAATGACATTTAAATAACCACATATGGAGTTTGAATTTGAATCTTGGATTCAAACCAACTTCATTTAATCTGGTTTTAGGTGCATTAGCCCAAAACACATTCATATTGCCATGTCATAGCATGCATCATATTGTGCATTGCATTGATTGTGTTTCTTCTGTGTTTGCCGGTGTTGTTCCCCCCTCGGTAGACGTTGTATCGACGATGTGATCGTTGACACTGATGAAGACTCAATGCTATCTTCAAAAGTGCCAGGCAAGCAAAACCCCCTTGTTCATTCCGATACAATCCTACTCTCTCGCTCCTGCTCTCTTTTACTGCATTAGGACAACAACGACTTATTTGATACTTGCTGCGGTAGCTGAACCCTTTATCCTTTGCATGACCTGTCATTGCCACAGTAAATAGATGAAACCCACTAGCATGAGTAGGAGTTGTTTGAGCCCTGATGTGCCTACTCATTCATGCTTGTTTGTCATGCCTGCTACTGCTTAGAGTTGAGTCAGGTCTGATTCATCGGGGATGAATCAGAGGCGTGTGAACATGTCCTACTATGGGTGAGCTAAGTGTGTGAACACGATTTGGTAAAGGTAGCGGTGAGAGGCCATGTAGGAGTACATGGTGGGTTGTCTCATTGCAGCCGTCCTCAGGAACTGAGTTCTGTGTTTGTGATCCATGATCAGTTACTACCACACATTGGGCTCCGGGCGCTCCAAGCTCTCTCGACTTATTAATCAACTTGATCTCTGTCCAGGAGTTGCAACTAGTTTCTGGTGTTTGTAGGTAGTGTTAGTAGTCTACCAAGTGGCACCCGGTACAGGTGGGCTTGGGACAGACTAGGCACAGTGGCACGGTGTACCAAGTGGCACCCGGTTGGTGGGCTTGGGAACCCTGCTCACATCGTTTGGGGCCGTGAGCGACACCCCGGCCGGATCTCCTTGCGGATGGAACCCGAATAGGCGATAAACCTGGACTAGAGACTTGTTCGGTTAGTCAGGTCGTGGCCGACTCCCTCGCCCGGCTTCCGCTTGAAGGTTGCCGAGGTACAAGACGTGTACAGGGCGGTAAGTGGCGAAAGCGTGTGTGAAGAAGTACACCCCTGCAGGGTTAACATCATCTATTCGAATAGCCGGATTCCTCGGATATGGAAACTTGGACCCCTTGCATAGTTCATAGACAAGTGAAAGTGGATACTCTAAAATACGCAAGATAAGCGTGAGTGCTATGGATGGCGTTCTCGTAGGGAGACGGGAGCGGATCCATAGTGGTGTATTGATATGGTGAATATGTGGACTCGTGTGCGCCACCTCAAAAGAGTTACTTGCAGTCGTAGTTCAGGATAGCCACCGAGTCAAAGCTGGCTTGCTGCAGTTAAACCCCACCATCCCCTTTGTTGATACTGATGCATATGTAGATAGTTCTGATGTAAGTCTTGCTGGGTACATTTGTACTCACGTTTGCCTATTTTATGTTTTTGCAGAGAGACTTCAGTCTCACTAGTAATTCCGCGTGGTCTTCGACGTTTAGCTTGTTACCTCAGCTACGATCTTGTGCCCTCGGCAGGATCTGGTAGATAGTCAGGCTTCTCAGCCTTTTTCATTTATAGTTGTCTGTACTCAGACATGTTAAGCTTCCGCATGTGCTTTGACTTGTATGCTCTGATTGTTGGGTCATGAGACTCATGTTTGTAATATCTCGCTCCTCGGAGCCTAATGAATAAATTACTTGAGTCGTAGAGTCATGTTGTGATGCCATGTTGTATTTGCACATATCGAGCATATTGTGTGTATGTTATTGAAATGCTTGATATGTGTGGGATCTGACCATCTAGTTGTTTATCTTTAGTAGCCTCTCTTACCGGGAAATGTCTCCTAGTGTTTCCACTGAGCCATGGTAGCTTGCTACTGCTCCGGAACACTTAGGCTGGCCGGCATGTGTCCTTCTTCGTTCCTGTGTCTGTCCCTTCGGGGAAATGTCACGCGATGAATACCGGAGTCCTGTTAGCCCGCTACAGCCCGGTTCACCGGAGTCCTGCTAGCCCAGTGCTACAGCCTGGGTTCACTCGCTGATGACCGACACGTTCGATGCTGGGTCATGGATGCCTGTCCCTGTAAGTTTGTGCCACTTTGGGTTTATGACTAGCCATGTCAGCCCGGGCTCCTTATCATATGGATGCTAGCGACACGGTCATATACGTGTGCCAAAAGGCGCAAACGGTCCCGGGCAAAGGTAAGGCGACACCCGTGGGAATACCGTGCGTGAGGCCGCAAAGTGATATGAGGTGTTACATGCTAGATCGATGTGGCATTGAGTCGGGGTTCTGACAATACCCGTAGTGCACCTTTATAGTCACCCAGTTACGTTGTGACGTTTGGCACACCCAAAGTATTCCTACGGTATCCGGGAGTTGCACAATCTCATAGTCTAAGGAAATGATACTTGACATTAGAAAAGCTTTAGCATACGAACTACACGATCTAGTGCTATGCTTAGGATTGGGTCTTGTCCATCACATCATTCTCCTAATGATGTGATCCCGTTATCAATGACATCCAATGTCCATGGTCAGGAAACCGTAACCATCTATTGATCAACGAGCTAGTCAACTAGAGGCTTACTAGGGACATGGTGTTGTCTATGTATCCACACATGTATCTGAGTTTCCTATCAATACAATTCTAGCATGGATAATAAACGATTATCATGAACAAGGAAAATATAATAATAACTAATTTATTATTGCCTCTAGGGCATATTTCCAACAGTCTCCCACTTGCACTAGAGTCAATAATCCAGTTCACATCGATATGTGATTAACACTCAAGGTCACATCCCCATGTGACTAACACCCAAGAGTTGTGGGTTTTGATCATGTTATGCTTGTGAGAGAGGTTATAGTCAACGGGTCTGAACCTTTCAGATCCGTGTGTGCTTTACAAATCTCTATGTCATCTCCTAGATGCAGCTACTACACTCTATTTGGAGCTATTCCAAATAACTGTTCTACTATACGAATCCAGTTTACTACTCAGAATAATCTGGATTAGTGTCAAAGTTTGCATCGGCGTAGCCCTTTATGACGAACTCTTTTACCACCTCCATAATCGAGAAAATTCCTTAGTCCACTAGTTACTAAGGATAACTTTGACCGCTGTCCTGTGATCCATTCTTGGATCACTCTTGTACCCCTTGACTGACTCATGGCAAGGCACACTTCAGGTGTGGTATACAGCATAGCATACTGTAGAGCCTATGTCTTAAGCATAGGGGACGACCTTCGTCCTTTCTCTCTATTCTGCCGTGGTCGAGCTTTAAGTCTTAACTTCATACCTTACAACTCAAGCAAGAACTCCTTCTTTGACTGGTCCAACTTGAACACCTTCAAGATTATATCAAGGTATGTGCTCATTTGAAAGTACCATTAAGCGTTTTGATCGATCCTTATAGATCTTGATGCTCAATGTTCAAGTAGCTTAATCCAGGCTTTCCATTGAAAAACACTTTCTAAATAACCCTATATGCTTTCCAGAAATTCTACGTCATTTCTGATCTACGATATGTCAACAACATATATTCATCAGAAATTCTATAGTGCTCCCACTTACTTCTTTGGAAATACAAGTTTCTCGTAAACTTTGTATACACCCAAAATCTTTGATCATCTCATCAAAGCATACATTCCAACTCCGAGATGCTTACTCCAGTCCTCAGAAGGATTGCTGGGGCTTTGCATACTTATTAGCATCTTTCAGGATTGACAAAACCTTCCGGTTGTATCACATACAACCTTTCCTCAAGAAAATGTCGAGGAAACAATGCTTTGACATCCTATCTGCAAGCTTTCATAAATAATGCAGTAGTTGCTAATATAATTCCAACAGACTCTTAGCATCGCTACGAGTGAGAAAGTCTCACCGTAGTCAACTCCTTGAACTTGTCGGGAAACTTCTTAACGACAAGTCGAGCTTTCTTAATGGTGACATTTACCATCATTGTTCGTCTTCCTTTTAAAATCCATCTGTACTCAACAGCCTTACGACCATCGAGCTGTTCTGCCAAAGTCTATACTTTGTTTTCATACATGGATCCTCTCTCGGATTTTATGGCCTCGAGCCATTTATCGGAATCCAGGCCCACCATCGCTTCTCCATAGCTCGTAGGTTCATTGTTGTCCAGCAACATGACTTCCAAGACAGGATTACGTACCATTCTGAAGTAGTATGCATCCTTGTCGTCCTACGAGGTTTGGGAGTGACTTGATCCGAAGTCTCATGATCAATATCATAAGCTTCCACTTCAATTGGTGTAGGTGCCACAAGAACAACTCTTTGTGCCCTACTATACACTAGTTGAAGTGACGGTTCAATAACCTCATCAAGTCTCCCCATTCTCCCACTCAATTCTTTCGAGAGAAACTTTTCCTCGAGAAAGGACCCGATTCTAGAAACAATCCCTTATCGCTTTCGGATCTGAGACAGGAGGTATACCCAACTGTTTTGGGTGTCCTATGAAGATGCATTTATCCGCTTTGGCTTCGAGCTTATCAGCCTGAAACCTTTTTCACATAAGCGTCGTAGCCCCAAACTTTTAAGAAATGACATCTTAGGTTTCTCTAAACCATAGTTCATATAGTGTCATCTCATCGGAATTACGTGGTGCCCTATTTAAAGTAAATGTGGTTGTCTCTAATGCCTAACCCATAAACTATTGTGGTAATTCGATAAGAGACATTAAGGTATGCATCATATCCAATAGGGTGCAGTTATGATGTTCGGACACACCATCACACTATGGTGTTCCAGGCTGTATTAGTTGTGAAACAATTTCCACAATGTCTTAATTCTGTGCCAAACTCGTAATTCAGATATTCATCTCTATGATCATATCATAGATATTTTATCCTCTTGTCACGACGATCTTTCAACTTCACCCTGAAATTACTTGAACCTTTCAATAATTCAGACTCATGATTTATCAAGTAAATGTACTCAACATCTACTCAAATCATCTGTGAAGTAAGAACATAACGATATCCACTACACGCCTCAGCACTCATTGGACTGCACACATCAAAATGTATTTCTTCCAACAAGTTGCTTTCTAGTTCCATTTTACTGAAAACGAGGCTTTCAGTCATCTTGCCCATGTGGTATGATTTGCATGTCTCAAGTGATTCAAAATCAAGTGAGTCCAAACGGTCCATTTGCATGGAGTTTCTTCATGCATATACACCAATAGACATGGTCCGCATGTCTCAAACTTTTCAAAAACGAGTGAGCCCAAAGATCCATCAACATGGAGCTTCTTCATGCGTTTTATACCGATATGACTTACGTGGCAGTGCCACAAGTAGGTGGTACTATCATTACTATCTTATATCTTTTGGCATGAACATGTGTATCACTACGATCGAGATTCAATAAACCATTCATTTTAGGTGCAAGACCATTGAAGGTATTATTCAAATAAACAGAGTAACCATTATTCTCCTTAAATGAATAACCGTATTGCGATAGACATAATCCAATCATTTCTATGCTCAACGCAAACACCAATCTTGATGGTAGAGGGAGCGTACGATATTTGATCAACCTTGGAAATACTTCCAACACATATCGTCATCTCACCTTTAGCTAGTCTCCGTTTATTCCGTAGCTTTTATTTCGAGTTACTAACACTTAGCAACCGAATCGGTATCTAATACCCTGGTGCTACTAGGAGTACTAGTAAAGTACACATTAACATAATGTATATCCAATATACTTCTATCGACAGCCTTCTTATCTACCAAGTATCTAGGGTAATTCTGCTCCAGTGGCTGTTCCTCTTATTACAGAAGCACTTAGTCTCGGGTTTGGGTTCAACCTTGGGTTTCTTCAGTAGAGCAGCAGCTGAATTGCCGTTTCATCAAGTATCCCTTCTTTCCCTTGCCCTTCTTGAAACTAGTGGTTTCACCAACCATCAACAATTGATGCTCCTTTTTGATTTCTACTTTCGCGGTGTCAAACATCGCGAATATCTCAAGGATCATCATATATGTCCCTGATATATTATAGTTCATCACGAAGCTCTAGCAGCTTGGTGGTAATGACTTCAGAGAAACATCACTATCTTATCTGGAAGATCAACTCCCACTCGATTCAAATGATTGTTGTACTCAGACAATCTGAGCACAAGCTCAACAATTGAGCTTTTCTCCCTTAGTTTGCAGGCTAAGAAAATCGTCGGAGGTCTTATCCTCTTGACGTGGGCACGAGCCTGAAATTCCAATTTTAGCCCTCGAAACATCTCATATGTTTCGTGACGTTTCAAAAAAAGTCTTCGGTGCCTCAACTCTAAACCGTTTAACTGAACTATCATGTAGTTATCAAAACGTGTATGTCAGATGTTCGCAACATCCACAGACAACGTTCGAGGTTCAGCACACTGAGCGGTGCATTAAGGACATAAGCTTTCTAAGAAGCAATGAGGACAATCCTCAGTTTACGGACCTAGTCTGCATAATTGCTACTATCAACTTTCAACTAAATTTTCTCTAGGAACATATCTAAACAGTAGAACTGAAGCGCGAGCTACGACATAATTTGCGAAGACCTTTTGACTATGTTCAGGATAATTAAGTTCATCTTATGAACTCCCACTCAGATAGACATCCCTCTAGTCATCTAAGTGATTACATGATCTGAGTCGACTAGGCCGTGTCCGATCATCACGTGAGACAGACTAGTCAACATCGGTGAACATCTTCATGTTGATCGTATCTACCATACGACTCATGCTCGACCTTTCGGTCTCTTGTGTTCCGAGGCCATGTCTGTACATGCTAGGCTCGTCAAGTCAACCTAAGTGTTTCGCGTGTGTAAATCTGTCTTACACCCGTTGTATGTGAACGTTAGAATCTATCACACCCGATCATCACGTGGTGCTTCGAAACAACGAACTGTCGCAACGGTGCACAGTTAGGGGGAACACTTTCTTGAAATTATTATGAGGGATCATCTTATTTACTACCGTTGTTCTAGGTAAACAAGATGCAAAAACATGATAAACATCACATGCAATCAAATAATAGTGACATGATATGGCCAATATCATATAGCTCCTTTGATCTCCATCTTGGGGCTCCATGATCATCATCGTCACCGGCATGACACCATGATCTCCATCATCATGATCTCCATCATCGTGTCTTCTTGAAGTTGTCTCGTCAACTATTACTTCTACTACTACAGCTAACGGTTAGCAATAAAGTAAAGTAATTACATGACGTTTATGTTGACACGCAGGTCATAAATAAATTAAGACAACTCCTATGGCTCCTGCCGGTTGTCATACTCATCGACATGCAAGTCGTGATTCCTATTACAAGAACATGATCATCTCATACATCACATATATCATCCATCACATCCTTTGGCCATATCACATCACATAGCATACCCTGCAAAAACAAGTTAGACGTCCTCTAATTGTTGTTTGCATGTTTTACGTGGCTGCTATGGGTTTCTAGCAAGAACGTTTCTTACCTATGCAAAGACCACAACGTGATATGCCAATTGCTATTTACCCTTCATAAGGACCCTTTTCATCGAATTTGATCCGACTAAAGTGGGAGAGACAGACACCCGCCAGCCACCTTATGCAACTAGTGCATGTCAGTCGGTGGAACCGGTCTCATGTAAGCGTATGTGTAAGGTTGGTCCGGGCCGCTTCATCCCACAATGCCGCCGAATCAAGATTGGACTATTAACGGTAAGCATATTGAACAAAATCAACGCCCACAACTACTTTGTGTTCTACTCGTGCATAGAATCTACGCAATAGACCTAGCTCATGGTGCCACTGTTGGGGAACGTAGCATAAATTCAAAATTTCCCTACGTGTCACCAAGATCTATCTATGGAGTCATCTAGCAACGAGGGAGGAGTGGATCTACATACCCTTGTAGATCGCGCACGGAAGCGTTCAAGAGAACGGGGTTGATGGATTCGTACTCGTCGTGATCCAAATCACCGATGATCCTAGTGCCGAACGGACGGCACCTCCGCGTTCAACACACGTACAGCCCGGTGACGTCTCCCATGCCTTGATCCAGCAAGGAGAGAGGGAGAGGTTGAGGAAGACTCCATCCAGCAGCATCACAACGGCGTGGTGGTGGTGGAGGAGTGTGGCAATCCTGCAGGGCTTCGCCAAGCACCACGGGATATGAGGAGAAAGAGAGGGAGGGCTGCACCAACGAGAGAGATCAAATGGCGTATGATGGGCAGCCCCTAGGCCTCACCATATATAGGGGAGAGAGAGGAGTGTGCGCCCCCTCTAGGGTTCCCACCCCTAGGGGGGTGGCAGCCCTAGATGGGAAAGGGGAGGCGGCCAAGAGAGGGAGAGGGGGGGACCCCTAGGGTGGGCCTTAGGCCCATCTGAGCCTAGGGTTTCCCCCTTCTCCTCCTTTGCTGCGCCTTGGGCCTTGTGGGAGGCGCACCAGCCCACTCAGGGGCTGGTCCCTCACCACTCTTGGCCCATGCAAACCTCCGAGGTTGGTGGCCCCACTTGGTGGACCCCCGGGACCCTCCCGGTGGTCCCGGTACGTTACCGATAAAACCGGAAACCTTTCCGGTGACCAAAACAAGACTTCCCATATATAAATCTTTACCTTCGGACCATTCCGGAGCTCCTCGTGACGTTGCCTAGAACAAAAGTCTAAGGGCATCTCCACTAGGGCCCTCAAGAAGTCTCCCCAAGCCACTTTTTTAGCGCCGGCGGGTAAAAAACGCCCCACTCACGCCCCCAAGTGCTCGTTTTTCGCCGGGAAAAGGAAAAAACAGCGCCGGCGCTCGCATGTGACACCCAGCGCACCGGGGGGGCTCCTGGGAGGCCTAATTTCGCCGTTTTAGGCGCTGCCCTCACCTGCCAGCGTCTCCCTCCTGTCCCCCGACTTTTCCTCGCTGGCCCACCCACGTGCTTCCTCCTCTCTCTCTCCCTCAAAGTGCACCAGCTGCAGCTCCCTCGAAGCCGACGAGGCCCTGACCCCGCCGCCCTCCTCTCCTCCGACCCCTCCTCCTTCCCAGCCTCGCGCTCCGATACGCCTCGCCGCGCCTCCGCCCGCGCCGACCCGCGCCCCGAACCATGGGCTCCATCCTCATGGCGACGCTCGTCGAGGTGCTCCCGTCCCCGCCCGTGCTCGCCGCGCCCGTGCTCCGCGCCCGCGCACGGCAACTTGGTGGATCCTCCTACGGCGGAGGAGGAGCTGGGCCTCGAGCTGCATGGGCAGCCCCGGCCCCGAGCGTGGCGAGACGGGCTTCCTGCACGGCGACGCCGAGTCGAGGCTGGGGGGCCGGCGAGGCCTGGCCGCAGGAGGGCGCGGACGGGCACGGCCTGGGAGCGAGGCAGGGGCGCGCGCGGACAGCAACACCAGGCCAGGGGCGCGCGCGGCGGCCAGGGCGGGGCGCGCGCGGCGGCCAGGCAGGGGAGGTGCATGCCGGTCCTTCTCCTTCCTCCTCATCGGCCCCCGTTTCTCGCCTCCTGGGGGCGAAATGAGTGGAAAATTTCTCGCCCCCACGCCAAAGTTGTCGCCGGCAGCCCCCCAAGAGGCGAAAAAATGCCTCCTGGGGGGCTCAACGGCTGGAGATGCCCTAAAGCAGCAAGCAAGCCGCACTGAATGAACACGCCATTATAAGAAAACGAGATGATGTCGCTCATTTGCTGCTTGATGATTTGTTGTGTTTGGATGTAGCATTGGACAGTTACAAAATTAAATCCTATTGCTCTTTCATAAAAAAAAGGCATTAATCAAAGTCAACCGATGAAGCCCTGTGTCGTGATATGTTGCCTTGCCTCACACAACCCTCAGGCCATCTCCAACAGCGTCCTCTAAAACAGACACACTATTTATCTGCGGATTGGTCCGGACCAGTCCACGAACACTGATATAAGAGTCAGTCATCCAAATCTATCCCTAAATGTCTGCTTTTTTAAGGCCTTTCCAATGCTTCATTTTGTATAGGTGCTAAGCCTTTCACGTAGGCAAAAAATCTGATGTGGCAAGTTATATAAGAGGTGAGAGATGAGTGTGGTGACCCAGGAAGAAACAATGCTAAGCGCTTGAACCTAGGCAAAACATTTAAAAGAAGGAAGCCCACCAATACATGAAGAGCTTTAGTTGCTAAATCATTAAATGAAGCAAGCTTAGCAACCATAAGTAAGCACCTATGCATCGGGGAGTATAGTTGCTAAACTATTTAATATGCTTAGCACCTCATCTAAGCACCCATGTGTTGGCAGCAGCCTAAGTCCACAACACTCAGAATTATTATAGAAAATATCACAATTCATCCATAACCGGATAGTACAACAATAGTTCAAATGTAAATATACATCCAATATAACCGGATGTTCAACAAGTTTTTCGAACTCATCGATTTCAAATTCAGCGATACTCAAGTCAGGATCAACATATGTCGTCTCGGCACTACCGCTTGAGCTTCATCCAATAATGTATGAGCATAAATGGCCTGCCCTTGGTCCTGTAATACAACACGATAACACATCCGGGCTATACAACATGATGATTATCAAGTTGCAACATTGTGTGAATCAATGAATTGGCCAACATGTAGAAATGCAAGAGCAAAACTTACGTTCTAAATGGTTGACGAGCCCGATGGCCACATTGTCTTCACTCGGTCAATCACACCGCAAAACTTCATGACAGAGTTGCAGATGGTGTACCACTGATGCACTAGCGACTTCACATTGCGATCATGAATCACATGCAAGTTGTCAGGCGTGTCGTGCTTTTGCTCATGAAATGAAGCATGCGTGTTTTGCCAAAAGTTGTGAGGCGTGTCATGCTTTTGCTCATACATATTGCTTAAGTATAGGGGTTACAAAGATCGAAGGACGGAGCAATAGCTCTGAGTTTCTGTGTCTAATCAACTATTGTGACCCTGACTTATATGGATATTGGGGTCTAGGGTTATATGATCCTAGTCGGTTTGGACGAGTCCTCCTAGACGCTGGTTGCCTTGTTGTATGCTCCAAGTCTCTGGTATCCATCCGTTTGTAGGGTCATGGGCCGTCCTGGTGGCCCAAGGCGGGAACTGACCTAGGGGGTCCTGGCCACTCAGACCGACTTCCGCTATGATTAGGCACACCTGGGCCGTAACACTGTCACTGGTGCTGAGCGAGGTTGCTAACAATGAGTACCTGACGATGGGGCGACAACATAGTGGCGCTTAGATGATGTGTATGTGCTGGAAGACAGCTCTAGGCACAATGTAGGGATGACAGAGGGAGGTGGCAGTGGTGTGGGCTTGTTCGAAGGTTCTGACAACGGCGAACTCTCAAAGAAGGCGGGATCAGGTACATGGGGACATTAGAGGTGCGACATGTGGTGGCCTGACTGGAGGGGTCAACAATGGTTACAAACAAAAACTTTCCTTCCGTTGAAAAACTAAGCAAATTAAGCTATTGGGATCGGTTTTGGGTGCATGCGATTCAACCCAATCTTGATGGGCGGTAGGGAGGAGGGGTTTATTTTGTTCCCACCTTTTTTTTCTGAAAACTTTTGATATGTTCATCAACTGTCATTGCAATACAAAAAACACCAGAAGTAACAAAACTTACACACCGGTCCGTAGACCACCTAGCGACGACTACGATCATTGGGACGAGCCGAAGGCACGCCGTCGTCATTGCCCCTCCCTCACCGAAGCCAGACGGATATTGTTGTGTTAGACATTCTGAATGTCATCGTACTAAGACCGTAGGACCAGTGCATCAGAGCAGCAATCATTGTTGTTGAAGAGAAGTATAGATCGAAAGTCTCCAACCTATAGACGCACGAACACAAAACTGAATCCACGGAGTTCCACTGAAGACCAACACCGAACGAATCCCATGAGATCCACTCGAGACACACCTCCACACACCCTCTAATGACGTTAGACGCACTGCCAAGATGGAGACTAAGCGGGGAGAATCTTATTCCATTTTCAGGGAGCCGCTCGTCTTTCTAAGCAGAACATAAACTCTAGTTGACCTAAAAAAACCCTCAAAACGGAGCATGAGCCCTTCCACTGTCCCACTTAAGTCTCCTAAAGTCATTTTTTTGGTTTTGATCGACTAGAGTTGCTCTAAGCTTGGAAGGAACCAACAACATTGTTCTTGTGTCGGTAAATAGGTGAAGCAAATTTGCAGAACCTGATGGGCGCTACTTGGATTGAATAAAAATGTGGAAACATGATTGGTACATGAACGAATATATTGATGTTTTTCCTTTCTCCAAACAATTCATCTTTACACCCCATAAAAGTTATAGGAATTCAAAGCAAGATAGAGGAGAACACGGGTCCATGTATGTAGTCCTTGTCGTTCTAGACCGTCCTTGCAGAAAATTCACCTTGAATATCTCCCAAAATTCACGTGGAAATGTCATCTCCCCCGTCCAACCAACGCGCTATTGCCATTGTTCCAAGTGGGCTCTGTGTAAGAAAACTTAGATAATGGAATCCGATCCATCCGCGTCCAGTCCGCGTAACGCAAGGATCCATAAACTTAGAGAAGAAAACAAGAGCTCCCGTCAGATCTTTTCAAGACTGAACCGTCCTGATTAAAATGGAGAAAGAAAAATGAAGCTGCAGTTTGGGTGACGCAAGATGCAAACCTGCCTGGACGTAGTGGAGCTGGCAGTTGGGTGGGTCCCGGCCGGGCTATCCGGGCCATTGTAGGTGCAGCTGATGATGCCGACCCGAGTGACATGACGAGCCCGTGCCCCACCACGCAGTTGCAAAAAATAAATACAACCAAAATACCGTATTCCGCCACATGTGATGCCGTCGTGAACAGTGGGCAGTGGCCTCGATCGAACTGCGTCCTTGCTGGCGTGTCACGTTCCACTTCATCTGTGACTTGTCAGCGCCTGAAGAAGACCGTCTTTGGTGGGCATGACGCGGCGGTTTGGTGGGTCAACTGAAAATGCCAGTCAGCAGCAGCTCGCCATGTGGACGTGGTGTTTGACATGTCAGGTGGCGGCGGCGGCGGGGCGAAAAAGTCTCTGCTTCGACTCGATCTAAAAAGATGGTCAATTTCCATTCTGCGACGAACTTGCAATAACGAACTTGTGCAGCGTTGTCTTGGTAAGAATGCCCATATGATTGCCCTTTAAAGTCAAAGTTCAAAAGCTAGTACCCCTGTTGAAAAGTCTCAAGGAAAAAGCTACTCGTAGTCGTAGTCGTAGTAGTATGGAGGATCATGCCTAGAAGGCTAGAACAAGATGTTATACGACGTTGCTTAGAAAGTGCTGTTGCTAAAGCAGCAAGCAAGCCGCACTGAAATATGACATTATAAGAAAACAAGATGATGTCGCTCATTTGCTGTTTGATGGTTTATTGTGATTGGATGGAGCATTGGACAATTACAAAATTAAATCTTATTGCTTTTTCATAAAAGAAAAGGCATTAATCAAAGTCAAACTTATGAACATGGGCCGGTCCTGAGATTTTGGGGGTCCGAGGCGAGAGTAAAAGTCGGGGCCCTTAATATAGACATCTTAACAATAACATTGAATATAGGTACATGTATTATCAAGCACTTAAATGCATCCAATACTAATATGCATATCAAATACTTTATTAATATTACCTTTAAAAATAGTTCTAACATTCCTTGATGCAAAATCACTTATGATGGGGTCGTTGTCAATATCATCCAATAGTTTCTTCTCGATTCCATAATGTTGCCAAACCATATAACCACTCTTGGGTCATCGGTGACCTCAGATAGTTCCTCAATAATTTCAACTTCAAATAGCTTCTTCTGGCCTATACGATAGTCACAGGTATAGTAAATAAGATGCGATAAGCAATGGAGATATCAGGATAACTACCAACTTCTCTTACATGCTCGACATCTCCATAGCATATATTACGGTCATCTGGCAAAGTGAATCCCGCAATTTTCAATTCAGAAATAAGATCATATACTCAACATCACATGAACTATGAAGAGAGAAAGTTTTTGCAAATTTTGTGCACCACTCTTCAAGTTCATTATCATCAATGACTTCATAGATTCCGAGCTAAAAAAGTACAAATATATCTTTAAACACCATAGGTTCTTTAAATCCACCCTTCAGAAAAGTGATCGCAATCAACCAAAACAAATTTTTTTTATCTTGGACAACCTTCTCAAATTCTAGAATTTCTTCTCGACAATCACTTTCCTCAAATTGTTTCTTCCTTGTAACATGACGTCTTACCGGAAACAATGGACCTACACTCATTTCATTTGTAATAACTTTCACAATTATCAAACTAGCAGAAAACCCCTCATCTCTATATACACATCTTAAAATATTGTGTTATACCTTGTATTTTCTTTCTTTTTCCTTTTATCGCTAGCAGATGCATATTTTCTTCCAAATGACACAATGATGAAAAAAATCATTAATTGTTGAACAGTGCCACTGGGCCGGCTATGCATCTACAGAACCGCAATAAGAATACATGTTATATAATACCTCGGATGGCCGAATCACCGATGGACGGAAACCAGAGCCGGATTACGATGGGGCCCCGCGAATTGAAATCCGCGGCGATGGAATGATGATCTAAATTAGGATTAGGAGAAAAGGAGAAAGAAGCGTTGAGAACGCAGTCGCGAATAATCGAAGCCTCGGCGGCCGCTAGAAATCGATGCGTCAATGCGAGATGAAATAGGAAGGCATCAATCACTCCTATGTTTACATGAAAAAAGGAAAGAAACGATTGCTGCCCCTGTGCCTCGCTGACCTGATGCATGCGTGCTGCATGCTGCATGCTGCGTGAGGCCCAGCCGGCCAGCCCGATAGGGCATTTTTCTTCTACCTCGCTGGACATATAGCCTATGTACGCATACCTGGGGAGGGCCCCCTGAACTTTGGGGGCCCAGGGCGGCCGCCCCCCTACCCCTCCCCAGGGCCGGACCTGCTTATGAAGCCCTTGTTGGGGAACGTAGTAATTTCGAAAAATTTCCTACGCACACGCAAGATCATGGTGATGCATAGCAACGAGAGGGGAGAGTGTGGTCCACGTACCCTCGTAGACCGAAAGCGGAAGCGTTAGCACAACGCGGTTGATATAGTCGTACGTCTTCACGATCCGACCGATCAAGTACCGAACGCACGACACCTCCGAGTTCTGCACACGTTCAACTCGATGACGTCCCTCGAACTCCGATCCAGCCGAGTGTTGAGGGAGAGTTTCGTCAGCACGATGGCGTGGTGACGATGATGATGTTCTACCGACGCAGGGCTTCGCCTAAGCACCTCTACGATGTGATCGAGGTGGATTATGGTGGAGGGGGGCACCGCACACGGCTAAGAGATCAAGAGATCAATTGTTGTGTCTATGGGGTGCCCCCTAGCCACGTATATAAAGGAGTGGAGGAGGGGAGGGGCCAGCCCTCTCTATGGCGCACCCTAGGGGAGTCCTACTCCCACCGGGAGTAGGATTCCCCTTTTCCTAGTAGAACTAGGATCCCTTCCAAGTAGTAGTAGGAGAGAAGAAAAGGGAAGGGAAAAGGAGAAGGAAGGAAGGGGGCGGCCCCCCTCCCTAGTCCAATTTGGACCAGCCCATGGGGAGGGGTGCGGCCACCCTTTGAGGCCGTTCTCTCCTTTCCCGTATGGCCCATTAAGGCCCAATACGAATTCCCGTAACTCCCTGGTACTCCCGAAAATACCCGAATCACTCGGAACCTTTCCGATGTCCAAATATAGTCGTCCAATATATCGATCTTTACGTCTCGACCATTTCGAGACTCCTCGTCATGTCCCCGATCTCATACGGGACTCCGAACTCCTTCGGTACATCAAAACACATAAACTCATAATATAACTGTCATCGAAACCTTAAGCGTGTGGACCCTACGGGTTCGAGAACAATGTAGACATGACCGAGACACGTCTCTGGTCAATAACCAATAGCGGAACTTGGATGCTCATATTGGCTCCCACATATTCTACGAAGATCTTTATCGGTCAGATCGCATAACAACATACGTTGTTTCCTTTGTCATCGGTATGTTACTTGCCCGAGATTCGATCGTCGGTATCTCAATACCTAGTTCAATCTCGTTACCGACAAGTCTCTTTACTTGTTCCGTAATACATCCTCCTGCAACTAACTCATTACTTGCAATGCTTGCAAGACTTAAGTGATGTGCATTACCGAGAGGGCCCAGAGATACCTCTCCGACAATCGGAGTGACAAATCATAATCTCGAAATACGCCAACCCAACAAGTACCTTCGGAGACACCTGTAGAGCACCTTTATAATCACCCAGTTACGTTGTGACGTTTGGTAGCACACAAAGTGTTCCTCCGGTAAACGGGAGTTGCATAATCTCATAGTCATAGGAACATGTATAAGTCATGAAGAAAGCAATAGCAACAAACTAAACGATCAAGTGCTATGCTAACGGAATGGGTCAAGTCAATCACATCATTCTCCTAATGATGTGATCCCGTTAATCAAATGACAACTCATGTCTATGGTTAGGAAACATAACCATCTTTGATCAATGAGCTAGTCAAGTAGAGGCATACTAGTGACACTCTGTTTGTCTATGTATTCACACATGTATTATGTTTCTGGTTAATACAATTCTAGCATGAATAATAAACATTTATCATGATATAAGGAAATAAATAATAACTTTATTATTGCCTCTAGGGTATATTTCCTTCAGTCTCCCACTTGCACTAGAGTCGACAATCTAGTTCACATGGCCATGTGATTTAATACCAATAGTTCACATCACCATGTGATTAACACCCATAGTTCACATCAACATGTGACCAACACCCAAAGGGTTTACTAGAGTCAATAATCTAGTTCACATCGCTATGTGATTAACACCCAAAGAGTACTAAGGTGTGATCATGTTTTGCTTGTGAGAGAAGTTTAGTCAACGGGTCTGCCACATTCAGATCCGTAAGTATTTTGCAAATTTCTATGTCAACAATGCTCTGCACGGAGCTACTCTAGCTAATTGCTCCCACTTTCAATATGTATCCAGATTGAGATTTAGAGTCATCTGGATCAGTGTCAAAATTTGCATCGACGTAACCCTTTACGACGAACCTTTTTGTCACCTCCATAATTGAGAAACATATCCTTATTCCACTAAGGATAATTTTGACCGCTGTCTGGTGACCTACTCCTAGATCACTATTGTACTCCCTTGCCAAACTCAGGGCAGGGTATACAATAGGTCTGGTACACAGCATCGCATACTTTATAGAACCTATGGCTGAGGCATAGGGAATGACTTTCATTTTCTCTCTATCTTCTGCCGTGGTCGGGTTTTGAGTTTTGCTCAACTTCACACCTTGTAACACAGGCAAGAACTCCTTCTTTGACTGTTCCATTTTGAACTACTTCAAAATCTTGTCAAGGTATGTACTCATTGAAAAACTTATCAAGTGTCTTGATCTATCTCTATAGATCTTGATGCTCAATATGTAAGCAGCTTCACCGAGGTCTTTCTTTGAAAAACTCCTTTCAAACATTCCTTTATGCTTTGCAGAATAATTCTACATTATCTCTGATCAACAATATGTCATTCACATATAATTATCAGAAATGTTGTAGTGCTCCCACTCACTTTTTTTAAATACAGGCTTCACCGCAAGTCTGTATAAAACTATATGCTTTGATCAACTTATCAAAGTGTATATTCCAACTCCGAGATGCTTGCACCAGTCCATAGATGGATCGCTGGAGCTTGCATATTTTGTTAGTACCTTTAAGATTGACAAAACCTTCTGGTTGCATCATATAGAACTCTTCTTTAATAAATCCATTAAGGAATGCAGTTTTGTTTATCCATTTGCCAGATTTCATAAAATGCGGCAATTGCTAACATGATTCAGACAGACTTAAGCATAGATACGAGTGAGAAACTCTCATCGTAGTCAACACCTTGAACTTGTCGAAAACCTTTTTGCGACAATTCTAGCTTTGTAGATAGTAACAGTAATATCAGCGTCTGTCTTCCTCTTGAAGATCCATTTAATCTCAATGGCTCGCCGATCATTGGGCAAGTCAATCAAAGTCCATACTTTGTTCTCATACATGGATCTCATCTCAGATTTCATGGCCTCAAGCCATTTCGCGGAATCTGGGCTCATCATCGCTTCCTCATAGTTCGTAGGCTCGTCATGGTCAAGTAACATGACCTCTAGAACAGGATTACCGTACCACTCTGGTGCGAATCTCACTCTGGTTTACCTATGAGGTTTTGGTAGTAACTTGATCTGAAGTTACATGATCATCATCATTAGCTTCCTCACTAATTGGTGTAGTAGTCACAGGAACAGATTTCTATGATGAACTACTTTCCAATAAGGGAGCAGGTACAGTTACCTCATCAAGTTCTACTTTCCTCCCACTCACTTCTTTCGAAAGAAACTCCTTCTCTAGAAAGGATCCATTCTCAGCAATGAATATCTTGCCTTCGGATCTGTGATAGAAGGTGTACCCAACATTTTCTTTTGGGTATCCTATGAAGACGCACTTCTCTGATTTGGGTTTGAGCTTATCAGGTTGAAATTTTTTCACATAAGCAATGCAACCTCAAACTTTAAGAAACGACAGCTTAGGTTTCTTGCCAAACCATAGTTCATACGGTGTCGTCTCAACGGATTTAGATGGTGCCCTATTTAACATGAATGTAGCTGTCTCTAATGCATAACCCCAAAACGATAGCGGTAAATCAGTAAGAGATGTCATAGATCGCACCATATCTAATAAAGTACGGTTACGACGTTCAGATATACCATTACACTGTGGTGTTCCAGGTGGCGTGAGTAGTGAAACTATTTCACAATGTTTTAACTGAAGGCCAAACTCGTAACTCAAATATTTTCCTTCTGCGATCATATCGTAGAAACTTTTATTTTTGTTACGATGATTCTCCACTTCACTCTGAAATTCTTTGAACTTTTCAAATGTTTCAGATTTGTGTTTCATCAAGTAGATATACTCATATCTGCTCAAATCATCTGTGAAGATCAGAAAATAATGATACCTGCCGCGAGCCTCAATATTCATCGGACCACATACATCAGTATGTATGATTTCCAACAAATCTGTTGCTTGCTCCATTGTTCCGGAGAACGGAGTCTTAGTCATCTTGCCCATGAGGCATGGTTCGCAAGCATCAACTGATTCATAATCAAGTGATTCCAAAAGCCCATCAGCATAGATTTTCTTCATGCGCTTTACACCAATATGACCTAAACGGCAGTGCCACAAATAAATTGCACCATCATTATTAACTTTGCATCTTTTGGTTTCAATATTATGAATATGTGTATCACTATGATCGAGATCCAACGAACCTTTTTCATTGGGTGTGTAACCATATAAGGTTTTATTCATGTAAACAGAACAACAATTTATTCTCTTACTTAAATGAATAACCGTATTGCAATAAACATGATCAAATCATATTCATGCTCAACGCAAACACCAAATGACACTTATTTAGGTTCAACACTAATCCCGAAAGCATAGGGAGTGTGCGATGATGATCATATCAATCTTGGAACCACTTCCAACACACATCATCACTTCACCCTTAACTAGTCTCTGTTCATTCTGCAACTCCCATTTCGAGTTACTACTCTTAGCAACTGAACCAGTATCAAATACCGAGGGGTTGCTACGAACACTAGTAAAATACACATCAATAATATGTATATCAAATATACCTTTGTTCACTTTGCCATCCTTCTTATCCGCCAAATACTTGGGGTAGTTCCGCTTCCAATGACCAGTCCCTTTGTAGTAGAAGCACTCAGTTTCAGGCTTCGGTCCAGACTTGGGTTTTTCACTTGAGCAGCAACTTGCTTGCCGTTCTTCTTGAAGTTCCCCTTTCTTCCCTTTGTCCCTTTACTTGAAACTAGTGGTTTTGTTTACCATCAACACTTGATGCTTTTCTTGATTTCTACCTTCATCGATTTAAGCATCGCGAAGAGCTTGGGAATCATTTCCGTTATCCCTTGGATATTATAGTTCATCACGAAGTTGTACTAACTTGGTGATGGTGACTAGAGAATTCTGTCAATCACTATTTTATCTGGAAGATTAACTCCCACTTGATTCAAGCGATTGTAGTACCCAGACAATCTGAGCACATGCTCACTGCTTGAGCTATTCTCCTCCATCTTTTAGCTATAGAACTTGTTGGAGACTTCATATCTCCCAACTCGGGTATTTGCTTGAAATATTAACTTCAACTCATGGAACATCTCATATGTTCCATGACGTTAAAAACGCCTTTGAAGTACCGATTCTAAGGCGTTAAGCATGGTGCACTAAACTATCAAGTACTCATCATATTGAGCTAGCCAAACGTTCTGAACGTCTGCATCTGCTCCTGCAACAGGTCTGTCACCTAGCGGTGCATCAAGGACATAATTCTTTTGTGCAGCAATGAGGATAATCGTCAGATCACGGATCCAATCCGCATCATTGCTACTAACATTTTTCAACTTAGTTTTCTCTAGGAACATATAGAAATTAAACGGGGAGCAATATCGCGAGCTATTGATCTACAACATAGATATGCTAATACTACCAGGACTAAGTTCATGATAAACTAAAGTTCAATTAATCATATTACTTAAGGACTCCCACTTAGACAGACATCCCTCTAATCTTCTAAGTGATCACGTGATCCATATCAACTAAACCATGTCCGATCATCACATGAGATGGAGTAGTTTCAATGGTGAACATCACTATGTTGATCATATCTACTATATGATTCACGCTCGACCTTTCGGTCTCCGTGTTCCGAGGCCATATCTGTTATATGCTAGGCTCGTCAAGTTTAACCTGAGTATTCCGCGTGTGCAACTGTTTTGCACCCGTTGTATTTGAACGTAGAGCCTATAACACCCGATCATCACGTGGTGTCTCAGCACGAAGAACTTTCGCAATGGTGCATACTCAGGGAGAACACTTATACCTTGATAATTTAGTGAGAGATTATCTTATAAAGCTACCGCCGAACTAAGCAAAATAAGATGTATAAAAGATAAACATCACATGCAATCATAATATGTGACATGATATGGCCATCATCATCTTGTGCCTTTGATCTCCATCTCCAAAGCATCGTCATGATCTCCATCGTCACCGGCATGACACCATGATCTCCATCATCTTGATCTATATCAATGTATCGTCACATGGTTGTCTCACCAACAATTGCTCTTGCAACTATTGCTATCGCATAACGATAAAGTAAAGCAATTACTTGGCGCTTGCATCTTATGCAATAGAGAGATAACCATAAGGCTTTTGCCAGTTGCCGTAACTTCAACACAACATGATCATCTCATACAACAACTTATATCTCATCACGTCTTGACGATATCACATCACAACATGCCCTGCAAAACAAGTTAGACGTCCTCTACTTTGTTGTTGCAAGTTTTACGTGGCTGCTACGGGCTGCGAAAGAACCGTTCTTACCTACGCATCAAACCACAATGATAGTTTGTCAAGTTGGTGTTGTTTTAACCTTCGCAAGGACCGGGCGTAGCCACACTCAGTTTAACTAAAGTTGGAGAAACTGACACCCGCCAGCCACCTGTGTGCAAAGCACGTCGGTAGAACCAGTCTCGCATAAGCGTACGCGTAATGTCGGTCCGGGCCGCTTCATCCAACAATACCGCCGAACCAAAGTGTGACATGCTGGTAAGCAGTATGACTTATATCGCCCACAACTCACTTGTGTTCTACTCATGTATATTACATCAACGGATAAAACCTAGGCTCAGATGCCACTGTTGGGGAACGTAGTAATTTTAAAAAAATTCCAATGCACACGCAAGATCATGGTGATGCATAGCAACGAGAGGGGAGAGTGTGGTCCACGTACCCTCGTAGACCGAAAGCGGAAGCGTTAGCACAACGCGGTTGATGTAGTCATACGTCTTCATGATCCGACCGATCAAGTACCGAACGCACGGCACCTCCGAGTTCTGCACACGTTCAACTCGACGACGTCCCTCGAACTCCGATCCAGCCGAGTGTTGAGGGAGAGTTTCGTCAGCACGACGGCGTGGTGACGATGATGATGTTCTACCGACGTAGGGCTTCGCCTAAGCACCGCTATGATATGATCGAGGTGGATTATGATGGAGGGGGGCACCGCACACGGCTAAGAGATCAAGAGATCAATTGTTGTGTCTATGGGGTGCCCCTGGGCCACGTATATAAAGGAGTGGAGGAGGGGAGGGGCCGGCCCTCTCTATGGCGCGCCCTAGGGGAGTCCTACTCCCACCGGGAGTAGGATTCCCCTTTTCCTAGTAGAACTAGGATCCCTTCCAAGTAGTAGGAATAGGAGAGAAGGAAAGGGAAGGGAAAAGGAGAAGGAAGGAAGGGGGCGGCCCCCTCCCTAGTCCAATTCGGACCAGCCCATGGGGAGGGGTGCGGCCACCCTTTGAGGCCTTTCTCTCCTTTCCCGTATGGCCCATTAAGGCCCAATACGAATTCCCGTAACTCCCCGGTACTCCCGAAAATACCCGAATCACTCGAAACCTTTCCAATGTCCGAATATAGTCGTCCAATATATCGATCTTTACGTCTCGACCATTTCGAGACTCCTCGTCATGTCCCCAATCTCATCCGGGACTCCAAAATCCTTCGGTACATCAAAACACATAAACTCATAATATAACTGTCATCGAAACCTTAAGCGTGTGGACCCTACGAGTTTGAGAACAATGTAGACATGACCGAGACATGTCTCCGGTCAATAACCAATAGCGGAACCTGGATGCTCATATTGGCTCCCACATATTCTACGAAAGATCTTTATCGGTCAGACCGCATAACAACATACGTTGTTCCCTTTGTCATCGCTATGTTACTTGCCCGAGATTCGATCGTCGGTATCTCAATATCTAGTTCAATCTCATTACCGACAAGTCTCTTTACTCGTTCCGTAATACATCATCCTGCAACTAACTCATTAGTTGCAATGCTTGCAAGGCTTAAGTGATGTGCATTACCGAGAGGGCCCAGAGATACCTCTTCGACAATCGGAGTGACAAATCCTAATCTCGAAATACGCCAACCCAACAAGTACCTTCGGAGACACCTGTAGAGCACCTTTATAATCACCCAGTTACGTTATGACGTTTGGTAGCACACAAAGTGTTCCTCCGGTAAACGGGAGTTGCATAATCTCATAGTCATAGGAACATGTATAAGTCATGAAGAAAGCAATAGCAACAAACTAAACGATCAAGTGCTATTCTAACGGAATGGGTCAAGTCAATCACATCATTCTCCTAATGATGTGATCCCGTTAATCAAATGACAACTCATGTCTATGGTTAGGAAACATAACCATCTTTGATCAATGAGCTAGTCAAGTAGAGGCATACTAGTGACACTCTGTTTGTCTATGTATTCACACATGTATTATGTTTCTGGTTAATACAATTCTAGCATGAATAATAAACATTTATCATGATAGAAGGAAATAAATAATAACTTTGGGCATATTTCCTTCAGTCTCCCACTTGCAGTAGAGTAAATAATCTAGTTCACATCGCCATGTGATTTAATACCCCTCGGGCGTGGTGTCTGCCATGGTCGGCGTCGCCGGGGGGGGGGGTACCTTGTTGCGGATGGATCCATATGACAACGCAGTCCAAGGAAGGAAGGCACGTGGGTGGGGATTGGGGACGTCCGAGGATGCCTGAGTGGCAAGCGAAGAGGTACAAGCAAGGGGGGGTAGGGGCAGAGTGGAAGTGAAGTGGACCGGGAGAGGGATTTGAGTGTGTCGGGGTGTAGAATACTATGTCGCGACGGTCCAGACTCCCGCAACCTCACCTCCCCCCGATTGCATTCAATTTATGGAAATTCGAACAATCGAATGCATCCGTGGACCAATGGGGGTACCACGTTGGATGGCAAATTCCGTCTGGGGATCAGACTGTTGTGGGTGTTTTGAGGGTCTATGTTGGAGATGCCCTTATTCATCAAACAGGGTCCGCTCTAACAATCTATCAAATGGCACACTCTTCTCACCTAACAAACCTCACCATCGACTTTGTTAATGTCTTTAAAGCATCTCTAGAAGCCACCCAATAAATCTCCCCCTCTAAGTGCATATAGGTGCTCTCCCAATATTTTTTTGGGTTTCACAGGTGATGTGCTGCAGTAGATCCCCAATACAACTTCCCTTATACCCAACCTAACAAATGGGACACACCTGTCAGTGCGTCATTTTTTCCTCTCTCTCTCACATGCATCTCTCCCCCCGATAGTGCCAAACAGGGAGCTAGTGAGCTGCTGAACGGCGGTGGCAGCTAACTCCGATGGCGGTAACTGGATGGTGGCCGGCTCAGGAGGCTTCCCTTGCGGCACACCCGCGGGCTGGGGAAGTAACACGATGCCGGACGGTTATGGTGGCCGGACGGTAGGAAGGCGACTCAGAGCGTTGTGGCGGCAGGCGGCTCCTCAAACCATGCTGCTGCGCACCCCAACGTAGAGGAGCGGTGCGACAACAGTCAGCCGGCGATGGGGCGTGGATATCCGACAACGCCATGAAGGCAAAGGTGGCGCAACGACAGGTGGTGAACCTCCAGGACATTGGTTCCCGACTTTCCCTCTATGTGAGGGTGTTTATTGGTTATCCACACTTTTTAATAACATTATCATGTTTATAAAACTGTCGAACACTTTTTTAATATAGAGGAATTTAAAAAATGTTTCGAACGCTTTCCATTACATCATTAATTTTTTAAATGCCTCGAACACTTTTTAAATTACATGAATATTTTCTATACCCACCTTTTCTAACTACATGAATTATTTTAAAATGGACCAACCACTTTTTACATGAAAATTTTAAAATGTGCCAAACACTTTTTTCATTTCTATGTTTTTAAACGAAAAGGTTAAACGACGAGTGTTGCATTTTTTGTAATAAATCTGAACGCATCGTATGGCGTTGGACGGGAATCGAGCAGTCGCGATCCTTTAGCTGGTTTTCTGCCATTTCTTCACGACCCCACAATTTATGGCAGTTGGATCCTGCAACCCCGACCTGTTTTGACCGTGTATCCTTATTTTACGCATGCACATCTACTGTGGTGTGATCATGGATACATGACTCCTTATATGATTTTACTATTAGCGGTGCGTCAAAACTGGCACGCCACTTGTAATAGAAGCAAATACCAATGGCACGTGGGGACGGACCACATGTCGCTGATAGCATACACTATCGGCGGTGTGCAGTACTAGCGCATGCCACTAGTGCAGAGCCCAACAGAAGGGTATACTAGTAGTGGTGTTCCATCAACATACACATCGGTAATAGCCCCTCCCCCCCTAAGAGGCATGCACGACGAGCGTACGCCACTGATAACCTTTGCAATTAAAAACACACGCTAAAGGTACGCCAACTGGCCACACAATATGTAACATCCTGAGAATCTTGCTAGAATAATCCCCCTCTAATGGTGGCCATGTCATCATGATTACTATGCAAATTACCACTTGTCTAAAAATCAAATTCAAATTCAAATTTAAATTGCAAGTGAAATTATTATTTCTTTGAACAGTAAAACTAAAATGTTCACACTATTCTATAAATTCCCCTGATCATTGCCATGATAGAACCAACTTCATTTGACTCGTAGATAAATCCCTAAGAAATTAATTGGTCCAATAGCAAATAAAATAGCCTTTTCAAAATAAGCAAATATTTATACAATTCCAATTGACCTCAAACTTTATGTATCATTCCACAATATTGTGAAGTATTTAAGTGACAAGTTTCGTGATGAACAAGATTCAAATGGTATTTAAATAAAATGTAAAACATTGGTGAACTAAATAAAACAATAAAAAAGAATAAGTCAGAAAGAAAATGGGAGGCCCAACTGCGGCTAGGAGGCCCAACCCACCTCCCCTCATCTCCCTCCTCGCGCCACAAGGGACGGGGGAAGGGCGTGGCGGCCATCCTGCGGCCATAGTTGCCCCCCTGCCACATGTGCGGCCATCCCCCGCCCCCTCTTGGTTAAGAGCAGCCCCCCTCTCACTCTTCCTCCGAAACCCTAGCACCCCAGAACCCCCTTCCTCTCCCTCCCTCTCCCTCTCCGTCTCCCTCTCTTTTTTGCTCGCTGCCATGGCATCGGCGTCATCGGAGCCAAGTGTAGGATCGAAAGTAGGTCTAGAGGGGGGGGTTTGGAAGTCAGCCCTTGAGGCTCGGTGGCTTCGAGTGCTCCTCACTCGGAGGGTCCGAAAAAGACCTGTTCAAGTTTTGTGATGTAGCATGAATAGACTTTGAGAAGAGAAAAATCATAGATAGCTAGAGGGAGTACTTAGGCATTCTTGTCCATCCATTTGGCAAATATAAACCAAACAATCAAAAGAACAAATGGATGTCCTCGAATAGAGAATATTATGCAACCAACATGCTCACACAATAAGATAGCAAATGAAATGTGACAAAGCATGCACATACACTCTAGCATCTATCAAGCAATTGGCGATTGTAAGTGCATCTAGTGCCACCCTTAGTTTGTTTTGGAGTATTGACGACAAACTTGGTTGAGGGACTAATGTGTTTGTGAGAATTGCAGGATAACACATGTAGTAGTCCCTTATTGATTCGGTTTACCTACAAGAGATGACCCCTAAAAATGTGTGAAGACATTGAAGACAATGGTGGTCTGTGAAGATATTCACTGTGAAGACTATGACATGAGAAGACATTCACATGAAGACTATGGAGTGCGAAGACATAGTTGTTTCGTAGTTTCCTTTTCTTCTTTGTTGAGTCATAGGAACCACCGTACTGTTATGTGGGGTCCAAGTGAACAAAGTCAGAGTGAATGATGTGATGCTCAACCAAATCCTATGTCTTCGAGCGAAGACAATGAGAACAAATCTTATTCAGAGCTGGATGAGTCAACCTTACTTGTATCCCAAGTCAAGCTGCTGTGTGTGTTTGAAATCTGACCGTTGGGCACGTGTCAGTTCCTTAGTGACCCAGGGTCATTTCGGATAAATCAGTTCGGGTTGCCTCCTGGCTATAAATAGCCCACCCCCTACACCATAAACTGGTGGCTGCTTAGAGTTAGTGCACGGCTTTTGTCGTTTGAGAGCAACCCACCTCCGAAGCATTTGAGAGAGAGATCCTTGCGAGGACAAAGCCCTAAACACCCAGAGCCAAAGAGTGTTAGGCATCACTGAAGTCTTTCTGTCTGCGTGACCTGAAGACTTGTTACACTTGAGGACTGTGAATCCTCCAGCATGTTAGGCGTCACGCTCTGAGCATCCAAGAGTCATTGTGGTGAAGGAAATATGCCCTAGAGGCAATAATAAAGTTGTTATTTATATTTCCTTATATCATGATAAGTGTTTACTATTCATGCTAGAATTGTATTAACCGGAAACTTAGTACATGTGTGAATACATAGACAAACAGAGTGTCACTAGTTTTCCTCTACTTGACTAGCTCATTGAATCAATGATGGTTATGTTTCCTAACCATAGATATGAGTTGTCATTTGATTAAGGGGGTCACATCAATAGAGAATGATGTGATTGACTTGACCCATTCGTTAGCTTAGCACGATGATCGTTTAGTTTGCTGCTATTGCTTTCTCCATAACTTATACATGTTCCTATGACTATGAGATCATGCAACTCCCGAATACCGGAGGAACACTTTGTGTGCTACCAAACGTCACAACATAACTGGGTGATTATAAGGGTGCTCTACAGGTGTCTCCGATGGTGTTTGTTGAGTTGGCATAGATCGAGATTAGGATTTGTCACTCTGATTGTCGGAGAGGTATCTCTGGGCCCTCTCGGTAATGTACATCACTATAAGCCTTGTAAGCAATGTAGCTAAAGAGTTAGTTACGGGATGTAGCATTATGCAACGAGTAAAGGGACTTGCCGGTAATGAGATTGAACTAGGTATTGAGATACCACGATTGAATCTCGGGCAAGTAACATACCGATGACAAAGGGAACAACGTATATCGTTATGTGGTTTGACCGATAAAGATCTCCGTAGAATATGTAGGATCTAATATGAACATCCAGGTTCCGCTATTAGTTATTGACCGGAAACGTGTCTCATTCATGTCTACATAGTTCTTGAACCCGTAGGGTCCGCACGCTTAACATTTGGTGACGATCGGTATTATGAGTTTATGTGTTTTGATGTACCAAAGGTAGTTCGGAGTCCCGGATGTGATCAAGTACATGATGAGGAGTCTCGAAATGGTCGAGACATAAAGATTGATATATTGGACGGCTATATTCGGACACCGGAAGTGTTCCGGGTGATTTCGGAGAAAGCCGGAGTACCGGAGGGTTACCGGAACCCCCCCGGAGAATTAATGGGATACATGGGCCTCAGTGGAGAGAGATAGGGCCGGCGAGGGCAGGCCGCGCTCCCCCTCCCCCTCTGGTCTGAATTGGACTAGGGAAGGGGGGCCCCTTTCCTTCTCCCTCTCCTCCTTCCTTTCCCCCTCCTAGTGGAGCAGGAAAGGGTTGTCCTACTCCTACTAGGAGGAGGACTCCTCCTCTCCTGGCGCGCCCCAAGGGCCGGCCGACCTCCCCCCTTGCTCCTTTATATACGGGGGCAGGAGGCACCCTAGAACACACATGTTGATTGTTTCCAGCCGTGTGCGGTGCCCCCCTCCACCATAATCCACCTCGGTCATATCGTAGCGGTTGTCGGTGTCAAAACCGGCGGATCTCTGGTAGGGGGTCCCGAACTGTGTGTCTAGGATCGATGGTAACAGGAGAACGGGGACACGATGTTTACCCAGGTTCGGGCCCTCTCTATGGAGGTAATACCCTACTTCCTGCTTGATTGATCTTGATGAATGTGAGTATTACAAGAGTTGATCTACCACAAGATCGTAATGGCTAAACCCTAGAAGCCTAGCCTGTATGACTATGGTAATGAATATATCCTTTCCAGACCAACCCCTCCGGTTTATATGGACACTGAGGTGGGGGGGGGGAATCTAGGGTTACATAGAGTCGGTTACATAAGAAGGAATTTTCATAGTTGGTCGCCAAGCTTGCCTTCCACGCCAAGGAGAGTCCAATCCGGACACAGGTACAGTCTTCGGCCTTCATGTCTTCACAGCCCATCCGTCCGGCCCATGGATAACAGGCCTGACGTCAGAGGACCCCTTAGTCCAGGACTCCCTCAGTAGCCCCTGAACCCGGCTTCAGTGACAAGGAGTCCGGCGCGCAGATTGTCTTCGACATTGCAAGGTGGGTTCCCTTCTATCCAAATTCCTAGTTGATCTTCAGATGTAATGATTGTATCCGGACTTGTATGCACAACCACAGAGGACATAATATTTCACGAGTTCAACTCACCGACCACTTTTTGGTAATATGACACGACACCTGCCCGGCCACTACTTGCGAACCGTTTTAGCCGGCCCGTCGCCCCACGTCCCAAGACGTGGTCTTATTGGCGCGTCTTATCTAGGCGAAGATCGTGCCTCCCTTTTTAAGGGATTCCTGTCAACCCGGACGTGGGTAACCCAACCGTCGCTTGGGTACAACTCCTTGGAAACAAGCAAGTTTTTTAGGCCCAAGAGGAGACGTTTGATATTCGCAACATTTATATAGGGGTACAAACCCGTCTTTTTCTTCCATGCTTGCCTCTGTCTCAACCCCTGCTACCCCGAGTTCCAACACCTGGGTTTCGGTCGCCACCAGCCCCAATCATGCCCGGATCCAACCGTCAAGGTCGGTGGGTAGCTTCTTCTGTTGCGGAGGAAGACATTGCAAAGCTTCGGGCGGCGAGGTACCTGACCGCTGAAATCTATCATCGGCTTCCCGCCGAGGGGCAGGTTATTCCCACCCCCAGATCCGACGAGAGGGTCGTGTTCGTGTCCCACTTCCTCTGTGGGTTGGGGTTTGCACTTAACCCCTTCGTTCGAGGGCTCATGTTCTATTACGGGCTAGACTTTCACGATTTGGCCCCGGACTCTATTCTTCTTATCTCGGCGTTTATCGTCACATGTGAAGCCTTCCTCCGAACTCCTCTGCACTTCGGCTTGTGACTCAAGACCTTCAACGTGAAGCCGCAAGTGGTAGAGGGGGAGTAGGCCGAGTGCGGCGGCGCTACAGTGAGCAAGCTTGCTAGCACCGTTTGGCTGAAAGGATCCTTCACCAAATCTTCCAATCTGTGGCAGCAGGGGTGGTTCTATATCACCGAGCCCCGGGGCTCCAAGTGGGCAACTGCGCCCGCATTCCGATCCAGCCCCCCAATTCAGTTTGCATCGTGGATCAACAAGGGGCTGGATTGGGGATCAATGAATGATGTGCGAACTCTGCAAAGTCGCATCCGAAGCCTCATTGAGAGGGACATCGACATAGCCAATGTCGTTCAAGTAATGTTACTTCATCGGACCCTGCCGTGCCAGCGACGGCCTCTCCGCCTATGGGAGTTCAATCTAGAAGGGTCGTAGACTCTTTGCTACCTCTTGAGCACTGTGTTGGTTTTCCCTTGAAGAGGAAAGGGTGATGCAGCAAAGTAGCGTAAGTATTTCCCTTAGTTTTTGAGAACCAAGGTATCAATCCAGTAGGAGGCTACGCGCGAGTCCCTCGCACCTGCACAAAACAAATAAATCCTCGCAACCAACGCAATAAGGGGTTGTCAATCCCTGCACGGTCACTTACGAGAGTGAGATCTGATAGATATGATAAGATAATATTTTTGGTATTTTTATGATAAAGATGCAAAGTAAAATAAAAGGCAATGAAAATAACTAAGTGTTGGAAGATTAATATGATAGAAGATAGACCCGGGGGCCATAGGTTTCACTAGTGGCTTCTCTCAAGAGCATAAGTATTTTTCGGTGGGTGAACAAATTACTGTTGAGAAATTGACAGAATTGAGCATAGTTATGAGAATATCTAGGTATGATCATGTATATAGGCATCACGTCCGAGACAAGTAGACCGAATCCTCCCTGCATCTACTACTATTACTCCACACACCGACCGCTATCCAGCATGCATCTAGAGTATTAAGTTCATAAGAACAGAGTAACGCCTTAAGCAAGATGACATGATGTAGAGGGATAAATTCATGCAATATGATAAAAAAACCATCTTGTTATCCTCGATGGCAACAATACAATATGTGCGTTGCTGCCCCTACTGTCACTGGGAAAGGACACCGCAAGATTGAACCCAAAGCTAAGCACTTCTCTCATTGCAAGAAAGATCAATCTAGTAGGCCAAACCAAACTGATAATTCGAAGAGACTTGCAAAGATAACCAATCATACATAAAAGAATTCAGAGAAGATTCAAATATTGTTCATAGATAAACTTGATCATAAACCCACAATTCATCGGTCTCAACAAACGCACCGCAAAAGAAGATTACATCGAATAGATCTCCACAAGAGAGGGGGAGAACTTTTGTATTGAGATCCAAAAAGAGAGAAGAAGCCATCTAGCTAATAACTATGGACCCGTAGGTCTGAGGTAAACTACTCACACTTCATTGGAAGGCCTATGGTGTTGATGTAGAAGCCCTCCATGATCGATGCACCCTTCGGCGGAGCTCCGGAACTGGCCCCAAGATGGGATCTCATGGATATAGAAAGTTACGGCGGTGGAATTAGGATTTTGGCTCCATTTTTGATCGTTTGGGGGTACGTAGGTATATATAGAAGGAAGAAGTAC
>NC_041380.1:491552607-491660867 GCF_002162155.2 Triticum dicoccoides
CGCACCCCCTACCTCGTGGCCTCCTTGTTGGTTGCTTGACATAGGGTCCAGATCTCCTAGATCTTATTCGTTCCAAAAATCACGTTCCCGAAGGTTTCATTCCATTTGGACTCCGTTTGATATTCCTTTTCTTCGAAACCCTAAAATAGGCAAAAAAACAGCAATTCTGGGATGGGCCTCCGGTTAATAGGTTAGTCCCAAAAATAATATAAAAGTTTATAATAAAGCCCAATAATGTCCAAAACAGTAGATAATATAGCATGGAGCAATAAAAAATTATAGATACGTTGGAGATGTATCAAGCATCCCCAAGCTTAATTCCCGCTCGTCCTCGAGTAGGTAAATGATAAAAACAGAATTTTTGATGTGGAATGCTACTAGGAATAATTTCAATGTAATTCTTATTAATTGTGGCATGAATATTTAGATTCGAAAGATTCAAGATAAAAGTTTAATATTGACATAGGAATAATAATACTTCAAGCATACTAACTAAGCAATTATGTCTTCTCAAAATAACATGGCCAAAGAAAGTTCATCCCTACAAAATCATATAGTTTAGTGATGCTCCATTTTTGTCACACAAGAATGCTCTCATCATGCACAACCCCGATGACAAGCCAAGCAATTGTTTCATACTTTAGTAATCTCAAACTTTATAAACCTTCACGTAATACATGGGCGTGAGCCATGGATATAGCACTATGGGTGGAATAGAGTATAATGATGGGGGTTATGTGGAGAAGACAAAAATGAGAAAGTCTCACATCAACGAGGCTAATCAATGAGCTATGGAGATGCCCATCGATTGATGTTAATGCAAGGAGTAGGGATTGCCATGCAACGGATGCACTAGAGCTATAAATGTATGAAAGCTCAACAAAAGAAACTAGTGGTTGTGCATCCAACTTGCTTGCTCACGAAGACCTAGGGCACTTGAGCAGGCCCATTGTTGGAATATACAAGCCAAGTTCTATAATGAAAAATTCCCACTAGTATATGAAAGTGACAAAATAAGAGACTCTCTATCATGAAGATCATGGTGCTACTTTGAAGCACAAGTGTGGAAAAAAGGATAGTAGCATTGTCCCTTTTCATTTCTCTCTTTTTTGGCCTTTTTTATTTGGCCTTTCTCTCTCTCTCTCTCTTTATTTTGGACAATGCTCTATTAAATGATGATCATCACACTTCTATTTATTTACAACTCAATGATTACAACTCGATACTAGAACAAGGTACGACTCTATATGAATGCCTCCGGCGGTGTACCAGGATATGCAATGAATCAAGTGTGACATGTATGAAAAATTATGAACGGTGGCTTTGCCACAAATACGATGTCAACTACATGATCATGCAAAGCAATATGACAATGATGAACGTGTCATGATAAACGGGATGGTGGAAAGTTGCATGGCAATATATCTCGGAATGACTATGGAAATGCCATAATAGGTAGGTATGGTGGCTGTTTTGAGGAAGATATAAGGAGGTTTATGTGTGAAAGAGCGTATCATATCACGGGGTTTGGATGCACCGGCGAAGTTTGCACCAACTCTCAATGTGAGAAAGGGCAATGCACGGTACCGAAGAGCCTAGCAATGATGGAAAGGTGAGAGTGTGTATAATCCATGGACTCAACATTAATCATAAAGAACTCACATACTTATTGCAAAAATCTACAAGTCATCAAAAACCAAGCACTACACGCATGCTCCTAGGGGGATAGATTGGTAGGAAAAGACCATCGCTCGTCCCCGACCGCCACTCATAAGGAGGACAATCAAAGAACACCTCATGTTTCAAATTTGTTACATAAGGTTTACCATACATGCATGCTACGGGACTTGCGAACTTCAACATAAGTATTTCTCAATTTCACAACTACTCAACTAGCACAACTTTAATATCACTACCTCCATATCTCAAAACAATCATCAAGCATCAAACTTCTCTTAGTATTCAAAACACTCATAAGAAAGTTTTTACTAATCTTGAATACCTAGCACATTAGGATTATTTAAGCAAATTACCATGCTATTTAAGACTCTCAAAATAATCTAAGTGAAGCATGAGATATCAATAGTTTCTATAAAACAAATCCACCACCGTGCTCTAAAAGATATAAGTGAAGTACTAGAGCAAAACTATATAACTCAAAAGGTATAAGTGAAGCACATAGAGTATTCTAATAATTTCTGAATCATGTGTGTTTCTCTCAAAAGGTGTGTACAGCAAATATGGTAGTGGTAAACTAAAAATCAAAGACTCAAATCATATAAGACGCTCCAAGCAAAACACATATCATGTGGTGAATAAAAATATAGCTCCAAGTAAAGTTACCGATGGAAGTAGACGAAAGAGGGGATGCCTTCCGGGGCATCCCCAAGCTTTGGCTTTTTGGTGTCCTTAGATTATATTGGGGGTGCCATGGGAATCCCCAAGCTTAGGCTCTTGCCACTCCTTGTTCCATAATCCATCAAATCCTTACCCAAAACTTGAAAACTTCACAACACAAAACATAAGGTAGAAAATCTCGTGAGCTCCGTTAGCGAAAGAAAACAAAAGACCACTTAAAGGTGCTGTAATGAACTCATTATTTATTTATATTTGTGTTAAACCTACTGTATTCCAACTTCTCTATGGTTTATAAACTATTTTACTAGCCATAGATTCATCAAAATAAGCAAACAACACACGAAAAACAGAATCTGTCAAAAACAGAACAGTCTGTAGTAATCTGTAGCTAGCGCAAGATCTGGGACCCCAAAAATTCTAAAATAAATTTATGGACGTGAGGAATTTATCTATTAATCATATTCAAAAAGAATTAACTAAATAGCACTTTCCAAATAAAAATGGAAGCAGTTCTCGTGAGCGCTAAAGTTTCTGTTTTTTACAGCAAGATTAACAAGACTTTCCCCAAGTCTTCCCAACGGTTCTTCCTGGCACAAACACTAATTAAACACAAAAAACACAACCAAAACAGAGTATAGATAAATTATTTATTACTAAACAGGGGCAAAAATCAAGGAATAAAAATAAAATTGGGTTGCCTCCCAACAAGCGCTATCGTTTAACGCCCCTAGCTAGGCATAAAAAGCAAGGATAGATCTAGGTATTGCCATCTTTGGTAGGCAATCCATAAGTGGCTCTCATAATAGATTCATAAGGTAATTTAATTTTCTTTCTATGAAAGTGTTCCATGCCTTTCCTTAACGGAAATTGGAATCTAATATTTCCTTCCTTCATATCAATAATTGCACCAATCGTTCTAAGGAAAGGTTTATCAAGAATAAATAGGACATGAAGGATTGCAATCTATGTCAGGAACAATAAAATCTACAGGCACATATTTCCTATTTGCAACAATAAGAACATCATTAATTCTTCCCATAGGTTTCTTAATAGTGGAATCCGCAAGGTGCAAGTTTAGAGAGCAATCATCAAAATCACGGAAACCTAACAAATCACACAAAGTCTTTGGAATCGTGGAAACACTAGCACCCAAATCACACAAAGCATAGCATTCATGATCCTTAATTTTAATTTTAATAGTAGGTTCCCACTCATAATAAAGTTTTCTAGGGATAGAAACTTCCAACTCAAGTTTTTCTTCATAACATTGCATCAAAGCATCAACGATATGTTTGGTAAAAGCTTTATTTTGGCTATAAGCATGAGGAGAATTTAGCACGGATTGCAACAAGGAAATACAATCTATCAAAGAGCAGCTATTATAATTAAATTCCTTGAAATCTAAAGTAGTAGGTTCATTAACATGTAGAGTTTTGATCTCTTCAATCCCACTTTTATCAAATTTAGCATCAAGATCTAAAAACTCCAAATTTTTGGAACGCCTTCTAGGTAAAGGTGGATCATATTCAGTCCCATCATTATCAAGATTCATATTGCAAAACAAAGATTTAATAAGGGACACATCAATAACTTTTAGATCTTCATCTTTATTATCATGGAAACTAGAAGAACACGCTCTTGTAAAGGAATCTTTCTTAGCACGCATCCTAGCGGTTCTTTATTTGCACTCATCAATGGAAATTCTCATGGCTTTGAGAGACTCATTTATATCATTCTTAGGTGGAATAGATCTAAGTTTCAAAGAATCAACATCAAGAGAAATTCTATCAACGTTCCTAGCCAACTCATCAATCTTAAGCAATTTTTCTTCAATCAAAGCATTGAAATTCTTTTGCGAAGTAATAAATTCTTTAATATTAGATTCAAAATCAGAGGGCATCTTATTATAATTTCCATAAGAATTGTTGTAGGAAATACCATAATTATTAGAGGAATTACTAGGATAAGGCCTAGGATTAATGTTTCCTCTATACGCGTTGTTGTTCCTACCAACAAAATTCACATCCATAGATTCATTATTATTATCAATCAAAGTAGACAAAGGCATATCATTAGGATCAGAAGAAACACTTTTATTAGCAAATAATTTCATAAGTTCATCTATCTTTCCACTCAAAACATTAATTTCTTCTAGCGCATGCACTTTCTTATTAGTAGATCTTTCAGTGTGCCATTGAGAATAATTAACCATAATATTATCAAGGAGTTTAGTAGCTTCTCCTAAAGTGATTTCCATAAAAGTGTCTCCCGTGGCCGAATCTAAAAGATTTCTAGAAGCAAAATTCAATCCGGCATAAATTTTTTGTATAATCATCCACAAATTCAAACCATGAGTAGGGCAATTACGTATCATTAATTTCATCCTCTCCCAAGCTTGTGCAACATGTTCATGATCAAGTTGCTTAAAATTCATAATATCGTTTCTAAGAGAGATGATCTTAGCGGGAGGAAAATACTTAGAGATAAAAGCATCTTTGCACTTATTCCAAGAATCAATACTATTTTTAGGCAAAGACGAAAACCAAGCTTTAGCACGATCTCTAAGCGAAAAAGGAAATAGCTTCAATTTAAAAATATCATTGTCCACATCTTTCTTCTTTTGCATATCACACAAATCAACGAAGCTATTTAGATGGGTAGCGGCATTTTCACTAGGAAGGCCGGAAAACGGATCTTCATGACAAGATTCAGCAAAGTAGCATTAATTTCACAAGATTCAACATCGGTAAGAGGAGCAATCGGAGTGCTAATAAAATCATTGTTGTTGGTATTGGTGAAGTCACACAATTTAGTGTTATCTTGAGCCATCGTGCGAAACAAGAAATCCAACACACAAGCAAACAAGAAACAGGCAAAAAGAGGCAAATAGAGAAAGAGAGGGAGGATAGAGAGAGAGGGCGAATAAAACGGCAAGGGTGAAGTGGGGGAAAGGAAAACGAGAGGCAAATGGCAAATAAGGTAATGCGGGAGATAAGGGTTTGTGATGGGTACTTGGTATGTTTGACTTTTCCATAGACCTCCCCGACAACGGCGCCCGAAATCCTTCTTGCTACCTCTTGAGCACTGCGTTGGTTTTCCCTTGAAGAGGAAAGGGTGATGCAGCAATGTAGCGTAACTATTTCCCTCAGTTTTTGAGAACCAAGGTATCAATCCAGTAGGAGGCTATGCGCGAGTCCCTTGCACCTACACAAAACAAATAAATCCTCGCAACCAACGTGATAAGGGGTTGTCAATCCCTACACGGTCACTTACGAGATTGAGATCTGATAGATATGATAAGATAATATTTTTGGTATCTTTATGATAAAGATGCAAAGTAAAATAAAAGGCAATGAAAATAACTAAGTGTTGGAAGATTAATATGATAGAAGATAGACCCCAGGGCCATAGGTTTCACTAGTGGCTTCTCTCAAGAGCATAAGTATTTTACGGTGGGTGAACAAATTACTGTTGAGCAATTGACAGAATTGAGCATAGTTATGAGAATATCTAGGTATGATGATGTATATAGGCATCACGTCCGAGACAAGTAGACCGACTATTACTCCACACATCGACCGCTATCCAGCATGCATCTAGAGTATTAAGTTCATAAGAATAGAGTAACGCCTTAAGCAAGATGACATGCTGCAGAGGGATAAATTCATGCAATATGATAAAAACCCCATCTTGTTATCCTCGATGGCGACAATACAATACGTGCCTTGCTGCCCCTACTGTCACTGGGAAAGGACGCCGCAAGATTGAACCCAAAGCTAGGCACTTCTCCCATTGCAAGAAAGATCAGTCTAGTAGGCCAAACCAAACTGATAATTCGAAGAGACTTGCAAAGATAACCAATCATACATAAAAGAATTCAGAGAAGATTCAAATATTGTTCATAGATAAACTTGATCATAAACCCACAATTAATCGGTCTCAACAAACACACCGCAAAAGAAGATTACATCGAATAGATCTCCACAAGAGAGGGGGATAACTTTGTATTGAGATCCAAAAAGAGGGCAGAAGCCATCTAGCTAATAACTATGGACCCATAGGTCTGAGGTAAACTACTCACACTTCACCGGAAGGGCTATGGTGTTGATGTAGAAGCCCTCCGTGATCGATGCCCCCTCCGGCGGAGCTCCGGAACAGGCCCCAAGATGGGATCTCGTGGATATAGAAAGTTACGGCGGTGGAATTAGGGTTTTGGCTCCGTTTCTGACCGTTTGGGGGTACGTAGGTATATATAGAAGGAGGAAGTATGTCGGTGGAGCAACAGGGGGGCCGCGAGGGTGGAGGGCGCGCCCGGGGGGGGGGGATAGGCGCGCCCCCTACCTCGTGGCCTCCCTGTTGGTTGCTTGACGCAGGGTCCAAGTGTCCTTCGAAACCCTAAAATAGGCCAAAAAACAGCAATTCTGGGCTGGGCCTCCGGTTAATAGGTTAGTCCCAAAAATAATATAAAAGTGTATAATAAAGCCCAATAATGTCCAAAATAGTAGATAATATAGCATGGAGCAATAAGAAATTATAGATTCGTTGGAGACATATCACTCTTCAGCACTTCTTCGGCACAACGCACGAAGGAATGTGGAGATTATTCTTCGGGAAACGAAGGCAATGGACGGACACCACCGAAGATGTTGGCCTAGATTGTAACCATCCAGATACCCCGGTAAGTACCCATTTACCGAATACCTTATAGTCAGATACCTAGTGGCAAGATACCAACAGTATCATCCTTTTTCAGGGCTGGATAAAGAAGGTGGAACGGATTAGGTGTCCGGCTCCCCTTCCCGAAGACTCAGCTACTCCTGTGTTAACAAGGATGCTGGCCTCGGTGCCATTCCAGGCACCAGCAGGGGAGGTCGAGAAGGCCCAAGATGACCTTGGTTCCGGAGGTAAGTCGGACACTGAGTCCGGAGAAATCAACCTTTCCTCGCCCGAAGACAGAGGGAGAAAAGGACCCAGTATCCCTTCTCCAAACAGGAGGAAAAGGGTCGCCTCCGAAGATTGGGAGGGGCGGTCTTCCAAGAAGGGCAAGATGCCACCGTCGATCGGCTTGGGTTTGGAAAGCGACGCCGTTGAGCAGCTCCAATAGGGGGACAAGCCCTCGGCCAAACCGTAAGAGAATCTGGAGTACTTTGATATCGTCCCGCTCCGTTATTGTTACTGAAGATACATGTAACACATTTATGCATTTTTACAGGTCGGCACAAAATTTTTCTGGGCGATCCTCTTCTTCGGGGAGTCTCCTCCCAGAGATGATGGAGAGCGAGACGCCTCCTCCAACCTCCTCGCCCAATAAGGCGGATGACTATTAAGTGTCATCGCGGAGGGTCCCTTTAGACCAGGGGACAAAAGAGGCAGTACCCAAAGGTGGACCTCCGACCATCCGGGATTCCGGTGCTGATGATAACAAAGGCCCCAGACTGTCTGGTTCACAGCCGACAGTGATTTTGGAGACGGGTGAGGAGATTCCTTCAAAGGATGATTGTGCTTTTGGAGTAGCTTCCGGAGGCCCGGGGACTCCGAATATGTTGCGCGACATGTTGCGGAAAGCATCTGTCTCGGGGGAACAACGTACCTTGATGGGTACAGTGATTGAAAAGATTTCGTCCGCGAAGAGCGGATTAAATGAAGCCTTCATGAGCCTACTGAAGGGTTTCGAGGTTTGTGACATAATGTTTTCAGCTATGTTTCATTAGATGCGCCTGTGTATAGGTAGTAGCCCCTAGTACTCTGGTTGGCTTCCGCTGGGAAGCAAAACGGAGGATCGAAAAGGATCGTTTTGAGGGCTAACCTAATCAACTTTGAACATAGGCTGCTTCCCCCTTGGCCGTTTCCCGGACTATGGAAATTGCCGATTTGCAGCGGAAGCTTGATGTGGCAGGGGATGATCTTGCTTTAATCAATTTGCGTCTTGACGAGTCGCAAGGTATGTATTTGGGGCAATCCTCATACATTTTTGTGGTATAAGCATGATGCTAAGATTTAGATGCTGGAATATGCATGGCTGCAGATGGTGCTGCCGCCGTTGAAGTTCTTCGAGCGGAGCTGGCCCGGGCCAAGGAGTAGGCCCATCATAGTAATGTTGTTGCTGAAAAGGCATCGGCTGAATTAAAAGCCGAACAAGCTGCACGGCGCCAAGATGAGGAGAAGATATCCACTATGATGCTCGAACTAGAGAATGCTACCGGCCGGTGTGAATTTCTGGAGAAGGAGAGTAAAGCCTTAACGGCTGATCTGGACAAGGCCTTACAAGAGGCTAGGGCAGCGCGGTCAGAATCCAGAGCAGCCCGTGAGGAGGTTCGACAGGCGAGGGAGATTGCGGCTGGAAAGCCCTTTCTGCTGCAAACTAAGTTCGGTGACCCAAACTATGCCCAGCTTAACCAAGTATGGAGTTCTTCGGACGAGTTCTTGGACTTGCCAAAGAGTTCTGCTGATGCGGCTCAGTATTACCAAGTGCGATATGGATATGCAACGAAGAAGCTTTTTTGGTCACAGTTTGGCGCATCAAAGCGCCCTCTTTTGCTCAATGAATAGATGTCCCAATGGGCCGAACTTCATAGGATATCCGGCGCTGCCATGAAGGATGTCGTAATTCGGTTGTGGCCAGCCGAGCCTGTTTCGAATAGCTATTTCGGTTTGGTGCAAAGGCTTGTTGATGTGGTGCCGTGTATCGATGCTGTGAAGCGATCATCATGCATTGAGGGTGCGTGGATGGCTTTTGCCCGAGTCAAAATATTTTGGGGGAAGATGAAGGCCATCGATGTTGCGACAAAGAGTCCACCCAAAGGCAAGGACCGCCCGGAACCGGAGCATTATTTTGAAGACGTCCTAGAGGCCGCCCACTTTGTAGAGGGTCAGTGCTCGAAAGACATACTGTTCGAGTGAGGTGTATGAAAATTGTAAAAGACAATTTTATAGTTAATCTATTTATGTTTTGCTTGAAAGCTTGAATTTCTCCTGTGCGAACATTTTGATATAATCTGAAAGTTTTCCTGTCGTCGGCTTCAGCCCCCTCGTAGGAAGTACGGGGGTGTTCGGAAAGGCATTTAATCACTCTTTATCCAACTTCTTGGTCCATGAAGGAGGTGATAATGCGGCGAACCAAGCAATCAGAATATAGGGCGTTAACGCTTTCACTTAGCCATAGGAGTTTTATTGGGGGGCTACGACATAGCCCCTGGTATGTATGCGGCGTATGGTGCCTTACATATTTGATCTAAAAAAGATCCCTCATGTGACATGGAGAATCGCTAAAGATTCCAAGAAGTCGTCAAGTGGTTGACCAGCTCACGCCACATCATGACAGTCAGTTTTCGGCTTTCTCTACTGAGGTGCTCGTCCGGTTTAGACCAGGGCACAATCACAGTAGTTCTCCCTTTACTACCCTAGCCGATAGAGCGGAATGTAGGGTAGCAAGCACAGGTGCCGGGCAACCAACTATTGACCCAAGACAATGATTCAGAGCTGATGCATATAAGGCCAAACTTGCGATGCCGAAGTATGCTATAGACCTGTTCGGACTTTTACTGGCAACTCATTTGTTCCCACACCAAGCCCCTGGCAGGTTATGCCAAGGTATTTCTGTGAAATACCGTAGGAGCCATATTTGTTGGGGAAACAATGCGGATGATTAGTTCAGATATTGTTTAATGTGAACTGAGCTATATGCCAATGATTACTTATGATATATATATAAAAGCCCTCCTCCCGGCTATTTGACATGCTTGGGGTTGGAGGCGGAGGAACAGGCATAGTACAGGCTCGAGAAATAAAGAGTGCGGTCTACAAAAAGTTATTTTGGACCTCCTGTCGCACGTCTGCGCCGCCAGTCCTCGGTGGGGGGAATCCTTGATGGAAATAGCCCCTTAGGTGAGTGTACGGATCCAGACTCCGACAGAGCCAGTTTCCGATGTTTATCCTATTCGTCACCTGTTTTGAAAGGATACCGAAGGAAGAAATAAAAAGAAGATAAATAATAATAAAAAGAGTTAATGGAGTGCTTGCAGGCTTGTCCGTATTGTGCTTCCGCCAATGCCCATGGTATCTTGAGTGCGTAATGATGTATGCGCGGTACAAACTTTGTAGGTGTACGGAGTGGGCGGCGGAAGCCGGGTTGCTATTTTCGTTCTAGGAGTAGTTGATCCTCGGGTGGAGACTGCTTCTGACCCCCGCTATTTCGTTGGTGAACCTTTCCGTCATCCCTATCGCTTGGCAGCCTCCTCCCCCTGTGTTCGGCGTCGAGCTTGCCGGCCTGTTTAAAGACCCAGCAGTTTCTGTTGGTATGATTAGCTGGTTTATCGAGGTGGCCATGAATCTGGCAGGGTCGGTCCATTATCCTGCCTAGGTTGGATGGTTCATCTCGATTCGCCTTGAATGGCTTCTTCCACTGACCGGGCTTGGGGTTGCTGAATCCGGTGCTGACTGCTGTGTCGCCTGATCTTTCATTGTCGTTGCGACTGTTGTTTTTGCTTCCTCGTGGCTTGCCGTTGCCGTCTTGGATTTCGGAGGTGACCTGGTTGCTGGCGCTATTGCTTCTACGAGCGAGCGAGCTGTCTTCTCCTGCGCAAAAGCGGGTCATCAGAGTAGTGAGGGCTGTCATGGATTTAGGTCCTTCTTGGCCGAGGTGGAGTGCAAGCCATTCGTCCCGGACGTTGTGTCTGAAAGCCGCAAGGGCTTCCGTGTCCGGACAGTCGACGATTTGGTTCTTTTTGACTAAGAACCGAGTCCAGAGCTCCCTGGATGATTCTCCGGGCTGTTGGACAATGTGACTTAAGTCATCGTCATCGGGTGGCCGGACATATGTACCTTGGAAGTTGTCAAGGAAGGCTTTTTCCAAGTCCTCCCAGCTACTGATGGAATTTTTGGGCAGGCTATTTAGCCAGTGTCGAGCTGGCCCTTTGAGCTTTAGTGGGAGGTATTTGATGGCGTGGAGGTCGTCTCCACGGGCCATGTGGATGTGGAGAATAAAGTCCTCAATCTACACTGCGGGATCAGTTGTTCCGTCGTATGATTCAATATTGACGGGTTTGAATCCTTCGGGGAATTCATGATCCATTACTTCATCAGTGAAGCAAAGCGGGTGTGCGGCGCCTCTATGTTGGGCCACACTATGATGTAACTCCCAAGGAGCCCCTTTACGGTTTTCGGATCGGGCGTGGCAAGGTTTGACACGTCCGAATAGGTAGCCATCATCGCGTGTGGAAGCATGCTTTCGCGATCCATAGATCAGTCTTGCGTTTCCTGCTCTATTGTCCAAGTCCCTTTGCAGGTTGTCTGGGTAATCGTGACCTGCGATGTTCTTGCCTTTACGGCGAGGTGGGGCGGTCTGGTGTTCGGCTTGAGTTGCCTCTTTATCCGGACAGAGTTGTTGGCGACCTGCCGCATTGTGTGATGATGGGATGGGGTCCAACGCCCCGTCATCGGACTGGTATAGTAATCTGTGCTTTGGGTAGCTTTTGGCTAGGCCACTAAGGCCGTATTCTTCGACGACCAGGACTTTGGTCCATCTGTCGTTGAGTAGGTCTTGGTCAGCTTGAAGCTGCTGCTGCTTCCTTTTCAGGCTCCTTAACGTAGCTATCAGCCTACACTTGAAGCGCTCCTGCTCGAGGGGATCTTTGGGTACGATGAAGTCTTTGTCGCCGAGGCTTACCTCATCTTCAGAGAGCGGAAGGTAGTTGTCGTCCTCCAAATCTTCGCTGGGCGGGGCCTGTTCATCGGGGCTGGCTTGCCCGTTTTCCTGTTCCTCTTGCTCGGATATTGCTCCCACAGGGTCTTCATTGCTTTCGGCGTCGTTCGGAGTACTATTTTCTCCAGCGCCATCGTTGCTGCGGCGTGACTTGGGGTGGCGTTTGGGGCACTGGAACTTAGACTGTGTCTCAGGAGTTTTAACTGGATCTCCCTTGTCCTTGCCGCGAGGCTTTTTAAGTGTACCGATCATGTACACGTTATATGAAGGGGTGGCTGAGGGAGTCCTGGATTAGGGGGTGTCCGGATGGCCGGACTATAACTTCAGCCGGACTCCTGGACTATGAAGATACAAGATTGAAGACTTCGTCCCGTGTCCGGGAGGGACTTTCCTTAGCGTGGAAGGCAAGCTTGGCGATACGGATATGTGGATCTCCTACCATTGTAACCGACTTTGTGTAACCCTAACCCTCTCCGGTGTCTATATAAACCGAAGGTTTTTAGTCCGTAGGACAACATGCAGAACAACAATCATACCATAGGCTAGCTTCTAGGGTTTAGCCTCTCCGATCTCGTGCTAGATCTACTCTTGTACTACCCATATCATCAATATTAATCAAGCAGGACATAGGGTTTTACCTCCATCAAGAGGGCCCGAACCTAGGTAAAACTTCGTGTCCCTTGCCTCCTGTTACCATCTAGCCTAGACGCACAGTTCGGGACCCCCTACCCGAGATCCGCTGGTTTTGACACCGACATTGGTGCTTTCATTGAGAGTTCCTGTGTGTCGTCGCCGTTAGGCTTAATGGCTCCTACGATCATCAATAGCGATGCAGTCCAGGGTGAGACCTTCCTCCCCGGACAGATCTTCGTCCTCGGCGGCTTCGCACTGCGGGCCAATTCACTTGGCCATCTGGAGCAGATCAAAAGCTATGCCCCTGGCCGTCAGGTCAGATTTGGAAGTTTAAACTACACGGCTGACATCCGCGGGGACTTGATCTTCGACGGATTCGAGCCACTGCCGAGCGCGCCGCACTGTCACGACGAGCATGATCTAGCTCTGCCGCTGAACAGTGCCCTGGAGGCCGCACCCGCATCGGCTTCGACCCTTAATTCGGAGCCAACTACGCCGATCGAGGATGGGTGGTTGGACGCCGCCTCGGGGGCTGCGATCCCAATGGCGATCGAGCCGAACACCAGCCCCGCACTCCGCGAGACTCGTGACTCCAAGGAGCCGGACTCCTCTCCGGACTCCTAACCCTCCGCGCCCCTGCTGATCGAATCCGATTGGGCGCCGATCATGGAGTTTACTGTCGCGGACATCTTTCAGCACTCGCCTTTCGGCGATATTCTGAAGACACTAAAGTCTCTCTCTTTATCAGGAGAGCCCTGGCCGGACTAGGTCAGCAAGGTTGGGATACGGACGATGAAGAAATTCAAAGCCCACCCACCACCCACTTTGTAGCCACTGTCAATGATTTAACTGACATGCTCGACTTCGACTCCGAAGACATCGACGGTATGGACGCCGATGCAGGAGACGATGAAGAACCAGCGCGTATTGGGCCCTGGAAAGCCACCTCGTCATATGACATATACATGGTGGACACCCCAAAAGAAGGAGATGGCGATGGAACAGCGGAGGATGACCCCTCCAAGAAACAGCCTAAGCGCCGGCGTCAGCGGCGCCGCTCAAAATCCCGCCAAAGCAAATACGGTGATTCCAGCACGGGACATAATAATACTCCGGAGAGTGCCGAAGAAAACCCCCTCCAGCAAGATTCAGCACAGGAGGATGGAGAAGCCAGCCCTCATGAGAGAGCGGCAGACAGAGAGGTCGAGGACGATAATTATATGCCTCCCTCCGAAGACGAGGCAAGCCTCGACGACGACGAATTCGTCGTGCCAGAGGACCTCGTCGAGCAAGAGCGTTTTCAACGCAGGCTTATGGCCACGGCAAGAAGCCTCAAGAAAAAACAGCAACATCTTAGAGCTGATCAAGATTTGCTAGTCGACAGATGGACTGAAGTCCTTGCGGCCGAAGAGCATAAACTCGAACGCCCCTCTAAGAGCTACCCAAAGCGCAGGTCTACCCCGATTAGAGGAGGAAGCACTTAAACCTACATCACCAGCACTTGATACGGCCGACCGGCCACCTCGTGGCCGTGGCAAAGAGGCCTCTCGGCCCTCCACTCAAGCCGCACCCCGTACCAAGGCACGGGAAAATGCGCCAGACCTGTGAGATATGTTGGAGGACAAGGCAAGGCAAACAAGATCGATCTACGGATCGCGTGGGCGCCCCATGACTCGAGACGATAACCGTCACGCCGGACACAAATCCGGTAGGGCCGAACACAGTAGACAAAGCTCATTGGAGCTACGTCGTGATATAGCCCAGTACAGAGGCGCCGCGCACCCACTATGCTTCACAGACGAAGTAATGGATCATCAAATCCCCGAGGGTTTCAAACCCATAAACATCGAATCATATGATGGCACAACAGATCCTGCGGTATGGACCGAGGATTATCTCCTTCATATCCACATGGCCTGCGGCGATGATCTCCACGCCATCAAATACCTCCCACTCAAGCTTAAAGGACCAGCTCGACATTGGCTTAACAACTTGCCAGCAGGATCAATCAGTTGTTGGGAGGACCTGGAAGCCGCATTCCTCGACAATTTCCAGGGCACTTATGTGCGACCACCAGATGCCGATGACCTAAGCCACGTATTCAGCAGCCAGAGGAATCGGCCAGGCAATTCTGGACACGGTTCCTAACAAAGAAAAATCAAATAGTCGACTGTCCGGACGCAGAGGACCTAGCAGCCTTCAAGCACAATATCCGTGACGAGTGGCTTGCCCAGCACCTTGGACAGGAAAAGCCGAAATCTATGGCAGCACTCACGACACTCATGACCCGCTTTTGCGCGGGAGAAGACAGCTGGCTTGCTCGTAGCAACAATATGACCAAGAACCCTGGTAATTTGGATACCAGGGACAGTAGTGGCAGGTCACGTCGCAACAAGCAAAAGCGCCGCATTAACGGCGACAATGCTGAGGATACGACAGTTAATGCCGGATTCAGAGGCTATAAATCCGGTCAGCGGAAAAAGCCATTCAAAATAAATCCTAGGGGCCCGTCCAGTTTGGACCGAATACTCGACCGCTTGCATGGCACCCCCGAAAAGCCGGCCAATCACACCAACAGGGATTGTTGGGTGTTCAAGCAGGCAGGCAAGTTAAATGCCGAAAATAAAGACAAGGGGCTGCATAGCGATGACGACGAAGAGCCCCGGCCGCCGAACAACAGTGGGCAGAAGGGTTTCCCCCCACAAGTGTAGACGGTGAACATGATATACGCAACCCACATCCCCAAGAGGGAGCGGAAGCGCGCGTTAAGGGTCGTATACGCGGTAGAGCCAGTCGCCCCAAAGTTCAACCCATGGTCCTCCTGCCCGATCACCTTTGATCGAAGGGACCATCCCACTAGCACCCGTCATGGCGGATTCGCCGCATTGGTATAGACCCAATTATCGACGGATTTCATCTCACTAGAGTCCTTATGGACGGCGACAGCAGCCTGAACCTGCGTTACCAGGATACAGTGCGGAAAATGGGCATAGATCCCTCGAGGATTAAGCCCACCAAAACGACCTTTAAAGGCGTAATACCAGGTGTAGAGGCCAACTGTACAGGCTCAGTCACACTTGAAGTGGTCTTCGGATCTCCGAATAATTTCCGAAGCGAGGAGTTAATCTTCGACATAGACCCATTCTGCAGTGGCTATCACGCACTGCTCGGGCGAACCGCATTCGCCAAGTTCAATGCGGTACCACACTATGCATACCTTAAGCTCAAGATGCCAGGCCCTCGAGGAGTAATTACGGTCAATGGAAACACCGAACGCTCCCTTCAAACGGAGGAGCACACGGCGGCCCTTGCAGCGGAAGTACAAAGCAGCCTCTCCAGGCAGTTCTCCAGTCCGGCCATTAAACGTCCAGACACCGTCAAACGCGCCCGGAGTAACCTACAACAAGACCGCCTGGCACGTTCCGAGCAGGCGTAGCAATGCGACCCCAACCCCAGCCCTCGCAAAAATGCGACACCAGTGCTTCGCGTACATAACTACGCTCTAGAAATACCATGGGTACAGGGGGAGGGGCACCATCACGGCACGCCCGAAACACGGCTTAAACCGCACCAGGGGCTGCCAATTTTTTTCTCTTACTTTCAGGACTCCATTCTTTGGAAGGCCTGTTCGGCAGTTCAATTACCGCACAAACGATGCAAGAACCAGGGAAGCAGACAAGCCATGCCGGATTACAGAACTCCCAAATGGTCTCTATCACGAGCAGTATACCTGTTTCACATACCATTCCGCAGCCTGCCCCTGGAACGGACATGTTAAATAGTCCAACCTTTTGCTTATCGCATTATTTGTATCGTTCTGCTTTGATCGCAGCCCTTTTTAATAAACAATGCATAGTTTTTGTCTATTTTTGCATTACTCTTTTTTTTACAAATATATGTTCCTTAACGACATGTTGCACCCGTACACTTTGGTACGGCCAAAATACGCCAGGGGCTTTAGTACCCCTCAATATGGTGTGAGAAGTCCGAACACTTTAACAAGTGCGGCACCCCGAACTTATAGCATTATATGCATCGGCTCCGAATCATGTCTTGGGTCAATAGTTGGGTTTGCCCGGCTCCTATGTTTTGGTGCCTTACGTTCCGCTATGTCGGCTAAGGTAGCACTAGGAGAACTACTGCGATTGTGCCCCAGTTGAGCTGGGTCGAGCACCTCAGTAGAGAAAGCTAAAACTGACTGTCATGATGAAGCGAGAGCTGGTCGCTGTTCGAGAGGTTTTTCGAGTCCCTAAAGACTTATGCCGCTTAGAGCGAGGAGTCGGCTTTGTCTGGCCAAGGCGTGGATAGCGCCCCGAACTCGGTCTTCCGAATACCAGGGGCTTCGCCAAAATTTAAAATTATAGAATTCTATGGCTAAGTGAGAGTGTTCACGCATTGTAGTCCGATTGCCTTGTTCGTTGTGCTGAGCGCCTCCCTCGAAGGACCCAAACATGGGAAAAAGAGCGCTCAGGTTTATCCCCGAACACCCCAGCACTAGCGGCACGGGGGCAGAAGCCGACGACTCGCCATCTCTCAGAATTGATAAACAGCCGCACGAAAGGTAATATTTTAAATTCCAACAGCATTGCTTAGCGCATATGAACAAGTTTTCAGCGCACAGGACAAAACAAGCGAGTTTTACTCAAAAATTACACCCCTGGAACATCCATCCGCCATAGGGCGGGCACCCTTCAGAACATCCTTATAATAATTCTCGGGCTTGCGATGCTCTTTCCCCGGCGGTGGCCCGTCCTTCACAAGCTTCTCAGCATCCAGCTTGCCCCAGTGCACCTTAGCACGGGCAAGGGCCCTACGGGCACCTTCAATGCAGACGGAGCGCTTGATGACTTCCAGCCTTGGACAGGCCCCCACCAGCCACCGCACTAGCCCAAAATAGCTCCCAGGCAGAGCCTCTCCAGGCCACAGCCGAACTATGAGGCCCTTCATGGCCTGTTCGGCCGCCTTGTGGAGCTCGACCAGTTGCTTCAGCTGGTCGCTCAGGGCACGGGGTGTCCGACCTCAGCATACTGAGACCAGAATACCTTCTTTGTCGAGCTGCCCTCCTCGGCTCGATAGAATGCGGCGGCATCGGACACGCTACGGGGAAGATCTGCGAATGCTCCTGGAGAGCTCCGGATTCGGGTAAGTAACAAGTAACTCACGTTTATGTGTTTGCTTTGCATAAAGAATGCCTTACCCGCTGCTATCTTTTTCACCGCATCCATCTCCTGGAGGGTCTTCTGGGATTCGGCCTTGGCAGACTTGGCATTTTCAATAGCCACCACGAGCTCGGACGCTCGCGTCGTTGAGTCAAGCTCCAAACTCTCATGTATTTTCATGAGAGCCTGGAGCTCTTGCCGCACCTTGCCAACCTGGGCCTCATACTTCTCCCGCTCGGGGCGTCCATGGCCGCCCTCTTCTCGGCATCGAACAACGCTTGCTTAAGGGTCGCCACCTCAGACGTGGCCCCTAAAATAGCCACGATAATCCTGTCATTTTTTGCAATTACACTTTTTTATATATATTTAAACAAGGTATTTCTTACCTTCCTTGTCCTCGAGCTGCTTCTTGGCACGCCCGAGCTCTTGCTCAGACTGCTCGAGGTTCTGCTTTAGCGTGTCCACTTCTGCAGTCAGTGCGGCGGACGCCAGCAGAGAAGCATGCATACACATATTGACTCCTTTTTGTTAGACTCATGCGAATTTTATTTGATCCTCTATTCGGCTTTTCTTCCCGAACGCCAAACAGAGCATCAGGGGATACTGTCTATGCGGTAATATTATTTACACATTCTTTACTTACCTCAAAGCCTGTTAAAAGGCTAGCACAAGCTTCAGTCAGTCCGCTCTTGGCGGACTGAACCTTCTGGACCACCGCACTTATAATGGTGCGGTGCTCCTCGTTGATGGAGGCGCCTTTGAGCACCTCCAACAGATTGTCCGGCACCTCCGGTTGGACAGGGGTTACCGGCACAGTGGGCTTCCTCCTCTTAGAAGGAGGTCGCCCGCCGGACTCTGGAACCTTTGAAGGTTCCGGAGCGGTGTCCGGCCTAGAGCCGGACTTGGAGCCCTGGGGTTTTTTTATCCCCTTTACTCCTGGAGTCCGGGAGGTCGCCTTGCGGCGCCTCCAGGACCACCTCCTCCTAGCTTGGAACCTGTTGGGACAACACTTCGGCGTCATCCGTAGGGCGGGGGGAGGTAGCCGTCGGAAGCGAATTCACATCCGACGAGTCCAGTGAACCGCTCGACGACGCGTCGAGCCGGTCTTGGGGTGGGCTGCATAATCATATTCGACATAAGGGAAAGTTGTGCAATAAAGGAATACTATGAATTACTCTGGTATCCGGATACTTACGATTTCGCCAGGGGCTTGGCCCTGAGCGGCCACTCCTCTCCACCGTCGTCGGCGTTGGTGGAGTAGTCCGGAGGAAGGGGTTTCCCCTTATTGGACCCTTCGGCCTCCCCAGTGAGGGTGGCCTTCCTTTTCTTCTCTCCCCCTGCTGGATGGGGAGAGGTCTCTTCTTCCTCCTCCTCGTCTTCACAGGAGAATGCGCCTTGGAGCCGTCGGATGATGAACCCGACACCTCCTGGCGTCGGGCACTTTTTCGAGTCCCCGTGGCCTTCTTCGTGGCCTTCTTCTCCGGCACCACATAGGGTGCTGGAACCAGCAGCTTCGCCAAGCGGGCATCGGCTGGGTCTTCAGGCAAAGGAGCCGGGCAGTCGATCTGTCCGGACTTTGCCTGCCAATCCTGTCAAAGGTAAGGGAGCTTAGATCCCGCATAGAGTTAAACTATGAAAAACTAATACCCTGTAAAAGGTACAAACAACTTACCACGCTAGCATGACGCTGCACGCTGAATCCGCGATCCTCAGTAGCGGATGCGGGAGCCTCGACGCCCTTGAAAAGCACCTTCCAGGCATCTTCGTACGTATTGTCGAAGAGCCTGCTCAAAGTTCGGTGCTGCACCGGGTTGAACTCCCATAAATTGAAGGCCCGTTGTTGACACGGGAGGATCCAGCGGATGAGCATAACCTGGACTACGTTGACAAGCTTGAGCTGCTTGTTCACCAGGGTTTGGATGCATGTTTGCAGTCCATTCACCTCTCCTTTGCTGCCCCACGACAGGACCGTCTCTTTCCAGGACGTGAGCCGTGTTGGGGGTCCGGACCGGAACTCGGGGTCTGCGACCCACTCAGGGTCGCGCGGCTCGGTGATGTAAAACCACCCTGATTGCCACCCCTTCAGGGTCTCCGCAAAGGAGCCCTCGAGCCATAAGACATTGGGCATCTTGCCCACCATGGCGCCTCCGCACTTCGCCTGGTTGCCACGCACCACCTTCGGCTTGACATTGAAAGTCTTGAGCCATAGGCCGAAATGGGGGCGGATGCGGAGGAAAGCCTCACACACGACGATAAACGCCGAGATGTTGAGGATGAAGTTCGGGGCCAGATCATGGAGATCCAGGCCGTAGTAGAACATGAGTCCCCGGATGAAATGGGTGGATAGGAAAGCCCAGTCCGCAGAGGAAGTGGGGAAGGAACACTACCCTCTCATGGGGCCTTGGGGTGGGGAGGAGCTGTCCCTCTTCGGGAAGTCGGTACGCGATGTCGTTAGACAAGTATCCGGCCTTCCTCAGTTTTTTGATGTGTCCCTCCGTGACGGAGGAGACCATCCACTTGCCTCCCGCTCCAGACATGGCTGGAGAAGGTTGAGGTGGTGAGTGCGGACTTGGGCGCTGGAGCTCGAGTGCGCGAAAATAGATAGGCAAAGGAGGAAGAAGGCGTAGGTGAAAAGGTGGATCCTTATCCCCTTATATGGGTGGACGCAACTACATGTCCCCACTAGCCCGGTAAAACTCGCTTATCTCCAAGCGCCGTAATCAATGGCGCAGTTAGGTTACCCACACCCGTATTGATGAGAATCCCGGAATAAGGGGACACGATCTCTGCTTCGACGAGATGTGCCAAGGAAACCGCCTCGCATGACACGCTGAGGTGGGACAATAAAACGATTCGAATAAAGGCTTGGTCGTGGTGCGATGTCACACTAGGGAATACGTCAGCAGATTAGATTTGTGTAAATATTATTCTCTCTATGGCAATATGTGGAAACTTATTTTGCAGAGCCGGACACTATCTTTGTGTTCAAAATCTTCTATGAAGTACTTGGAGGAGGAACCCGCCTTGCAATCTGCGCGCTGGACTCGTCGTCATTGAAGCCCGGTTCAGGGGCTACTGAGGGAGTCTTAGATTAGGGGGTGTCCGGATGGCCGGACTATACCTTCAGCCGAACTCCTGGACTATGAAGATACAAGATTGAAGACTTCGTCCCGTGTCCGGGAGGGACTTCCCTTGGCGTGGAAGGCAAGCTTGGCGATACGGATATGTGGATCTCCTACCATTGTAACCGACTTTGTGTAACCCTAACCCTCTCCGGTGTCTATATAAATCGGAGGGTTTTAGTCCGTAGGACAACATACAGAACAACAATCATACCATAGGCTAGCTTCTAGGGTTTAGCCTCTTCGATCTCGTGGTAGATCTACTCTTGTACTACCCATATCATCAATATTAATCAAGCAGGACGTAGGGTTTTACCTCCATCAAGAGGGCCCGAACCTAGGTAAAACTTTGTATCCCTTGCCTCCTGTTACCATCCAGCTTAGACACACAGTTCGGGACCCCCTACCCGAGATCCGCCGGTTTTGACACCGACAGTGGCCGTCCCATGCCTGATGACTGGCGGGACTTGGCCTTGCTCCTTATCGGCATTGTCGTCTATGCCGTCAATGTCTTCGGAGCCAGTAGCGGGCATGCCGGTTAAGTCCTCGATAGTGGATATGAAGTGGGTGGCGGGTGGGAAGCGAAATTTCCCATCATCAGCATCTGGGTCGAACCGAACATAGTTCGGCTGTGAGTCCTTCTCCAAGGACAAGTTCTTTAAAGAGTTTAGCACATCACCCAAAGGTGAGTGCTGGAAGATGTCTGCGATGCTAAATTCGAAAATCGATAACCTATCCAGCTCGGTGTCCGCAGGCGTGCCCGGTCCGGAACTTATAGCCGGAGACGAGTCAGGAGTTCCATTGACGCAAATATTGCAGGGTGCCAAGCCCGAGTGCGGCTCCAACGCCGTGGACTGATACATCTCCATCGTATCTACTTTTCCAAACACTTTTGCCCTTGTTTTGGACTCTAACTTGCATGATTTGAATGGAACTAACCCGGACTGACGCTGTTTTCAGCAGAATTGCTATGGTGTTATTTATGTGCAGAAACAAAAGTTCTCGGAATGACCTGAAACTTCACGGAACAACTTTTCGAAAATAATAAAAAATCCTTGCAAAAGATGAAGGCCAGGGGGCCCACCACCTATCCACGAGGGTGGGGGGCGCGCCCCCCTACCTCGTGGACCCCCTGGACCTCCTCCGACCTCGACTCCAACTCTATATATTTGGTTTCGGAGAGAAAAAAATCAGGGAGAAGGATTCATCGCATTTTACGATATGGAGCCGCCGCCAAGCCCTAAAACCTCTTGGGAGGGCTAATCTGGAGTCCGTTCGGGGCTCCGGAGAGGGGAATCATCAACCATCCTCCATCACCAATTTCATGATGCTCACCGCCGTGCGTGAGTAATTCCATCGTAGGCTTGCTGGACGGTGATGGGTTGGATGAGATCTATCATGTAATCAAGTTAGTTTTGTTAGGGTTTGATCCCTAGTATCCACTATGTTCTGAGATTGATGTTGCTATGACTTTGCTATGCTTAATGCTTGTCACTAGGGCCCGAGGGCCATGATTTCAGATCTGAACCTATTATGTTTTCATCAATATATGAGAGTTCTTGATCCTATCTTGCAAGTCTCTTGTCACCTATTATGTGTTATGATCCGTTAACCCCGAAGTGACAATAATCGGGATACTTACCGGTGATGACCGTAGTTTGAGGAGTTCATGTATTCACTATGTGTTAATGCTTTGTTCCGGTACTCTATTAAAAGGAGACCTTAATATCCCTTAGTTTCCATTAGGACCCCGCTGCCACGGGAGGGTAGGACAACAAATGTCATGCAAGTTCTTTTCCATAAGTATGTATGACTATATTCCGAATACATGCCTACATTACATTGATGAACTGGAGCTAGTTCTGTGTCACCCTATGTTATGATTGTTACATGATGAACCGCACCCGGCATAATCCTCCATCACCGATCCATTGCCTATGAGGTTTCCATATATTGTTCTTCGCTTATTTACTTTTCCGTTGCTATTGCTATCATCACTGCAAAATACCAAAAACATTACTTTTGCTACTGTTACCTTTTGCTACCGTTACCATTACTATCATATTACTTTGCTGCAGATATTAAGTTTCCAGGTGTGGTTGAATTGACAACTTAGCTGCTAATACTTGAGAATATTCTTTGGCTCCCCTTGTGTTGAATCAATAAATTTGGGTTGAATACTCTACCCTCGAAAACTGTTGCGATCCCCTATACTTGTGGGTTATCACGGATGATGTCTACTACACAACCTTCTTCTTGTAGACGTTGTTGGGCCTCCAAGTGCAGAGGTTTGTAGGACAGTAGCAAATTTCCCTCAAGTGGGTGACCTAAGGTTTATCAATCCGTAGGAGGCATAGGATGAAGATGGTCTCTCTCAAGCAACCCTGCAACCAAATAACAAAGAGTCTCTTGTGTCCCCAACACACCCAATACAATGGTAAATTGTATAGGTGCACTAGTTCGGCGAAGAGATGGTGAAACAAGTGGTATATGGATAGTAGAAAAAGGTATTTGTAATCTGAAATAATAATAACAGCAAGGTAGCAAGTGATAAAAGTGAGCGTAAATGGTATTACAATGCTAGTAAACAAGGCCTAAGGTTCATACTTTCGCTAGTGTAAGTTCCCTCAACAATACTAACATAATTGGATCACATAACTATCCCTCAACATGCAACAAAGAGTCACTCCAAAGTCAGTAATAGCGGAGAACAAACGAAGAAATTATGGTAGGGTATGAAACCACCTCAAAGTTATTCTTTCCAATCAATACGTTGGGCTATTCCTATAAGTGTCACAAACAGCCCTAGAGTTTGTACTAGACTAACACCTTAAGACATAAATCAATCAAAACCCTATTGTCACTTAGATACTCCAATGTCACCTCAAGTATCCATGGGTATGATTATACGATATGCATCACACAATCTCAGATTCATCTATTCAACCAACACAAAGGACCTCAAAGAGTGCCCCAAAGTTCTACCGGAGAATCACGATGAAAACGTGTGCCAACCCCTATGCATAGGTTCCCAGTGGCACGAAACCCGCAAGTTGGTCACCAAAACATACATCAAGTGGCATGTGGTATCCCATTGTCACCACAGATATCCACAGCAAGACATACATCAAGTGTTATCAAGTCTTTAAAGACTCAATCTGTCGGATTTCGAGTTACGGCAGACCCTTGAGGTTCGAACACTAGGGTGCACGCGGAGATCTCTCCCCTACCGATCTGCGTCTGATCCTCTTGTGCGAACTAAGATGACAATGATGAACAACACAAGAGACATGGGGTTTATACTGGTTCGGGACACCATTGTGGTGTAATACCCTACTCCAGTGTGTGGTGTGGTGGATTTCCTCTGGGGCTGATGATGAACAGTACAAGGGAAGAACAACCTCGCGAGGGGTGTTCTTGAGCTGGTGCGGTGTGTTCTACTTAGTCTCTACTGGGTTCTCCATTTCCCCCTTCCTTTGTGGAGACTGGCTCTATTTATAGAGGCCCTGGGCCTCTCCCCAAATAATGAGCGGGAAGGGCGCCAACACTTGGCCATTTTGAAGGGGAACATATGGTACAAGTTATCCTGACCAAAGGTGGTCTTTGACTGCCAAAAGCACTGGTGATGACGCCGTCTTGGGCTCCACGGTGACCTCCGTCCGGCTGGTCTTGGTCCCGTTGCACCGGAATGGCACCCTTTGCCTGATACCTTGGCCTGTGCTTGCTCCCTTTGCACCAAAGGGGAAACAAGGACACTGCACAGGCCGGCGCCCGCCTGGTCTCAATCGTCATGGCTTGCGTCATGGGATCCTCGTGAGGTACCCCTGCATTGATCTCTCCGCCTCCTCGCGAGCCTGCCTGATGAGGCTGCCTTTGAGGAAGCTTCCTGTCTCCGCCCCGCGAGGCTTGGCCCCTCGCGAGGGTCTTGAGCTTGGGCTGATGAAGATGGGCTGCGCTGGGCCCCTGCCTGAGCCACGCCGCAAGTCGCAGGCAGGCAAGTCTGGGGACCCCCGTTCCCAGAACGCTGACAGTAGCCCCCGGGCCCAAGGCGCGCACGGGCTTGGCTTAGCAGAGAAGCGAAGGGGCAAGCATGAAGCGCCACGGGCCCTAACAGCCTGTGGCCTTGGGCGCCGCGTGGCGGTTGATTGGACGTGTGCGTCTGCACTTCCCACGACGCCTCGGCAACTGCACAACTTGACAAGTCCCTGCATGTAGAGATATGGGTCATGATTACCTGAGGTCATGGTGCTCGGCGGTTGGCCTTCCCCGGCTATAAGTACGGGGCTGCGTGAGCTCCGCCAGTTCACCCCTTTCCGTTACTCCTCCTCTTCTTCTTTCACATCCTTGCTTCCTCTTGCGCCAATGGCACCGATCCGCCGTTTTTCAGCTGAGGAGAAGGGAAAGGCCCCCAGAGAGGGTCCTGACCCCCTTCCGCCGAAGAAGCGGCCAATCCTCTGTCACCGGGATGAAGGCACCTGGCAGGAGGTGTCGAGGCCGTGGTACGAGCGGCCGCCGCCTGGGTTTCCGCTGCCCTTGTATGCCCGCGTCGTGGGCCCCAGGGGGGAGGGCGCCGAGCAACACCGACAGCACCGCCACCATCGCCGGTGAGTCACAGTGGTGCTCGTCGTCCCCCCTGGAGTCCACGCGGAGCGCTCCTCTCACGAGCTTGTGCTCCACGCCGCCGTGCCTCCAATTTCGTGGATCTGCCTTCCTCCCTCCGTCGCCTTCGAGATGCCGCTGAGCGGAGCCCTGGAGCTCTGGCTGCAGCACGCCGACTGCGGCACCCCTGCAACCGGAGCGGAGGTCGCGGTCGTCGCTCCGGGCAAGGTCTTCATGACCCGGGGCTGGGGTGAGATTGCCCGGGTCTGTCGCGCGGACGGCGCCTTGGTGATCCATCTTGAATACGACAGCGCCTCCTTGATGTTCTTCAAGGTCTTTGATGCAGAAGGACGCCGGCTGGAATGCTGCCCTAAGGGAAGCGACAGTGGTGACGAACTGGCGGGGACCAGCCCCGCCCGTTGGTCCTCCTGCAGCTCCTCAGGCAGCAGCGGAGGGACTGACGGCTTCAGCGGCTCCCCCGAACTCCTCGCGTCCCCGGAGATGAGCGACGACTGCTACGAGCCTCCGAGCTCACGCCGTGATCGGAGTGGGACAGCTGCATTGGGCCGCCGACACCACTGATCTGGATTGGATTGGCGTTGTCACTGGGCAGCCCACTGTTGATGATGGCGTCGCCTGGGGAGGTGCTAGCAAGTAGCGTTCCTTAGGGTTTGCACCTTTTGTTCCCTGCGAGGAATTAAAGCAACACCCCGCGGGGGTATGTAAGGCGTCTGTCGCGCCTTTTATAAATATTATATCCTTAATATGAATTGGCGTGAGGTGTCCGTTCTGTCCCGGCTAAGCTGCCCCTTTCTATCCTCACAAGGACTTGGCGCTCTACGCTGACAGGTCCCAGTCCCCAGGCAAGCTTCAGCCGTTGCTGGTATGCCAGGTCACGATGCCGTGGTCAAGGCCAGGAGGTGAGCGGCCCGAGGTCCAGTAAGAGCCCCCGAGTCGCGATGCCCGGGAGCTCCCCTTTAGCGCTTAAGCAATCCTTGCTGGGCAAGAAAGGAAGGTAGCGTCGCCGTGACAGAGTTGCACTGGGCTGGGATTTAGCGCTACATTGGTCTGGCTCCTGCGAGGGCGCGACTTATCTTGTGCGTCTGATGTAGCTCCTCGGAGAGGCGCCCGGCTCGAGAGGCGGTAGCCTAGGTATTGCTGGGTGAGGCCCTCGCGAGCTTCTTCCCGCTCCCCCGCACTTTCCTTAATGCTCTACGTCCTCAGGTCCCAGCCCTCGAGCGAGCTCAGCCTTCGCTGGTATGACAGGTCGCGATGCCGTGGGTCAAGTCCAGGGGGTGAGGGCTGGAGAGCCAGTAGGAGCCCATGAGTCACGATGCTCAGGTACCCCCCTTTTAACGTGCAAGCGGTCCATGCCGGAGAGAGGAGAGAGAGCTCACGATGCCCCCAACATTGCTCCTGGAGTAGGTCCTGCACACCAGTCATAAAGAGAAACAAGACCTGTTGTTACGGTTGCCTGCCAACCCTTGGTCGCTCCGGGGGAGGGATTGGGGCACTGAGGGCCTGGTGAGGTGGCACCTTGCGGGGCTGCCACGGCCAGAGCTCGACCACTCAGATTTATCAATGCTGCAGGGACGGACCCGTGCGCACACGCCGTACCAGAGCGAGCGGCTCTTCGAATAGGCATCGATCAAGCAGGTGATTAGGTCAGGTATGTTAAGCACATAGGAGGAGATCCAATTTCAAGCAAGCGTAGGTAAAAGCAACCGCCGCTAGGTCGGGCCCGAGCGGCGTGGGGATAATGCAGCCCGAGGGGCGCCCCCAACAAGGTAAGTAAAGAGCATAAACAAAATGGACACATGCCGTGGGGACGGACCCACGCGGCCTGGGAATGGTGCAGCCCTGTGGGCGCTCCCAGCTGAAAGTAGAACTCTGAAAGATGTCACCTGGTGCTGTTGAAGATGAAGTGATACGGAGGAAGTGAGTGATGCACAGTGAAGACGTCGGCCCTCATGAGCCCCCAGGCCCAGGGGCCTCGGGAGGCTCCGGCGGCACGTGCTGGTCTTCGGGGACCATCGCCACCTTCACCAGGACTGTGCGATGCCTGACCTCCTGAGCCTCCAGAATGCTCCTCAACAGGCGCTGATGTGCGGCGACCGCACTCGGCAGGCCTAAGGGCATGCGAACGTAGCTGTGTGGTGGTCCCATGCAGTGGCCTACGGCCGAAGGCCATAGGGTTCCTGGGACGCAGCTCGGTTGAGCCCTGGTATGTTGACGCAGACGCGCAGTCCTTCATCCTCGCCTGGATGTGGGGCCACGGCAGGTAAGCGGCGGCTGGCGCGCATGACTCTGGACTCTTGTAGCTCATGGGTGTTCCTTGCGATGAACTCCTGGGGGTTTGGTCTCCTTTGACTTGTACCTTCCTGAGGGTAGCGTGCTTGAAAGCATCCCTCCAAGTGGTGCCCGAGCGCCTCCCCCGCGACCTTGGCAAGGTCGGCGGCTCTCCAAGAGAGAGCCCCCGAGCCCTGCCTGAGGAGGGCGCCGGGCGCGCCTTCCTATGCGCGAGAGGGCGGTGCTCCCTGATCGGGCGCGAATCCTGACGCAATACCTCCGGAGGTGCTTGCTTCCTTGTGGCTCGGGCCAGGTGAGGTCTTCTTGTTCTTGAGGGTCGCCTCAGGAGGCCTCCCACTCCTGTGATTTGGGTCTTCGATTGCTGCGGCTTGGAATGCACGCTCAAGCGAGCACACTGCGTCCCTTTCTTCACAGGGTACAATGATGAGTCCACCGCTCCCTGGCATCTTGAGGACATTGTAACCACGGTGAGTTACTACCATAAACTTGGCTAGGGCTAGGTACCCGAGGATGGTGTTGTACGGCAGGCGGATGTGAGCGATGTTGAAGTCGATGAGCTCGGTGCGGTAGTTGTTGCGTTGTCCGAAGGTGACCAGAAGGCGAACCTGCCCAATTGGAATAGTGGAACCATCAATGACTCCTGAGAAAGGCTTGGTCGGCTGAAGCCGGTAGTACGTCACTTGGAGATTGTCGAACGTCTTGACGGATAGGACGTTGAGTCCTGCCCCACCATCGATGAGGGTCTTGGTGACCTGCACGTTGCTGATGACTGGGGAGCAAAGCATCGGGAGGACTCCGGCCGTTGCCGCACACTTGAGCTGGTCTGCGGAACTGAACGTGATCGCGCACGTAGACCACCTGAGAGGGCACGTGGCCTCAAGCTTGGGAAGGACTGCATTCACCTCGCGAGCAAACTGCTTGAAGATGCGCTGTGAGGCTGGGGCCTGGGCGCCGCCCAAGATGCAAGCAATTGCACGTGGCTCTTGGAAGCCCCCAGCCCCATCATCTTGGTGTTGGTCTTCGTTCCTCCTTGGTGGAGGCGGCAGAGGAGGGAGGCCTACGTTGCCGTGCGGGTGGCCCTCATGAGGCTGGTCCTGCCAGTAGTCCTCGCGAGGGCGGTCACGCCATCCCTAGCGAAGGCCACGGTCTTTCCATCGTCTGCCACCTCTTCCTCCTCCTCGGCCATAGCCCGTGTCGTTGTGCTCTGGGCGTCGGCCGATTCGCCCATCTCGCACGGCTCTGAGCTCTTGACATTCGTTGGTGTTGTGGGTGTGGAGGTCGTGGTACACGAAGTACCGTCCGCCCTTGGATGACTCAGGCTGATCCCTGCCTTGCTTGGTGTCCGGCTCCGCTGCTAGCAAGGCAGCCCCCTTGCGCTTCACGTCTTTGGCCTTGAGCTTCTTTTCTTCCGGGTCGGCTGCCGGGAGCTCGAGGAGGGAGAGACGCCCTTCCTCAGCCCTGGCGCACTTGGTCGCCAAGTTGAACAGCTCCAGGGATGTGCACAGGTCTTCATGGATTGCTAGTTCTTCCTTCATCTTGACGTCGCGCACGCCGTCAAAGAAGGCTGAGATGATAGCTTCTTCAGTTACCTTGGGGATCTTGAGGCGAGCGTAGTTGAAGCGCTGGATGTACTTCTGCAGGGTTTCTCCTGGCTGTTGCTTGATGCGGCGCAGGTCGCTCACGGCCGGGGGCCGGTCACGAGTGCCCTGGAAGTTGGCGATGAAGCGGGTGCGCATCTCGCTCCAGGAGGAGATCATGCCGGGAGCCAGGTTCAGGAGCCAGGTGCTGGCGCCGTCCTTGAGCGCCATGGGGAACCAATTCGCCATGACCTTTTCGTCTTCGTTGGCGGCTACGATGCCCAGCTCGTAGAGCTGCAAGAACTCCGGGGGTCCGTTGTGCCATCGTAGCGGGGAGGGAGGTCAGGCTTGAACTTGCCTGGCCATGTGACGCCGCGCAGCTCTAGGGTGAAGGCGAGGCAGCCCGCCGTGGCCATCGGCGCCCTTTGCTGGTGCTGGACTTGTTCTTGCGGGTCACCACGCGCCGCCACTAGGAGTAGCACGGGGTTTTGTTGTGGAGGCGCTGGGGCGCGATCTTGGCACGCCGGCGCTGGGAGAGCGCGAGCACCTTCCCGGGGACGTGGGATCTCTTGGCAGCTCCCTTCTTGCTGCACAGGCGCCGGACGTGGAGGGTCCCACCCTAGGGCTGCGTGCCTTGGAGCCAAGGCACCTTCTTGGGGAGGAGGCGGCGAAGGCGCCTCCTGATCCTCGCCCCCTGCACGGGACAGAGGGCGAGGCAGTGAGAGGGACCACAAGGGGGAGCCCCCTGCGGCACTAACGAGCTCGGTGATGCGGGCGAGCCAGTCCTCGTAGAGGTCGTTGACGGGGCGATAGTGCAGGAGCTCCCGCGCCAAGAGCAGTGAGGCGTGTGCATCCATGGGTTCGCGACGGGCGTGGGACGACGAGCCAGCTGGAGACAGCGACGGGGTGGCGGTGCGGCCATCCCGCCGCACCGAAGGATGCTGGGACGAGGCCTGCTGCTTGTTCCCCGCCGGGCCAGTGGCGCCGTTGGCGGCGGGCGACGGGGAACGACGAGGGGGGCCGCCGACGGGCGCCGTCTGGGTGACGCGAGTGGCGCGAGCAGCCCGGCGCTCGGCGCGAGCCCGACGAGCGTTAGAAATGGACACGACGGAAGATCACACGCGAACAGTGGAAGAAAGATTCCGGCTGTCACAACCTAGCTAGTCATGCATTAGAGTGTTGCATCATGTTTACTCTTTCATCAGAAACTTGAAATGGGGATGACAGAACCCCCAGTCCCCTCTGAAACCAACTAGGGTTACTAAAATAATTTTTCAATGAACCTGAAATGCCCTTCTAAAATGCCCATCATTTTTGCCTTGGTTCAGAACCTCTGCCAAAAGTGGTGCACATTTTCCTAGGCCATCCTAGGGTTTTTGATTTAAATCATAAATATTTGAATTTGGGCATTTAAAATAATATAAAATATTTAAATGCTCAAATATCTCCAAACTAAAATGTTTCATGTTGGAAATAATCCAACTATGGGCCAGGAATAGTTTGGTGATTTTTGAACTTGCCTAGGTATTTTATTAAATTCAACAAAGTTGCAGATATATATTAAATAAAACAGAAACAGAAGAAAAGGGGAAAACTTACCTGGGCTCCTTCCCTGTGCGGCCCAGCCAGCTGGCCGGCCCAGCAAGCCAGCCCAGCCCACCACCGCCGTCGTCCTCCTGGCGCCAGTCGGCCAGGCGTGTGGCCGGCGCGCGCGCACGGCCGGAGCGCCACGCCCCCAGCCCGTCTGCCTGCCTCCCTCGCCAGCGCGACGCCGCGGCGCTTCTTCTCGGTGCCGCCCCGATCCCCTGGCCTTATCCCCCTCTCTCTCCCGTGCTGCTCTCTCCCTCTCTCTTTCACGGCCGAACACCACCGTCGCTGCCGTTCGCCATAGCCGCCGTCTCCGACCACCCCTCGCTCCCCCGACTAGCTCAGGAGCTCCGCCTCGACTCCCTCTTCCTCCCCACCGCTCCACAGCTCCCCGGAAGCCCTGCATCTCCGCCACGTCGCCGTTCCCCTCTTCGGGCTCCGACCACCGTCGCCGTCGATTCGCCGTCTCCAGCGCGTCCCCGAGCCCACTTCGACGCCCACTGCAACCGCGGTGAGCTACGCCACCGTTTCCCCCTCTCCTCCCCCTCGTTTCCCCACCGTAGCCTCCTCCCCACCACGGCCGAACCTCCGCCGTCACCGAGCTCGTCGTCGACGCAGCTCCGGTGACCATTTGGTCACCCCGGCGAGTCCAACGAGTTCGCAAGACCCCGTAGAGCATCCCTAGCGCCTCGCTTCGCTCGACTTCGAGCTCCAACCCCGTTCCCGTGCACGACCGAACCCCGGCGGCCGCAGCCAAGCTCGCCGCCATCAACTCCGGCCACCCCGAGCCCAACCACCACCACCAATAGTCGCGGCTCAACCTCAGCAACACGTAGATGCCTTCCGCCGTCCATTTGGTTGCCGGAATGGCAAAAAGCACTTTCGCCGCCGTCTTGGGCCTCGCCGGCGTCATGCCGCCGGCGGGTTTGACCTGTCCGACCTGAGGTTTGACCCCCCAGGGTCACTGACGCGTGGGCCCTGTCGGACAGGTAGTTAGTTAGCACTAATTACCGTTAGTCAACCCCCCCTGACACTGACAGTGGGCCCCAACGCCACTAATTCCCTAATTAGGATTAATTTAAACCTGTTAAACCCCCCCTGTCACTGACGTGTGGCCCCCACACGTCAGGTTTGACTTCAGCCAGCCGCAGTTGACCACTGACGTCATGCTGACGTCATGCTGGCGCAATAATTATAATTTCTGGATTTAATTTAAATCAGGAAATTCCAGAATATTATTTAAACTTCAAAAATTCATAACTTTTATTCTGTAACTCCAAATTGGACAAATTATATATGAAAAATGATCAGAAAAATCCAATCTATCCATCTGTACTATTTTCATGCATGATCAAACAAGTTAAATTGATGTTTTAAGCAGAACAAGGAAAAGCACTTTAAAAGGCCATATTTGAATTTGAAATTTGAATCCTTGATTCAAATTTGTTCAAACCCTTCTGGTTTTAGTTGCATTAGCCCAATACACTCATTTTGCCATGTCTCATGCATGCATCATATTGTTGCATACTGTTTGGTAATGGTTGTGTATCGGTGTCCTTTGCGACAGGTTCTGCCCCCGAGGAGTACCGTGATTACCCTAACGAAGAACCATATCAGTGCATCGAACCATCAGGCAAGCAACCAACCATTTGATCATATCGATACAATCCCATGTTCTCGCTCCTGCTCTCTTTTACTGCATTAAGACAACGCGTTTCAAACTGCTGTGTGCTACGGTAGTTGAACCCATTTCCTCTGCATGACCTGTCATTGCCACAGTAACTAGATGAAACCCACTAGCATGTGTAGGAGTTGCTTGAGCCATATGTATGTGTTGTTCCTACCCTGCTATGCCTGCTATGCTTAGAGTCGTGTCAGGTCTGGTTCATCTGGGTGATGGGCTAGAGTGAAATGATTATGTCGGTAATAAGAGTGGTGTGGTGAACACGATTTGGTAAAGGTATCGATGAGAGGCCATGTAGGAGTACATGGTGGGTTGTTTCATTGAAGCCGACCTTAAGCACTGAGATCTGTATGTGTGATTTAAGAATCAGCTACTACCATGCATTGGGCCCGAAACCAATGGACCCTCTCGGCTTCTTATTCACCCTAGTTCTCCGTCCAGGAGTTGCAAGTAGTTTCTGGTGTTTGTAGCCTACTGGAGGCCGTGGACAGCGCTGACCGTAGGGGTGGGCTGTGACGCGGTAGGTACGTGGCCGGGTGTACCGAATACCCGTTAGGTATCTCGGGAACCCTGTTCACATCGTTCGGGGCCGTATGGGAAACCTCGGCCGGACTCCCTGCGGATGGAACCTGAATAGGCGATAAACCTGGACTGGAGGCTTAGGTGATTAGGTAGGTCGTGGCCGACACCCACGTTGGGCTTCCGCTTGAAGGTTGCCGAGTACATGTCGTGTAAACGACGGTAAGTGGTGAGAGCGTGTATGAAGAAGTACCCCCTGCAGGGTTAACATGATCTATTCGAATAGCCGCGTCCGCGGTAAAGGAATACTTGGTTGCCTATACAGTTCATAGACAAGTAAATGAAAACCACTAAAAGCCTCAAGATAAGTGTGAGTGCCGAAGATGGCTCTTCCGTAGGAAGACGGAGGCGGATCCTCGGTAGTGTATTGAATTGGTGAGTAGTGGACTCGTGTGCGCAAAACCATTTCAAGTTGGAGTATCGTAGGATAGCCTAGCCAAGAGTCAAAGCTGGCTTGCTGCAATAACTCCACCAACCCTTCTTGATACTGTGCATGTATGTAGGATCTGATGTAAGTCTTGCTGAGTACCTTTGTACTCATGTTGCTATAATCTACATTTTTACAGAAGACGCTGCAACCCCTTCTGATGGGTTCTATGTAGATGTTGACATCAACGAGTAGGCTAAAGACCCAGGTGGTGACCCTGAGCTTGTGAAGGACCACGTAGTATAGCTAGGCTTTCCAAGCCTCTTTTATTTTACTAGTTGTCTGTACTCAGACAAGTTACTTCCGCTGCTGGTTTGTATGACTGTATGACTTGTATGTGGGGTCGTGAGACCCGTACCTTTGTGTATGTTATGTATGGCTCCCTGAGCCTTAAATAAAGTACTTGTGTCATAGAGTCATGTTGTGATGCTTCGTTGTATTTGCACATATCGAGCATATTGTGTGTATGATTGAAATGCTTGGTATGTGTGGGATCTGACTATCTAGTTGTTTATCTTTAGTAGCCTCTCTTACCGGGAAATGTCTCCTAGTGTTGCCGCTGAGCCATGGTAGCTTGCTACTGCTCTGGAACACTTAGGCTGGCTGGCATGTGTCCTTCTTCGTTCCTGTGTCTGTCCCTTCGGGGAAATGTCACGCTTTGAGTACCGGAGTCCTGTTAGCCCGCTACAGCCCGGTTTACCGGAGTCCTGCTAGCCCAGTGCTACAGCCCGGACCCACTTGCTGATGACCGACACGTTCGAAGCTGGGTCATGGATGCCTGTCCCTGTAAGTCTGTGCCACTTTGGGTTTACGACTAGTCATGTCAGCCCGGGCTCTTTATCATATGGATGCTAGCGACACTATCATATACGTGAGCCAAAAGGCGCAAACGGTCCCGGGAAAAGGTAAGATGACACCCGTGGGGACACCGTGCGTGAGGCCGCAAAGTGATATGAGGTGTTACCAGCTAGATCGATGTGACATCGAGTCGGGGTCCTGACAGCGTTGGCATCAGAGCCGGACTGCCTGTAGGTTCTCCAAGCCAAACTGGTCGATGTTGAGTCTAGAAATTCTTTAGTTATATGTAGGGGAATTGTTTGTGGGTTGGAACGTAAGGCTCTTTTTACTCCTTATACCTTATGACTTTCTGATCTGAGTCAGTCCATTCTTCCACCGGGGGTTAAGGAATTAGGATCTGTTCTCTCTATCAGGATCACGAGTTACTAATCAGTAGTACCCTATAAGTTTGATGGTTACCAGCCTAGTTCAGTTCTACTACCACATTATGTTGCCAGAATGGTTTCAGAACTTTGATATGGTGATGTTGAGTGAGTACGAAATCCTTTGTCAAATGTCTCAAATCCTTTTTGAGCATTTACAGCTGTTATGCTGCCGAAATTTTGCTAGAAATTCTAATGCCCTTGCATTATGATTGTGCTTTCAGATGGCCACTCGCGACCTCAATCAAGTGGTTCGCCTGACTCGATGCCTAGATGTACCCGGCCATACTGCTAAGTTGGTCAGGGTAATGACTGAGGCTGGATATCGCTGGTATCCTGAGTACACGGTCGAAGAGCAATTCCGGGACTTCAATCAAAGCCAGTATCTCTGCACTGTCAGGATATTTCCATCTTATCCTGGATCCACCGAGCCTCTTCACTACTCTTATGGACTCGGGGTTACCATTGAGATGGCTGTGCAGGACGCCGCCTACTCTATGATGACCATTATGCGGGTCAGATCTGGCCTATTTCGGGACTCTGATTTCCGGTATATGCCAGGATCACTTCCGGGAGCACAAGGGTATCTCCAGGCTATCTATGCTGACCCCACCCAGGAGGATTCACGGACTCGCACCACTGCTGAGATGCTCGAGGATAAGGACCGTGAAAATCGGGCCTTGAGGTTAGAGCTCTTCAATACCCGTGCTGACCACTGGGCCACTTTGACTCGGTTCGCACCGGCGGTGCAAGCTGGATATTCAGATATGCGCGATCTCTATCCTGTGAGATCCGCTCTGCCAGACGTGATGGTTTGGCGTGATGTAGGAGGCATCACCCCACCTCGCGGTCCCTGCAGGCCACCGTTTGTTGGTCCAAGGCCTCATCCTAGCCCCTATGGTCCACAAGCTTCACGAGATCGTCTGTTTCCGGATGATCATGTTGAGCTTCCAGGCTATGGAGGTGACTTCTACGAGGACTACTACGGATCGGTCTGAGTTAGCAGTAGTATCACTAGTTCGCACTAGCTGTGTCTTCTATCGTCCCGCGTGACTCGTGGGTTATGACCTAGTTTGTACTCTTTCCGGAGGTGTAGAAAAATAATGTATAGGAGCTTGGAATGCCTCCGATGAGATGTAATCCTCTTTTCACCGTAATAGTACTTTGTTTGGTCTTGTACTAAACCCTGTATGGTGTGTATGACGATGGAATAAAGAAGCAGTTTCTGTATCTACCATGTCATACGGATGATCATCTTGCATTTCGAGTTATTCCTTACATTTTATCCTATGTCGGAATCTTATCATCCTGACTAAATCGTTGTCTTGTTTACCTAGGATGGTCAACACGCGCGCTAACCCTGCTTCTCAAGAGCAGGCCGAAGGCAGTGAAGCCAGGAATGAAAATCTGCCTCATCCTCCTTCACTAGCCGAGGTTATGATGGAAGCTGAGAGAAACAAGCGGGAGACAAACCGTTTGTTGGAGCGTATTGAGCAGAATACAGCACACCATCAGAGGGCTAACGTGGTGTCACTCAGTGATTTTATCAAATTGCATCCACCCACGTTCCACCACTCCGTCGAGCCTCTCGACGCTGATGACTGGCTTCGCAGTATCTCTCACAAACTGCGTTCCGCGCTGGTAGCGGAGGCTGACAAGGTCACCTTTGCTGCATATCATCTTGAAGGCCCCGCCAGTCTATGGTGGGAGAATTATGGAGCTATGCGCCCAGCGGGCCATGTCACTACTTGGGCTGAGTTCAGTGAGGCTTTCCGTGAACATCACATTCCGGAGGGTCTCATGGACCGTAAACGTGAAGAATTTTGCAGTTTCACCCAAGGCCGACTTTCTGTGGATGCCTATAGCAGGGAGTTTGGTAATCTCGCCCGATATGCAACTGAGGAAGTTTCTACTGACGCCAAGAAGCAAGCAAGGTTCCGTAAGGGCCTTAGTCCTGAGCTTCGCCGCGACCTCCGTCTGCATGAGTGCACATCTTTTTCGAAACTTGTCAACAAAGCCATCAGTGCTGAAACTGGTCAGACTGACTATGACGCAACACGCAAGCATGGACGTGACACGGGTTCCTCATCCGGTGCTGGTCCTCAGAAGCGCCGCGTGTGGGTGCCCAACACCGCCCTGCCACCCAGGTTCACACCGAGGCCATCTTTCCAGGCGCCTCGCCCTGTACAACAGTCTGCTCCAGCCAAGCCCTATGGGGGTCCAACCAATAATGTTCCTCCACGTACCAGTTCCGTGACTTATTTCAAGTGTGGGGAATCTGGTCACTATATGCGTGAATGCCCCCAGACCAACCCCAATCAATCTGCTAAAGCTGTTGGCCGTGGCAAGCCGACAGGAAAAGTATTCCACGCCAAGCCGGTCACCGCTTCACGTGGCCATGTCAACTGTGTCTCTGCCGAAGAAGCTCAAGAGGATCCCAACGTCGTTCTCGGTACGCTTCTTGTTAATTGCCACCCGGCATCTGTCCTTTTCGATACAGGAGCCTCTCATTCCTTTATATCTGAAAATTATGCTCGTTTGCATAACGTTGCATTCTGTGACATGCCATCCACTATGGAAATCTCTACCCCTGGGTCTAGATGGCAGACCTCTAGGGTAAGTTATGGAAATGAGATCCAAGTCGACAGACTTGTTTTCCTTGCGTCTTTGATAGCCCTTAAATCTTCAGATATTAATATCATTCTGGGTATGGACTGGATGTCAGCTCATCATGCCCAAATTGATTGCTTCTCTAGGACTGTTCAACTCACCCATCCTTCAGGGAAGATAGTCAATGTCTTGACCCGAATAGCCAAGCGACAATTATATTCTCTTAACGCCAGCCCTTTGCCAGACCTTGAGGACGTTCCGGTAGTCCGTGACTTCCCGGATGTCTTTCCAGAGGAATTGCCAGGTGTTCCACCTGACAGGGATGTTGAGTTCGTAATAGACCTCATTCCAGGAACCGTTCCGATTGCTAGAAGACCTTATAAGATGGCACCACTAGAACTAGCCGAGCTTAAGAAACAACTCGATGAGTCCTTGAAAAAGGGTTTCATCCGACCTAGCTCATCTCCGTGGGCTTGCCCCGTCCTGTTCGTCAAGAAGAAGGATGGTACGGACCGGATGGTTGTAGATTACCGACCTGTCAACTTGGTCACAATCAAGAACAAATATCCGCTTCCCAGGATCAACGACCTGTATGATCAGCTCGCTGGATCCTCAGTCTTCTCCAAGATGGATTTGAGGTTGGGCTACCATCAAATCAAAATCAGAAACGGGGACATTCCTAAAACGGCCTTTGTTACTCGTTATGGCCAATACGAGTACACCGTCATGTCCTTCGGTTTAACCAACGCTCCAGCCACCTTTTCTCGGTTAATGAACTCAATCTTCATGGAGTATTTGGATAAGTTCGTCGTAGTTTATCTCGATGATATACTCGTCTACTCCAAGAACGAGGAAGAACATGCCGAACATCTAAGGCTAGTGTTGCAGAAACTTCGAGAGCATCGCCTTTATGCCAAATTTTCTAAATGTGAATTCTGGTTGTCAGAAGTGACCTATCTGGGTCATGTAATATCTGGTAAAGGTATTGCTGTTAACCCTGAGCGAGTTCAAGCCGTCCTTAACTGGACTCCACCTGAATCAGTCAAGCAAGTTCGGAGTTTTCTAGGCTTAGCGAGCTATTGTCGTCGCTTTGTCGAGAACTTCTCCAAGGTTGCCAAACCTCTAACCGAACTCCTCAAGAAAGATAAGAAGTTCGAACGGACTCCACAATGTGAGCACAGTTTTCAGGAACTGAAAAGATGCCTGACTTCTGCTCCCGTGCTGGTACCGCCAGACTTCTCCAAGGACTTTGTTATCTACTGCGACGCCTCGCGACAAGGACTAGGTTGCATTCTCATGCAAGATCGACACGTAATTGCCTACGCTTCACGGCAATTGCACCCACATGAGGAGAATTATCCTACTCATGATCTAGAGCTTGCAGCCGTAGTCTATGCACTTAAGACCTGGCGACATTACCTCCTCGGTAATCATTGCGAAATATTCACTGATCACCAAAGTCTGAAGTATATTTTCACCCAACCGGATTTGAATCTCAGGCAGAGACATTGGGTTGAATTGATCACCGACTTCGACTTAGGAATAACCTACACCCCAGGGAAAGCCAACGTCATGGCTGATGCGCTAAGTCGTAAATCTTATTGTAACAACCTGATGTTACAACAAAGTCAACCGCTTCTCCATGAGGAATTTCGGAAGATTAACCTTCACATTGTTCCTCAAGGTTTTCTCTCCACCTTGGTGGCAAAACCTACCCTTACGGATCAAATTATCAAAGCACAGGAGGTAGATCCGGGAATCTCCCGCATCAAGAGGAACATTCAGAAAGGAATTGCGGATTGTTTCTCCATTAATGATCAAGGAGTCGTATACTTCGGGAATCGACTAGTAGTTCCCAAAGTGCGCAACCTAAGGCGATTAATCCTTAAGGAAGCTCATGAATCTCCTCTCACTATTCATCCCGGTAGTACTAAGATGTATCAGGACCTACGCCAGAGGTTCTGGTGGACTAGGATGAAGAGAGAAATTGCTCAGTATATTGCTAACTGCGACGTCTGTCGTCGTGTAAAAGCAGAGCACCAACGGCCTGCTGGCACCCTTCAACCCTTAGCTATTCCTGAATGGAAATGGGATAAAATTGGTATGGACTTCATTACCGGTTTTCCTAGGACCAAGAGAGGGAATAATGCTATTTTCGTCGTGGTCGATCGTCTTTCCAAAGTAGCCCACTTCTTACCTGTTCGTGAGAGTATAACCGCTAGTCAGCTGGCAGATTTGTACATCTCCCGAATAGTGTCTCTCCATGGTGTTCCCTTGGAAATTAACTCGGATCGAGGAAGTCTTTTCACCTCTCGATTTTGGGAAAGTTTCCAAAATGCTATGGGAACCCGTCTTTCCTTTAGCACCGCTTTCCACCCTCAGTCGAGTGGTCAAGTGGAACGCGTCAACCAAATTCTAGAAGACATGCTTCGAGCCTCTGTTATCTCATTCGGAATGGACTGGGAGAAGTGCCTTCCATTTGCCGAATTCGCTTACAACAACAGCTATCAATCTAGCTTGGGTAAAGCCCCTTTTGAAGTTCTCTATGGACGACGATGTCGAACACCCCTTAACTGGTCAGAGACTGGGGAAAGACAATTCTTTGGCCCGGATATGATTCAGGAAGCAGAAGAACAAGTTCGCATCGTTCGTGAAAAATTGAAAACAGCCCAATCTCGTCAAAAGAGTCAATATGACCGAAAACATAAGGCTGTGACTTTCGAGGTTGACGAGAAGGCTTATCTTCGGGTCACCCCTCTGAAGGGAACCCATCGTTTCGGTATCAAAGGCAAATTGGCTCCTCGTTACATTGGACCTTTTCACATTCTTGCCAAACGAGGAGAAGTTGCCTACCAGTTGGAACTACCTCCGCACCTCTCCAGAGTTCACGATGTCTTCCACGTTTCTCAACTCAGGCGTTGCTTCTCGGATCCTATCCGTGAAGTGGACCACGAAACGCTTGATCTCCAAGATGATCTTACATATCGAGAGTACCCCATTCGTATCCTCGATCAGGCCGAACGTACCACGCGACGTCATAATATCAAGTTTCTCAAGGTTCAATGGTCGCACCATTCTGAGGATGAAGCAACTTGGGAAAGGGAGGATCGTCTTCGACTCGAGTACCCCGCCTTCTTCCCGGAGGAACCCAAATCTCGGGACGAGATTCTTTTGAGTGGGGGTGAGTTGTCACAACCTAGCTAGTCATGCATTAGAGTGTTGCATCATGTTTACTCTTTCATCAAAAACTTGAAATGGGGATGACAGAACCCCCAGTCCCCTCTGAAACCAACTAGGGTTACTAAAATAATTTTTCAATGAACCTGAAATGCCCTTCTAAAATGCCCATCATTTTTGTCTTGGTTCAGAACCTCTGCCAAAAATGGTGCACATTTTCCTAGGCCATCCTAGGGTTTTTGAATTAAATCATAAATATTTGAATTTGGGCATTTAAAATAATATAAAATATTTAAATGCTCAAATATCTCCAAACTAAAATGTTTCATGTTGGAAATAATCCAACTATGGGCCAGGAATAGTTTGGTGATTTTTGAACTTGCCTAGGTATTTTATTTAATTCAACAAAGTTGCAGATATATTAAATAAAACAGAAACAGAAATAAAAAAAGGGGAAAACTTACCTGGGCTCCTCCACTGTGCGGCCCAGCCAGCTGGCCGGCCCAGCCAGCAGCCGGCCCAGCCCACCACTGCAGCTCTCCGTCGTCTTCCTCCCCTCGCCCCGAAGCTGCTGCGTGCTCGCGCGCGCACGGCCGCGCGGCCACCTCCTGCTTGCCGACGAGCTCCTGGCCGCGTGGACGACTCCCGCAGGCCGTCCCGATCCCCCCTGCTCTCTCTCACTCTCTCCCGGCTCTTCCTTCCTCTCTCTCGCTCTCTCTCTCACACGGCCGAACACCACCGTCGCCGCCGTTCGCCATAGCAGCCATCTCCGGCCACCCCTCGCTCCCCCGACTAGCTCAGGAGCTCCGCCTCGACTCCCTCTTCCTCCCCACCGCTCCACAGCTCCCCGGAAGCCCTGCATCGCCGCCACGTCGCCGTTCCCCTCTTCGGGCTCCGACCACCGTCGCCGTCGATTCGCCGTCTCCAGCGCGTCCCCGAGCCCACTTCGACGCCCACTGCAACCGCGGTGAGCTACGCCACCGTTTCCCCCTCTCCTCCCCCTCGTTTCCCCACCGTAGCCTCCTCCCCACCACGGCCGAACCTCCGCCGTCGCCGAGCTCGTCGTCGACGCAGCTCCGGTGACCATTTGGTCACCCCGGCGAGTCCAACGAGTTCGCAAGACCCCGTAGAGCATCCCTAGCGCCTCGCTTCGCTCGACTTCGAGCTCCAACCCCGTTCCCGTGCACGACCGAACCCCGGCGGCCGCAGCCGAGCTCGCCGCCGTCAACTCCGGCCACCCCGAGCCCAACCACCACCACCAATAGTCGCGGCTCAACCTCAGCAACACGTAGATGCCTTCCGCCGTCCATTTGGTTGCCGGAATGGCAAAAAGCACTTTCGCCGCCGTCTCGGGCCTCGCCGGCGTCATGCCGCCGGCGGGTTTGACCTGTCCGACCTGAGGTTTGACCCCCCAGGGTCACTGACGCGTGGGCCCTGTCGGACAGGTAGTTAGTTAGCACTAATTACCGTTAGTCAACCCCCCCTGACACTGACAGTGGGCCCCAGCGCCACTAATTCCCTAATTAGGATTAATTTAAACCTGTTAAACCCCCCCTGTCACTGACGTGTGGCCCCCACACGTCAGGTTTGACTTCAGCCAGCCGCAGTTGACCACTGACGTCATGCTGACGTCATGCTGGCGCAATAATTATAATTTCTGGATTTAATTTAAATCAGGAAATTCCAGAATATTATTTAAACTTCAAAAATTCATAACTTTTATTCTGTAACTCCAAATTGGACAAATTATATATGAAAAATGATCAGAAAAATCCAATCTATCCATCTGTACTATTTTCATGCATGATCAAACAAGTTAAATTGATGTTTTAAGCAGAACAAGGAAAAGCACTTTAAAAGGCCATATTTGAATTTGAAATTTGAATCCTTGATTCAAATTTGTTCAAACCCTTCTGGTTTTAGTTGCATTAGCCCAATACACTCATTTTGCCATGTCTCATGCATGCATCATATTGTTGCATACTGTTTGGTAATGGTTGTGTATCGGTGTCCTTTGCGACAGGTTCTGCCCCCGAGGAGTACCGTGATTACCCTAACGAAGAACCATATCAGTGCATCGAACCATCAGGCAAGCAACCAACCATTTGATCATATCGATACAATCCCATGTTCTCGCTCCTGCTCTCTTTTACTGCATTAAGACAACGCGTTTCAAACTGCTGTGTGCTACGGTAGTTGAACCCATTTCCTCTGCATGACCTGTCATTGCCACAGTAACTAGATGAAACCCACTAGCATGTGTAGGAGTTGCTTGAGCCATATGTATGTGTTGTTCCTACCCTGCTATGCCTGCTATGCTTAGAGTCGTGTCAGGTCTGGTTCATCTGGGTGATGGGCTAGAGTGAAATGATTATGTCGGTAATAAGAGTGGTGTGGTGAACACGATTTGGTAAAGGTATCGATGAGAGGCCATGTAGGAGTACATGGTGGGTTGTTTCATTGAAGCCGACCTTAAGCACTGAGATCTGTATGTGTGATTTAAGAATCAGCTACTACCATGCATTGGGCCCGAAACCAATGGACCCTCTCGGCTTCTTATTCACCCTAGTTCTCCGTCCAGGAGTTGCAAGTAGTTTCTGGTGTTTGTAGCCTACTGGAGGCCGTGGACAGCGCTGACCGTAGGGGTGGGCTGTGATGCGGTAGGTACGTGGCCGGGTGTACCGAATACCCGTTAGGTATCTCGGGAACCCTGTTCACATCGTTCGGGGCCGTATGGGAAACCTCGGCCGGACTCCCTGCGGATGGAACCTGAATAGGCGATAAACCTGGACTGGAGGCTTAGGGGATTAGGTAGGTCGTGGCCGACACCCACGCTGGGCTTCCGCTTGAAGGTTGCCGAGTACATGTCGCGTAAACGACGGTAAGTGGTGAGAGCGTGTATGAAGAAGTACCCCCTGCAGGGTTAACATGATCTATTCGAATAGCCGCGTCCGCGGTAAAGGACTACTTGGTTGCCTATACAGTTCATAGACAAGTAAATGGAAACTACTAAAAGCCTCAAGATAAGTGTGAGTGCCGAGGATGGCTCTTCCGTAGGAAGACGGAGGTGGATCCTCGGTAGTGTATTGAAGTGGTGAGTAGTGGACTCGTGTGCGCAAAACCATTTCAGTTGGAGTATCGTAGGATAGCCTAGCCAAGAGTCAAAGCTGGCTTGCTGCAATAACTCCACCAACCCTTCTTGATACTATGCATGTATGTAGGATCTGATGTAAGTCTTGCTGAGTACCTTTGTACTCATGTTGCTATAATCTACATTTTTACAGAAGACGCTGCAACCCCTTCTGATGGGTTCTATGTAGACGTTGACATCAACGAGTAGGCTAAAGACCCAGGTGGTGACCCTGAGCTTGTGAAGGACCACGTAGTATAGCTAGGCTTTCCCAGCCTCTTTTATTTTACTAGTTGTCTGTACTCAGACAAGTTACTTCCGCTGCTGGTTTGTATGACTGTATGACTTGTATGTGGGGTCGTGAGACCCGTACCTTTGTGTATGTTATGTATGGATCACTGAGCCTTAAATAAAGTACTTGTGTCATAGAGTCATGTTGTGATGCTTCGTTGTATTTGCACATATCGAGCATATTGTGTGTATGATTGAAATGCTTGGTATGTGTGGGATCTAACTATCTAGTTGTTTATCTTTAGTAGCCTCTCTTACCGGGAAATGTCTCCTAGTGTTGCCGCTGAGCCATGGTAGCTTGCTACTGCTCTGGAACACTTAGGCTGGCCGGCATGTGTCCTTCTTCGTTCCTGTGTCTGTCCCTTCGGGGAAATGTCACGCTTTGAGTACCGGAGTCCTGTTAGCCCGCTACAGCCCGGTTTACCGGAGTCCTGCTAGCCCAGTGCTACAGCCCGGACCCACTTGCTGATGACCGACACGTTCGAAGCTGGGTCATGGATGCCTGTCCCTGTAAGTCTGTGCCACTTTGGGTTTACGACTAGTCATGTCAGCCCGGGCTCTTTATCATATGGATGCTAGCGACACTATCATATACGTGAGCCAAAAGGCGCAAACGGTCCCGGGAAAAGGTAAGACGACACCCGTGGGGACACCGTGCGTGAGGCCGCAAAGTGATATGAGGTGTTACCAGCTAGATCGATGTGACATCGAGTCGGGGTCCTGACACCGGCGCACCCCTACCTGGCGCGCCAAATGTTGGATTTCGGGTTCCGGCAGGCCCTTGAGGTTCGAACACTGGGGTGCGCGCAGAGATCTCTCCCCTACCGATCTACGTCCGATCCTCTTGTGCGAACTAAGATGAAAATGATGAACAACACAAGAGACACGAGGTTTAGGGCCAGTTCTTTTGGGTGATTCTACCAGAATCGCCCCCTTCCCCAGCTTCTCCTAGAATCACCACTCCATATGTTTTTTACAATCCTAACTAATTAGACCTTAACTAGATAGAATTGTAAAAAAAATGGAGTGGCGATTCTGGGAGAAGCTGGTGAGGGGGGCGATTCTGGGAGAATCGTCGAAAAGAACTGGCCCTTATACTGGTTCGGGCCACCGTTGTGGTGTAATACCCTACTCTAGTGTGTGGTGTGGTGGATTACCTCTGTGGCTGATGGTGGACAGTACAAGGGAAGAACAGCCTCACGAGGGGTGTTCTTGAGCTGGTGCAGTGTGTTCTACTTAGTCTCTACTGGGTTCTTCTCTTCCCTTCTTTCTTTTCTTTCTCTCCCTTTCTCCCTTGTGGAGGCTAGCTCTATTTATAGAGGCCCTGGGCCTCTCCTCGAATAACTGAGCGGGAAGGGTGCCAACAATTGGCCATTTTGAAAGGGAACATCTAGTACAAGTTATCCTGACCAAAGGTAGTCTTCGGCTGCCAAAAGCACTGGTGATGACGCCGTCTTGGGCTCCGCGGTGACCTCCGTCCGGCCGTCCGGCTGGTCTTGATCTCGTTGCACCGGAATGGTAATCTTTGCCTGATGCCTTGGCTTGTGCTTGCCCCCTTTGCACCAAAGGGGAAACAAGGACCCTGCGCAGGCCGGTGCCCGCCTGGCGCCCGCCTAGCCTTGATCGTCATGGCTTGCGTCATGGGATCCTCGCAAGGTACCCTTGCATTGATCTCTCCGCCTCCTCGCAAGCCTGCCTGATGAGGCCGCTCTTGAAGAAGCTTCCAGTCATCCGCCCCGCGAGGCTCGGCCCCTCGCGAGGGTCTTGAGCTTGGGCTGATGAAGATGGGTCATGCTGGGCCCCTGCCCGAGCCACGCCGCAGGCCGCAGGCAGGCAAGTCTGGGGACCCCCGTTTCCAGAACGCCGACAGGTGCGGGCAGGGCCGCCGCCCTCAGGCCCAGGTTGGACGAGGCTGAGAGGCGTGCGGAGGCCACAACTATCGCCCTGGTCACGGCGCAGGCGGACTTGGCCTCCGCCCGCGCCGAGCTGTCTTCCCTCCAGAAACGAGTTGATGATGCCGAGGCCGTCGCATGTCAAAACAAGGAGGAGGTGCTTCAACACCGGACGCTGGAGCGTGAGCACGCTCCTATGCTTCAAGACCTCCAGAACAAGGCCAACACCGCCCGGGTTACATCTACGATGAGAACACCCCGACCCCTCACTCAAGTGACTATGCCAGCCACCTGACCTTCTTCACGGAGGTGGTGACGCGCCTGGAGGCTCACTCTACCAGAGCTCGGCAGCTTGTGGAGGAGAGGGGTCATGGCCTGCTTCAGCGCGCCTTCTCCCGTGTCTTCAGCCACCTTCTGAACACCGACCCCAACTTCGACTTCGATGCCGCCATTGCCCCTGAACCCATGGCCGTCCGGGGCGACCTGGCGCGTTGGGTAGAGGACCATGTCGACGCGTTAGTCAGGGCCTTCACCTCGGAGAATGATGGGGTGGTGGTCGTCGCAGACGAAGGTGACGTGGTCAACGATGGCGATGGGGGTGTCGCCGACGGTGGAGACGATTCTGACGGAGATGGTGATGATGCGAGTGACGCGTCCATGGACGATGCAACGAGCGATGTCTCTCGCTGATCCCATATTCTCCTGTTGTTTTATTCTGCACGCAAAACTCGGGCGTGGCCCTTGGAAAACTTGTAAGAGCATTTTGAGAGGGGGAGCCCCTCGTGTAAGCAAATCGCAGTTTTTACTTTCCTATGCGATGTGGGTATGTGTCCTCGTGAGCTCATAAAGCTGGGGGTGAGTCTCCCGACGTGGTTTACCTTAGTCAGCGCCAACTTAGGGTTGGGTCATGAGGCAACGAGTTCCTGAGAATCCTGCGGAGCTTATCGCCCCGTTTTAGGGTGCCCCGCAAGGGGTGAGCACCAGGCGTACTGCTAGCGCGTGCTTTGCATGGTCCGGCTCGCGAGGAGCTTTGCGAGGGAAAGGCGATGGACGTGAGTCCCAAACCAAACAAGATCCAGAAGGCGAGAAATGGCTCGAACGAGAAAAGGCACCCCCCGTGCGCATCGATAAAAATTTAGCTTCAACTTAAGTCCAGAATCAGAAAGCAAAGCCACAGAAAGAGAGATCCAAAGCAAAAGGCCGCATCAGGCACCTAGTCTAGTCTTCGGGTCTTCAAGTCTTCTCACCAGCACGGAGCTAAGTGCTGTCCACTAGGAGTGGGAGGGAGCCCCAGGTCCTGAGGCCGGTGCTCCTGAGACTCCGGGGCGTGTACAGCCCCAACTCATTATTATGTGAGAGTGTCACGGGCGGCGAGCTTCACAGGCACCGGGGCTTCTTCACAGGTACCGACCTTGCTTCATATCGCCAGACGAGGGGCCTGCCTTGCGCCACTCTTGACCTCCTTTGAGCCAACCGGAGACCAGGATGACACAAAGGAGGGAAAGAGGACGCCAGTGGTTCCCTCGGCGACCACGGGTCCTCTGCTGGGGGGAGGGTTGTTGAAGCCACCTCGGCAGAGGGCCTACCTCCGGGTGTCCCCTGGTTTCGCGTGCCTTGGGGAGGGGCCTTGCTCCTCGCTCCCTCCCGACAGCCCCCAGCATGTCTCCCTTGTTGAAACGGGTCCCGCCATGCCAGGGTCGCCGATCGATGCTGCAACCTGATTCATCTGCAGCCCATGGTTAGCATAAGCCTGTTCCTAAGAGGTTAGCGGTACCCTATAGTTGCCGTCGCCGGCGCGATCGCTGTGGTTCTCCGCTGGCTCTTGGAAGGCTTCGACTACTAGCGCCCCTTCTCCCCAATCTTCTCCAACGAATGAGCCGATGTCGTCCTCTGGTGCATACCCTTGGTCCATCATGCGGGGCACGTAGGCCTCCAGAGCCGTCACCCCGAACACCTCGCTGTGGTGCCCAATGCTCCATGTTGCTCCGCCCATGATGGCGTCCTGGGGATGATAATATGCCATCCGGCCGGGACCATGGGGGTGACGCTTGCACTCGTGCTTGTCGAGGGCGGCATGGGGGGTTGGAGCCCCCTATGCCGCCAGCTGTGCTGAAGTTGACGAAGCCCTCGGGCGTAGTCGATGGCGCGCAGATGTGGTGAGGCTCGTCGTGCGACCTTGCAGTGGCCTGGGGGGGGGGGAGTCGATAGCAGAAGGGTGGCGCTCCCGACGTCGCTGCGTCCAGCAACTCAGCAGCACGCTCAAGCAGCGTGTCCCGGCCGCTCTCCATCAGCCTGCATCGTAGCAGCTCCCTTGCCACTGTGAGTGCCGCCCGCATGTTCGCTTGCTCCCGCGTGAGTGCGGCGCTGTTGCTGTGGCGTTACTCGCTGCTCTCGCCACGGCTCGTGCTTACCGCGGGGTGAGGGTGGATGATGCCTGGCCGCGCTGTCCACGCCCGGTGGAGCTTGGTGGCGCCCGCGCCACTTGGGGTGCGGGGTCGAGATCTTCATGGGCAGGCGGCGCCGTCCGGGCCGGCCAGGCTGCCCAGCGGTCGGATCCGGCCCTTGGGTCGCCAGACATCATAGCCGGTGAACGTCGGATAGCTGATTGGCGGAGAAGAAGCTCCATCGCACCCCTACCTGGTGCGCCAAATGTCGGATGTGGGGCTCCGGCTAACCCTTAAGGTTCGAACACTGGGGCGCGCGTGAAGTCTTTCCCTCCTACCGATTTACGCTCTAGTTTGCTAGATCTCGCGGACGAACTCGATGAACTCGCAACACAGAAAGACACGGGGTTTATACTGGTTCGGGCCACCGTTGTGGTGTAATACCCTACTCCAGTGTGGTGGTGGTGGATTGCCTCTTGGGCTGATGCTAAATAATACAAGGGGAAGAACAGCCTCCTGAGGTTGAGGTGTTCTTGTGCGTATGAAGTGTAGGTTCCCTCAAGCTAAGATGATATGATCCCCATCAACTATGGTGGCTAGTCCTATTTATAGAGGCCCTGGTCCTCTTCCAAAATATCGAGCGGGAAGGGAGCCAACAATGGCGGGCTAATCCGAAGGGGGACAGCTAGTACAAGCTACCCTGACAAAAGCGGTCTTCGCCTGTGAAAGGCTCTCGTGGTGACGCCGTCTTGGGCTCCACGATGACCTCCATCTTACAGTCCATGGTCTTGGTCTTGTTGCACCGAAATGGCAACCTTTTCCTCATGCCTCGGTACTCCGCGGCTGCGCTTGCCTCCTTTGCACCAAAGAGGAAACAAGGACGCTGCGCGCGCTGGCGCCCGCCTGGTGTGTCGATCGTCATGGCTCACGTCACGAGAGCCTCGTGAGGTTTGCCCTGCCTTGATATCTCCGCCCCTCGCGAGCCTGCCTGACTAGGCCGCTTGGGAGGAGGTCTTGCATCGTCCTCCTCGCGAGGCTTGGACCCTCGTGAGGGTCTTGGATGCTTTGTTGGTGAAGATGGGCCGTACGGCCTGCTACTTGGCCACGCCGTGGGCCGCAAGCAGGCAAGTCTGGGGACCCCCGTTCCTAGAACACCGACAATAGTCTTCAAGAGGGTCATTATGGGTGGTTGCATTATTTTTGCTAAGTGTTTACAACTCTTGTCTTTTGAAACAATTTGGTTTTTTAGTTCTAACACTTAAACTGGATGGTCGTCTGCTACTTTTTCTGCTATCTTGTGATGCGATGATAAATTCCACATGAAGTCATTCTACAGACGTCCAAATTTTCATTATTCATGTCATTGTCTTCATTATCTCTTTATATGCATGAGGAATTGTCTTTATAAGTTGAATAGGATTTCAACAAAGTAAAACTTGCCATGTGCATTTGCATTCAAAAGCAAATTACTTATATGCACATCTCCAGGGGGAGCCTTTTGCTACTTATGAAGACAATGCCTTAATCCTTAACTTTCACATATTTTTATCGCCGTTGAAAACTTTAACCAGTTTTTCATCAATCACCAAAAAGGGGGAGATTGTAAGTGCATATAGTGCCACCAGTTTGTTTTGGAGTATTGACGACAAACTTGGTTGAGGGACTAATGTGTTTGTGAGAATTGCAGGATAACACAGGTAGTAGTCCCTTATTGATTCGGTTTACCTACCAGAGATGACCCCTAAAAATGTGTGAAGACATTGAAGATGATAACCCACAAGTATAGGGGATCGCAACAGTTTTCGAGGGTAGAGTATTCAACCCAAATTTATTGATTCGACACAAGGGGAGCCAAAGAATATTCTCAAGTATTAGCAGCTGAGTTGTCAATTCAACCACACTTGGAAACTTAATATCTGCAGCAAAGCGTTTAGTAGCAAAGTAAGATGATAGTAGTGGTAATGGTAGGAAAAGGTAATAGTAGCAAAAGTAATATTTTTGCTGTTTTGTAGTGATGATAACAATAGCAACGGAAAAGTAAATAAGCGAAGAACAATATATGGAAAGCTCGTAGGCAATGGATCGGTGATAGAGAATTATGCCGGATGCGGTTCATCATGTAACAATCATAACCTAGGGTGACACAGAACTAGCTCCAATTCATCAATGTAATGTAGGCATGTATTCCGAATATAGTCATACATGCTTATGGAAAAGAACTTGCATGACATATTTTGTCCTACCCTCCCGTGGTAGCGGGGTCCTAGTGAAAACTAAGGGATATTAAGGCCTCCTTTTAATAGAGTACCGGACCAAAGCATTAACACATGGTGAATACATGAACTCCTTAAACTATGGTCATCACCGGGAGTGGTCCCGATTATTGTCACTTCGGGGTTGCCGGATCATAACACATAGTAGGTGACTATAGACTTGCAAGATAGGATCAAGAACTCACATATATTCATGAAAACATAATAGATTCAGATCTGAAATCATGGCACTCGGGCCCTAGTGACAAGCATTAAGCATAGCAAAGTCATAGCAACATCAATCTCAGAACGTAGTGGATACTAGGGATCAAACCCTAACAAAACTAACTCGATTACATGATAAATCTCATCCAACCCATCACCGTCCAGCAAGCCTACGATGGAATTACTCATGCACGGCGGTGAGCATCATGAAATTGGTGATGGAGGATGGTTGATGATGACGATGGCGACGGATTCCCCTCTCCGGAGCCCCGAACGGACTTCAGATCAGCCCTCCCGGGAGAGTTTAGGGCTTGGCGGCGGCTCCGTATCGTAAAACGTGATGAATCCTTCTCCTTTATTTTTTCTCCCCGAACATGAATGTATGGAGTCAAGGTTGAGGTCGGTGGAGCTCCAGGGGGCCCACGAGGCAGGGGGCGCGCCTAGGGGGGCAGGCGCCCCCCCACCCTCGTGGCTAGGGTGTGGCCCCCTGGCCTTAATTCTTTGCCAGTATTTTTTATTATTTCCAAAAAATAATATCCGTAGAGTTTTAGGTCATTCCGAGAACTTTTGTTTCTGCACATAAATAACACCATGGCAATTCTGCTGAAAACAACGTCAGTCCGGGTTAGTTCCATTCAAATCATGCAAGTTAGAGTCCAAAACAAGGGCAAAACTGTTTGGAAAAGTAGATACGACGGAGATGTATCAACTCCCCCAAGCTTAAACCTTTGCTTGTCCTCAAGCAATTCAGTTAACAAACTGAAAGTGATAAAGAAAAACTTTTACAAACTCTGTTTGCTCTTGTTGTTGTACATATGTAAAGCCAGCTGTCGGTGTCAAAACCGGCGGATCTCGGGTAGGGGGTCCCGAACTGTGTGTCTAAGGCGGATGGTAACAGGAGGCAGGGGACACGATGTTTTACCCAGGTTCGGGCCCTCTTGATGGAGGTATAACCCTACGTCCTGCTTGATTATTCTTGATAATATATGTAGTACAAGTGTTGATGTACCACGAGATCGGAGAGGCTAAACCCTAGAAGCTAGCCTATGGTATGACTGTATGTTATCATATGGACTAAAACCCTCCGGTTTATATAGACACCAAAGGGGGCTAGGGTTACACAAGGTCGGTTACAAAGGAGGAGATATACATATCCGTATTGCCTAGCTTGCCTTCCACGCCAAGTAGAGTCCCATCCGTACACGGGATGAAGTCTTCAATCATGTATCTTCATAGTCCAACAGTCCGGCCAAAGGATATAGTCCGGCTGTCCGGATACCCCCTAATCCAGGACTCCCTCAGTAGCCCCCGAACCAGGCTTCAATGACGATGAGTACGGTGCGTAGTGTTGTCTTCGGAATTGCAAGGCCGGTTCTTCTCCAAATTTCAAACGTTTGCTAAGCAGTGTCCGGTCCCATAAATGTCGAACCTCTTGTCTTCTGTGCCCAATAAGGGCTATCTTCCACTCGTCGAATGAATGCGAGGCGCCAGGGCATTTTTACATTCGCCCCCTAGCCAGATAAATAAATTGTCTATTAAAGGGATGGGGATTTTTAGATCCAATCCATACCATCCTCCCCCGGCGAGAATCCATCGGAGCGTGCTTCGGAAAGATCCACTCTAGCATGCCCGACCTCCGCAGCTCCTCCTCCCGCCCCCGTAGCCCTAAGCCCGGTGATTGGGAGAGGTGTTCAGTCCCACAAAGTCGATTAGTCGAACTGCAGACTAAGGGATTTCTCCCTCCGACGTATATGGTGCCCGTCCGAGCCGGGCTTGCCACCTACAATGGCGGGGAGCAAGTGGAGAGCTTCCCCAGCCTCTCTACTGGGGAGCGGGTATGCCTTGTCCCTTACTTATTGAGGGGACTTGGATTTCCGATTCATCTGTTCCTCCGCGGGCTCCTGGAGTTTTACGGCCTCCAACTGCATAATTTCACCCCTGCTTCCATTTTACACATCGCCGGCTATGTTGCCCTCTGCGAGTTATTCCTGGGCTACCAGGCTCATTTCGAGCTGTGGAAAAGGTTATTTTGCCTCGTCCCTCGCACACAGAAGGGGTCGCTTTATCAAGTGGGCGGAGCAGAAATATGGCGCATCACCGAAACCGGATACCAGTTCGGTACTCCGAAGAAGACATCCGAAGACTGGCCTTCGGAATGGTTTTATATGGAGGACGTCCCCCTTCCAGACCCTGTTCGGCGGGGTCTTCCTGAGTTCAGCAAAGCTCCTCTGAAGAAACGCCGAAGTTGCCGCCCATGGAGCCCCCAGGAGGAAGACAATGGAGAAGTCCTCTACCTGATGAACCGGATTAAAGCACTCGCTCAATCAGGATTGACAGTAATCGAGGTTATGTCAATATGCATAATGCGGGGAGTGCAACCACTTAAATATCGAGGGCACCCCTTGTGGTATTTTAACGGGGAAGATGACGCCACCCGTTGCGGGCGTAAGGGCCCGGAGAACGCTGCCGCCTTAGCAAAAATTTTGTTCGAATTGTTCAAGGGAGAGGAAGAGGAGTTCATACGCCTCAAGCCACGGGATGGATTCTCCATGTACAACCCTCCAAGCAGGGTGAGTTATATCTCCTTACTCCCATTCTTCCCGCATTCTCTGTCATAGGTACTCACCTTGCCATTTTGCGGCAGGAACTGCGAAAAGCCATAAGGGAGGTCAGCAGCGCGTCTCCTCAACCAGAGGACCCTAACCGGGCCCTCGGTCCCGGACTCGAAGAAGATCCGGACATATTCGTGGAGCTGATAAACCGGCAGTTCTATCAAATAAGCTGTGATAACGCCATGGTGGCCATTACGGCCGACTATCCCGGACTGCTCCTGCGTCGCACGTAAGAAAAACCAAAAATCCCAACTCCAAAAACTAGGATCCCCTTTTAGACACTTCACCTACCATATACATATGGTATTTTTATAGGCAAGGCATTCGGGACGCCATGCCGAACCCGCAACAACTCGCCAACAAGAGGCACCGAGGCTAGGCAGGCCAAAAAGGAAGGCGATCAGGACGAAGACGCCGGCGCAGAGGTATGACAGAAACCCCGCTCCGTGGTTGTCGTCTTTCTTGAAATGTAATGACATCCATGTTTCTTTAACAGAAAAAACGCTCGCCGGAATATGTCCGGTGAGGCTGCCGATCTCGTTCCACCAGTCGGGCTCCAGGACCAGACATAGAGGCGGAAGCCGACATGGGGCGGACGCCGGATACTCTCCCTACAAAGGATGCGGATAGGCTATCCGCCACAAATTCAGAAGTGGAGAGCGCCATGAATCATAGGCGCCGCCGGGCTGTACTCCGCGACACTTGCTTCTCACTAGAGGCATTTGATGCCTTCAATTCTAGAGAGGCGTACCTCCCTGCTGCTCAAGATGGTCTAGCCAGAGCCACGGACCAGTATGTAAAGGATGTACGGGTAAGTAAATCTGATGATTATATGTATCAGTAGCCCCTGAGACATGAAACAGTTAGCAGAATTGATTTAAGGATCATCTTATTGTGCAGGTTCTTACAGAGAAGAATAGTCGACTATCATAGGAGTTGGAGGAATGCAAGACCCAACTTTGGGCCGCTGTTGCCGCATTGAAGGAACCGAAAAAGTCCCCAGCCGGTAATGTTTCTTTCAAAGAATGACAGGTACCGTATAGCATGTGGCATGGCTGCAGGTCTAACAATAGATGTTTGCAGATGAATCCGGAGAGAATCCGAAGGAGCAGCATGTCGTACAACAGCTAAAGGCTGGAGAACGGGTGCTGACTGAGGTCAGGCGGGAGAAAAACAATCTCCAAGACGCCAATACCAAGCTGAGCGTGGAACTGAAAGATGTTCGAGCCCAGCTTGCAGACTCCGAGAAGGAGCATAAGCGGCTTCGACGCGGCATATTTAGTAAGTGCTTGAACGAACCCTTAATAAATGGGATGGCGGAGAAGCCATCTAACAGAGTTATGTCTGCAGGTATGCTGATGAGTCATCCCACGGAGGAGATGCCCGGGTCAGCGGGTGATCTTCTATCCAAGCTCTAACAACTGCACGAACAAGTTCGGCAGGTGATGCAAGGCAATGCCCAGGCCTTGTGGCCACCCGTCTCCCTGCCAGAAGGCATTGGAGATCTTGTGGAGAAGCTCAAGGGAGCGCGGCGGCGCTTCCGATTATGGAAGATATCTGCCTGCCGTCAAGGTGCCAGGGAAGCCTGGGCCATGGTGAAGATGCGGTATACCAAGGCTGACCCAAATCACATGGCCGAGGTCGGACCTGTGGGGCCTGACGGGAAAGAGATCCCTGTTAGCTTAGTCTATGGGCAAGTAGAATTAGCCGCAAAATATTCCCAACAGGATTGTAGGCTAGACCGCCTGTTGGATGGTATAGAAGAGGAATTTAGTCAGTCTACATGACTATGTAATTAAAGTGACATGTATAATGCCTTCTAACCGGGTTGTAGATCATTTGACATGGCGGACCTTTTCGCTTCAACCTCGGGACCTGGTAGTCCGGAGTGTATCCGAATACCCGCTCAGTTATATAAGAACCGGGGTATGCGTGGAGACCAGGCGTAGGGGTCATTAGTGCTTGAACAGACAAGTGCCCAACTAGTTATGTTATATTACATGGGTAGTAAGAAACATCTTCCAGGGAGAATAGTTCTGTTAAGGGTTCCTTTCCCTGGGTACGCATGCCCTAAAGTGCATGTTCGGACTGCGAGAGGAAATGCAGGAAAAAACATCTGGGGGCACATTGGAAAATAAATAAATAAAAATCATCTTTTGTTCGCCGACCGAATATTCCCTTAAGAACGCTAGCTTTCGGCTTCACCCAGTCTGAGGTACACATCCGGCTGACCCAGCAGTAACAATCGCAGAGGTGCTCCCCTTATGCCCTAGCCGAATTAACGGGAACGTAGGGCATAAATACAAGAGCCAGGCAACCCAGCTTGGCCAAAACTTAAGTCATATCGATGCAAATAGTGGCGAAGAAAAGGTACATGCGGAAGAATAACACATGTGCGGGGCGTGAAGCCCAGATAGATAATTAAGCTTCTGTGTAAGAAGCCCGCAGGTATAATGAGCGCGGTTAGCGCATCTATAATGTTCAAGCGAGGCACAAGGTGGCCCTTGATGGCCTAGAGAAAGAGTAAAAGAAAGAAAGAGAAAAAAGACAGATAATGTATATGCAAAAAATGGACAAAGAAAGGAGACGAACATAGAGTCCGGCGCTAGGCGTAGAATCTTCGGAGTCTGGCTGCGTTCCATGGGTTCGGCTCAAGTCTATTATTCGATGCATCCCGCAGACGGTACGCTCCACCGGTCAGAACTTGGTCAATAATGAAGGGACCTTCCCATTTGGGCTCGAGCTTGGACTTTTTCTTCTCTGGCAGGCGTAGAACTAACTCGCCAACGTTATAAGTTTTGGCCCGTACTTCTCTGCTTTGGTATCTGCGAGCCTATTGCTGATAAAATGCGGAACGGCCTTTTGCCACGTCACGCTCCTCCTGCAGGGTGTCCAGACTGTCCTGCCGATCAAGCTCGGCTTCTCTTTCTTCGTACATGCACACTCGAGGCGAGTCATGAATTATGTCGCAGGGCAAAACTGCCTCTGCGTCGTACACCATAAAGAAGGGTGTATATCCGGTAGTGCGATTCGGCGTGGTCCGCAGCCCCCAGAGTACGGAGTCGAGCTCCTCTACCCAGTGCGTGTTAGACTCCTCTAAGGACCACACTAATCTGGGTTTAATGCCGCTCATGATAAGACCATTTGCTCGCTCAACTTGGCCGTTGGTTCGTGGGTGATAGACGGAAGCATAATCGAGCTTGATGCCCATGTTGCTGCACCAAAGTTTTACCTCATCGGCCGTGAAGTTCGTGCCATTGTCAGTGACGATGCTGTGGGGGATGCCATAACGGTGTACAACCCCGGATATGAAGTCTATCACCAGTCCGGATTCAGCTGTTTTAACAGGTTTGGCTTCTATCCATTTGGTGAATTTATCTACCATGACCAGTAAGTATTTTTTCTTATGGGTTCCCCCTTTAAGGGGTCCAACCATGTCAAGCCCCCAGACCGCGAAAGGCCAGGTAATGGGGATTGTTCGGAGGGCGGTGGGTGGCATATGGCTTTGGTTTGCAAAAAATTGGCAACCAGCGCAGCGTTGGACCAAGTCCTGCGTGTCTGCCCGGGCCGTCGGCCAATAAAAGCTTGTACGGAAGGCCTTGCTTACAAGGGCCCGGGCTGCGGCGTGGTGGCCGCCAAGTCTGGCGTGAATTTCTGCCAAAAGCGTCCGCCCTTCCTCTTCGGAGATGCACCTTTGAAGGACTCTGGTAGTGCTTTTCTTATATAGCTCTCCCTCGTGGACCCTGTAGGCTTCAGATCGCCGCACTATGCATCGTGCCTCGTTTTGGTCCTCGGGAAGTTCCTTCCTAGTTAGGTAGGCCAGGAATAGTTCTGTCCACGGGGCGATGACGGCCATTATTACGTGGGCTGAAGGTGTTATTTCGGTGGCAGAGTCTCCGATTATGTCAGAGTGTTCGGTATCGGGCGTTTTGGCCGGGTCCGGACTATTATTACCGGTGTCCCCTTCCCATACCACTGATGGCTTAAACAACCTCTCCAAAAAGATGTTGGGGGGGACCGCATCACGTTTTGTGCCGATGCGGGCGAGGATATCCGCCGCCTGATTGTTTTCCCGAGCCACATGGTGAAATTCGAGCCCCTCGAACCGAGCTGACATCTTTAGGACGGCGTTTCGATAGGCCGCCATCTTAGGATCCTTGGCATCAAAGTCTCCATTTATTTGGGATATTGCGAGGTTCGAATCCCCACGCACCTCCAGGTGATGAATGTCCATGGAGACTGCCATCCGAAGACCATGCAACATGGCTTTGTATTCGGCTGCGTTGTTGGAGTCTGTATACAGTATCTGCAGTACGTGCTGAACGGTATCTCCGGTTGGGGACGTCAGGACGATGCCAGCCCCCAGACCGGCCAGCATTTTGGAGTCGTCGAAGTGCATGATCCAATTGGAGTATGTGCTGTACTCTTTAGGGAGTTCGGCTTCCGCCCATTCGGCGACAAAGTCGGCCAATACTTGTGATTTAATGGCTCACCGAGGTTTGTATGTTATGTCGAACGGGAGGATCTCAATGGCCCATTTGGCAATCTGGCCCGTGGCGTCGCGGTTGTTTATAATATCATTAAGTGGCACTTCCGGGGCTAATATAATTGAACACTCTTGAAAGTAGTGTCGCAGCTTCCGGGATGCCATGAATACCGCATAGGCTAACTTTTGATAATGTTGTTACCGTGATTTGCATGGAGTGAGGATAGTGGATAAATAGTATACCGTCTTTTGAAGAGGGAATTTGTATCCGTCAGCTTCTCGTTCGACGACGAGCACTGCGCTTACAACTTGATGAGTTGCCGCAATGTACAACAACATTGGTTCACTGATGTTTGGCGCGGCCAGGATTGGGTTGGTTGCCAGTATGGCTTTTATTTCTTCCAATCCGGCTGTGGCAGCGTCCGTCCACTCGAAGTGTTCGGTGCGCCGAAGGAGGCGATAAAGCGGTAATGCCTTTTCTCCTCAGCGGAAGATAAAGCGGTTTAAAGCCGCCACACATCCAATTAGTTTCTGGATTTGTTTGAGGTCTGTTGGGATAGCCAACTATGACAGAGCTCGGATTTTGGCCGGATTAGCTTCAATTCCTCTACTGGAGACAATGAAGCCCAGGAGCTTTCCGACTGGTATGCCGAAAACGCATTTTTCCGGATTGAGATTGATGTCGTATGTTCGGAGGTTGTCGAATGTGAGCCTTAAGGCGTCTATTAGAGAGTCGGTGTGTTTGGTTTTAACGACCACATCATCTACGTATGCCTCTACTGTTTTGCCGATTTGTTTCTCCAGACATGTCTGGATCATGCGCTGGTATGTTGCGCCGACGTTTTTGAGCCCAGAAGGCATTGTGTTGAAACAGAAAGGGCCGTATGGTGTGATAAATGCCGTTGCAGCTTGGTTGGACTCCACCATCTTGATTTGGTGGTAGCCGGAGCATGTGTCGGGGAAACACAATGACTCGTGTCCTGCGGTAGCATCGATAATTTGATCGATGCGGGGGAGGGGGAAGGGATCCTTTGGGAAAGCCTTGTCAAGGTCCTTGAAATCGACAGATAGGCGCCATGATTTGTCCTTCTTTGGTACCATCACCAGGTTTGCTAGCTAGTCCGGGTGTTTTATTTCTCTAATGAACCCGGCCTCCAATAACTTGGCTAGTTCCTCTCCCATAGCCTGTCTCTTAGGTTCAGAGAAACTCCGAAGAGCCTGCTTGACCGGCTTGAATCCCTTTAGGATATTGAGGCTGTGCTCGGCCAGCCTGCGTGGGATTCCTGGCATGTCTGAGGGGTGCTAGGCGAATATGTCCCAATTCTCGCGTAGGAACTCTCGTAGTGCGGCGCCCACGGCGGGGTTTAACTGTGCCCCGATGGAGGCTGTTTTTGTAGGATCCGTTGGGTGGACTTGGAATTTGACTATTTCGTCCGCTGGTTTAAAGGAGGTGGACTTGGATCTCTTGTCAAGTATTACGTCATCCCTGTCCACCGTTGAGCGTAGCGCAGTTAATTCCTCGGCCGAGAGGGCTTCGGATAATGCCTCGAGGGCCAGTGCGGCTGTTTTGTTTTCGGCGCGGAGTGTTGTGTCCGGATCACTAGCGAGAGTGATGATTCCGTTGGGCCCGGGCATTTTGAGCTTCATGTACCCATAATGGGGTAAGGCTTGGAAGATCATGAACGCCTCCCGTCCTAAAAGGGCGTGGTATCCACTACTGAACGGGGCCACTTGGAATGTAATTTCTTCGGACCTATAGTTCTCCGGCGTGCCAAATACCACATCTAGTGTGATTTTCCCAGCACAGCGTGCTTCCCTACTGGGGATGATTCCTCTGAAGGTTGTGCTGCTTTGCTTAATGCGGTTCCAGTCTATTTCCATTTTTTGAAGGGTTTCCTCATAGATGAGGTTTAATCCACTGCCGCCGTCCATGAGTACTTTGGTGAGTCGAAAGCCGTCCACAATTGGACTGAGGACCAGTGCAGCCGGTGCTCAGGCAGTTCGGAATTTAGGTTCGTCACTAGCATTGAAGGTAATAGCCGTGTCACTCCATGGATTCATTGCTGCTACGTGGCAGATTTCGGCGAGGCTGCGGAGTGTTCGCTTGCGCCTATTATTTGATGCGAAGGTTTCAAAAACTATTAATACCGTATTGTTATCCATGGGATGGTGCTCTGTGGAATTTGGGATAAGAAGATCCTCACCACTTTTGGCCACTTGCCGGAGTATCCAACATGCTCTAAGGATGTGCGTTGGTATGGTATCCGCTGTGCTATGAATTTTGCAGGGTCCGTTAAGCCATCCCTCCAATACGGTTCCATGCCCTGTAGAGGGTTTTTGTTTCTTTGTAACAAACTCGGGTGTCTTATGATAGTGCACCCTTTTACTTCGGACTGGGTGTATATTTTTAGCCGGATTATCCCAAAATTTGGTTTTGGTTTTCCAGGCGCTTTCCATCGCACAATACTTTCGTACTATGGACGCCAAGTCAGCGCAGCGTGATATGTCATGGCGACTTAAGGCGTTAAGGATTCCCTTGTCCGTGCAATTATTGCAGAAAAATGAGGCTGCGTCTTCCTCGCGATAGTCCTTAACCTTGTCCATCACAAGGAGGAATCTGGCGCAATAATGATGTACTGTTTCATGGGGCTCTTGCCTGATGTGGGAAAGATCGTTTATGTCTGGGTGGGTGTGTGGAATTGAGTCTGAACCCATGCCCAATCTGAGACCCAGGGGCCGAGGTGTTTCCAATATTGGAATTTTGGGTTCTGGTATGTTGCCCGATAAGTCTGGCCCGCTGCCTGACTCTAGGTTCAGGGCCTGGGTTGTGTCCTCCCATAAACAGGTATTCGGCTTGGAGAGCTCAGGAATCCGGACATAGTTAGTACTCAAGATAGAAGAGGAATCGCCGCATTGTTCCTCCACCACGGCAACATGGTGGGTGACCGGTGGAGAGTTAATCTCCCTTTGGTCAGGTTTAAGCCCAATCCGATCATAGTCCATAGCGACTCCCAAGGCGGCGATGTGATCCAAGAGATTGTTTAGGGAAGAGATCTCAATTGGATCCATCTGCTCGGCGAATTTCGAGCCGACGTGGAGGTTGTTTTCGATGACCCGAGAAGTCATCGTCGGGGCAGCAGCCGAACGAGCGGTCATGATGAAACTGCCTAGCCGGAGAGTTTGGCCGACAGCCAGGGCTCCCCCGGCGGTGATGTTGTTCTTAACAACAAGATGAGGCATCCTTCCTTATGGTGACGGCACAGAGAACTCTCAATGAAAGCACCAATGTCGGTGTTAAAACCGGCGGATCTCGGGTAGGGGGTCCCGAACTGTGCATCTAAGACGGATGGTAACAGGAGGCAGGGGACACGATGTTTTACCCAGGTTCGGGCCCTCTTGATGGAGGTAAAACCCTACGTCCTGCTTGATTATTCTTGATAATATATGTAGTACAAGAGTTGATCTACCACGAGATCAGAGAGCCTAAACCCTACAAGCTAGCCTATGGTATGACTGTATGTTGTCCTACGGGCTAAAACCCTCTGGTTTATATAGACACCGGAGGGGGCTAGGGTTACACAAGGTCGGTTACAAAGGAGGAGATATACATATCCGTATTGCCTAGCTTGCCTTCCACGCCAAGTAGAGTCCCATACGGACACGTGACGAAGTTTTAATCTTGTATCTTCATAGTCCAACAGTCCGACCAAAGGATATAGTCCGGCTATCTGGATACCCCTTAATCCAGGACTCCCTCACCAGCATTCAAGTTTTCAGCAAAGATTATGAACTAACCATATTCACAATAACTCTTAGGTCTCATGTTTACTCATATCAATTGCATAATCAACTAGCGAGCAATAATAATAAATCTCGGATGACAACACTTTCTCAAAAAAATCATAATATGATATAACAAGATGGTATCTCGCTAGCCATTTCTGAGACCGCAAAACATAAATGCAGAGCACCTTTAAAGATCAAGGACTGACTAGACATTATAATTCATGGTAAAAAAGATCCAGTCAAGTCATACTCAATGTAAACTAACAGTATTGAATGCAAATGACAGTGGTGCTCTCCAACTGGTGCTTTTTAATAAGAGGATGATGACTCAACATAAAAGTAAATAGATAGGCCCTTCACAGAGGGAAGCAGGGATTTGTAGAGGTGCCAGAGCTCGATTTTGAAATAGAGATGAATAATATTTTGAGCGGTATACTTTCATTGTCAACATAACAACCAAGAGATGGCGATATCTTCCATGCTACACACATTATAGGCGGTTCCCAAACAGAATGGTAAAGTTTATACTCCCCCTCCACCAACAAGCATCAATCAATGGCTTGCTCGAAACAACGAGTGCCTCCAACTAACAACAGTCCCTGGGGAGTTTTGTTTGTAGTTATTTTGATTTGATTTGCATAAAGTATGGGACTGGGCATCCCGGTGACCAGCCATTTTCTCGTGAGTGAGGAGCGGAGTCCACTCCTCTTGAGAATAACCCGCCTAACATGGAAGATACGGACAACCCTAGTTGATACATGAGCTATTCGAGCATACAAAACAGAATGTTTATTTGAAGGTTTAGAGTTTGGCACATACAAATTTACTTGGAACGGCAGGTAGATACCGCATATAGGAAGGTATAGTGGACTCATATGGAATAACTTTGGGGTTTATGGGATTGGATGCACAAGCAGTATTCCCGCTTAGTACAGGGGTTGAAGGCTAGAAAAAGACTGGGAAGCGACCAGCTAGAGAGCGACAACAGTCATGAACATGCATTAAAATTAATCAACACCGAATGCAAGCATGAGTAGGATATAATGCACCATGAACATAAATATCGTAGAGGCTATGTTGATTTTGTTTCAACTACATGCGTGAACATGTGCCAAGTCAAGCCTGTCGAATCGTTCAAAAGAAGATACCACCCTATCATACCACATCACAACCATTTTAATAGCATGTTGGCACGCAAGGTAAATGATTATAAGCTCCTAGCTAATTAAGCATGTCATAAGCAACTATAATCTCTAATTGTCATTGCAAACATGTTTATTCATAATAGGCTGAATCAGGAACGGTGAACTAATCATATTTACAAAAACAAGAGAGGTCGAGTTCATACCAGCTTTTCTCATCTCAATAAGTTCATCATATAATCATCATTATTGCCTTTCACTTGCACGACCGAATAGTGTGGATAATAATAATAGTGCACGTGCATTGGACTAAGCTGGAATCTGGAAGCATTCAATAAATAGGAGAAGACAAGGCAATACGGGCTCTTTTGTCAGATCAACAATAATGCATATAAGAGCCACTTTAACAGTTTAATTAAGGTCTTCTCCTATCGACCCCCAAAGAAAAGAAAATAAATAAAACTATTTACACGGGAAAGCTCCCAACAAGCAAAAGAAGAACAAGAAATATTTTGGGGTTTTCTTTTTAATTACTACTACAAGCATGGAAATTAAAACTAGCTAAAAGCTACAAGTAATTTTTTTTGTTTTTCTTAAGGTTTATCAAACACACAAGAAGAAAGCATAAAAGGAAATGAACTAGCATGGATATTACAATGAAAAAGTATGAGTACCGACATCTAGCAATGAGTGTGTGAACATAAATGTAATGTCGGTGAGAAATATGTACTCCCCAAAGCTTAGGCTTTTGGCCTAAGTTGGTCTAATGCCACGGATGGCCTGACGTATATCCAAAGTTGTAGTTGGGGTCGTACTGAGATGCAAAAGTCATTGCATCGTGGGCTGCAGCTTGGAGGTGAGCTATCTCAGCCTTCCTCTTATACTCTTCTGCCTCCTCTTTGGTTATAAAATATCTCCCTTTTGCCTGAAAGTCAAAGAAAGTAGAAGCAGGGAGAGCGACGTGACAGGTGCGTCGTCTGTCAAAGATTAGTCGGTACTGGAGGAACTGATCGTTCCTCTCAACAAAATGATGACAAACCATAGCCTCATAATCCAAATAAGCAGGAGGCAACTCAATATCATCCTCATGTATGGTTATACTAAGAAAATTAGCTATACGGGTTGCATAAATTCCACCAAATAAATCTCCATTAAATCTATTATGATGCAACCTACGTGCAACAATGGCTCCCAAATTATAAGATTTATCTCCTAACATAGCACTCCTAAGAATACTGAGGTCAGGAACGCACATGTGACATGCTTCATCTTTACCATTTATGCACCTACCTATGAAGAGAGCAAAATAATGTATAGCAGGAAAATGAATGCTCCCTATGGTAGCTTGTGCTATATCTCTAGATTCCCCCACAGTTATACTAGCAAGAAAATATCTAAACTCAGATTTGCGAGGTTCACTAGTACTACCCCATTGTGGAAGTTTGCAAGCAGTGGTAAAATCCTCTAAGTCCATAGTATAAGCATTTTCATAAAGATCAAACAAGACAGTTTGAGAATTGCGTGAAGATGAAAATTCAAACCTCCTCACAAAGGAACTAGTGAGATAGTGGTACTGGCGGCACTTTTCCGCCTCGAAGCTCACAAGATTAGCGTTATGCAAATATGCATTAAATTCTTCCTTAATTCCTGCTCGATCCATGAAGTCCTCTGAAGGCCATTCACAAGTCTGCACTGGAGCGTCCCTTGGTGGCTCATCATCAGCATCACGCATTGCAAGCATGGGTCCTTGTTTCCTTGAAGAACCACCTTGGTACATTTTCCTAAACATATTTCTTCTTCTGAAAAATTTCTGAAATTTTTAGTAACTTCAAAATAAAAGTGAACCGAACTCAACAAAATTGATAGCAACTACTCCTACAAGTGCCTAGAGCCTATATCATGCATTAAAACTACTTGGAACCATATAAATTTGACATGCAAACTCAAGAACATGGTCACCTAGGCAGCACAAAATTGCAATGAATAAAGCACTAGAACAAAAACTAATTGGACCAATGGAGGAGTCACATACCAAGGAACAATCCCCCAAAGCAGTTTTGTGAGAGGTGCTTTGAGCAAGGAGATCGAAAATCGCAGCAAAATGAGCTTGGACTCGGGTTTGAGCTGGTTAATGGTGTTTGTGGGAGGAAGAAGAAGTGTGTGGGTGCATGAATAAGTGGAGGGGAGCCACCGTGGGCCCACGAGGCAGGGGGCGCGCCCAGGGGGGTGGGCGCGCCATGGACCCTCGTGGCCAGGTGCTTGCTCCCCCTGTTGTGTTCTCAGTGCCAGATATTCTCAAATATTCCAGAAAAAATCATATTTAAATTTCAGGGCATTTGGAGAACTTTTATTTTCGGGGTATTTTTATATTGCACGGATAATTCAGAAAACAAACAGTAATTACTATTTTTGCTTTATTTAATATAAATAATAGAAAGTAAAAAGAGGGTACAGAGAGTTGTGTTTTCTAACCTCATCCGTCTCATGCTCATCAAAAGGAATCCACTAACAAGGTTGATCAGGTCTTGTTAACAAACCCATTCCGAATAACATGGAACCGGAGAAATTTTGAATAACACTAGGTTACCTCAACGGGGATATGGACTTCCCCAACAATAAGAATATCAAATTTCTTCTTGACAGTAGGTAGAGGAAGTTCAAAACCTCCAAAAATAATTGATGAAATTTTTCCAATAGAATTGATACTATGGACTTGATGTTGTTTCCTCAGAAAGTGTATCGTATGCTCATTACCATTAACATGAAAAGTGACATTGCATTTGGTGCAATCAATAACAACCTCTGCAGTATTCAAAAAGGGTCTTCCAAGAATAATAGACATACTATTGTCCTCGGGAATATCAAGAATAACAAAGTCCGTTAAAATAGTAACGTTAGCAACCACAATAGGCACATCCTCACAAATACCGACAGGTACAGCAGTTGATTTATCATCCATTTGCAAATATATTTCAGTAGGTGTCAACTTATTCAAATCAAGTCTAGATATAAAGAGAGAGGCATAACACTAACACCGGCTCCAAGATCACATAAAGCAGTTTTAACATAGTTTCTTTTAATGGAGCATGGTATAGTTGGTACTCCTGGATCTCCTAGTTTCTTAGGTATTCCACCCTTAAAAGTATAATTAGCAAGCATGGTGGAAATTTCGGCTTCTGGTATCTTTCTTTTATTAGTTACAATTTCTTTCATATACTTAGCATAAGGATTCATTTTGAGCATATCAGTTAATCGCATACGCAAAAATATAGGTCTAATCATTTCAGCAAAGCACTCAAAATCCTCATCATCCTTTTTCTTGGATGGCTTAGGAGGAAAAGGCATGTGTTTCTGAACCCAAGGCTCTCTTTCTTTACCGTGTTTGCTAGCAACAAAGTCTTTCTTATCATAACGTTGATTCTTTGATTGTGGGTTATCAAGATCAACAGCATGTTCAATTTGTATATCATTATCATTGCTAGGTTGAGCATCAACATGAGCATCATCATTAAAATTATCACTAGTTTCATGTTCATTACCAGATTGTGTTTCAGCATCAGAAATAGAAATATCACTGGGATTCTTAGGTGTGTCAGCAACAGGTTCACTAGAAGCATGCAAAGTCATATCATTTTTCTTTTTCTTCCTCTTAGAAGGACTAGGTGCATCTATATTATTTCTTTGAGAATCTTGCTCAATTCTCTTAGGGCGGCCTTCAGGATACAAAGGTTCCTGAGTCATTTTACCAGTTCTAGTAGCCACTCTAACAGCATAGTCATTATTCTTACTATCCAACTCATTGAGCAAATCATTCTGAGCTTTAAGTACTTGTTCTACTTGAGTGGTAACCATAGAAGTGTGTTTACTAATAAGTTTAAGTTCACATTTAACATTAGCCATATAATCACCCAAGTGTTCAAGCATATCAGCATTGCGTTTTAATTCTCTACCAAAATAAGCATTGAAGTTTTCTTGTTTAACCATAAAGTCATCAAACTCATCCAAGCATGGGCTAGCAAACTTAGTAAATGGGATTTCAGCTTTATCATATCTATAGAGAGAATTTACCTTTACTACCTATGTCGGGTTATCAAGACCATGTGTTCCTTCAATATGCGGTAAATTAAGACCATGTATTTCTTCAATAGGAGGTAAATTCTTAACATCTTCAGCTTTAATACCCTTTTCTTTCATAGATTTCTTTGCCTCTTGCATATCTTCAGGACTGAGAAATAGAACACCTCTTTTCTTCGGAGTTGGTTTAGGAATAGGCTCAGGAGTTGGCTTAGGAAGTGTCCAATTATTTTCATTTGTCAACATATTATTCAATAGAATTTCAGCTTCATCCGGTGTTCTTTCCCTGAAAACAGAACCAGCACAACTATCCAGGTAATCTCTGGAAGCATCGGTTAGTCCATTATAAAAGATATCAAGTGTTTCATTTTTCTTAAGAGGATGATCAGGCAAAGCATTAAGTAATTGGAGAAGCCTCCCCCAATCTTGTGGGAGACTCTCTTCTTCAATTTGCACAAAGTTATATATATCCCGTAAGGCAACTTGTTTCTTATGAGCAGGGAAATATTTAGCAGAGAAGTAATAAATCATATCCTGGCGACTACGCACACAACCAGGATCAAGAGAATTAAACCATATCTTAGCATCACCCTTTAATGAGAACAAAAATATTTTAAGGATATAAAAGTAGCGAGTTCTCTCGTCATTAGTGAACAGGGTGGCTATATCATTTAATTTAGTCAGATGTACCACAACAGTTTCAGATTCATAGCCATAAAAAGGATCAGATTCAACCAAAGTAATTATATCAGGATCAATAGAGAATTCATAATCCTTATCAGTAACAAAGATAGGTGAAGTAGCATAAGAAGGATCATATTTCATTCTAGCATTCAGAGTTTTTTGTTTAAGCTTAGCTAATAATTTCTTAAGATCACTTCTATCATTGCAAGCAAGAAAGTCTCTTTTAGTTTATTCATCCATAACATAGCCCTCAGGCACAACGGGTAATTCATATTTATTAGGAGCGCCTTCATCATTACTTTCATCAGTATTTTCAGTTTCAATAATTTCATTATCTCTAGCCCTAGCAAGTTGTTCATCAAGAAATTCACCAAGTGGCACAATAATATCAAGCATAGAAGTAGTTTCATCATAAGTATCATGCATAGCAGAAGTGGCATCATCAATAATACGCACATATCAGAATTAATAGCAGAAGCAGGTTTAGGTGTCGCAACCTTACTCAAAACAGAAGGTGAACCAAGTGCAAAGCTAGATGGCAGTTCCTTACCTCCCCTCGTAGTTGAGGGATAAATCTTGGTTTTTGGATCTCTCAAGTTCTTCATAATAATAAGCAGGTATAAATCCCAAGTGACTCAAAGAATAGATCTATGCTCTCCGGCAACGGCGCCAGAAAATAGTCTTGATAACCCACAAGTATAGGGGATCGCAACAGTTTTTGAGGGTAGAGTATTCAACCCAAATTTATTGATTCGACACAAGGGGAGCCAAAGAATATTCTCAAGTATTAGCAGCTGAGTTGTCAATTCAACCACACCTGGAAACTTAATATCTGCAGCAAAGCATTTAGTAGCAAAGTAATATGATAGTAGTGGTGATGATAGTAAAAGGTAATGATGGCAAAAGTAATATGTTTGGTGTTTTGTAGTGATGATAACAATAGCAACGGAAAAGTAAATAAGCGAAGAACAATATATGGAAAGCTCATAGGCAATGGATCGGTGATAGAGAATTATGACGAATGCGGTTCATCATGTAACAGTCATAACCTAGGGTGACACAGAACTAGCTCCAATTCATCAATGTAATGTAGGCATGTATTCCGAATATAGTCATACGTGCTTATGGAAAAGAACTTGCATGACATCTTTTGTCCTACCCTCCCGTGGCACCGGGGTCCTAGCGGAAACTAAGGGATATTAAGGCCTCCTTTTAATAGAGTACCGGACCAAAGCTTTAACACATGGTGAATACATGAACTCCTCAAACTATAGTCATCACCAGGAGTGGTTCCGATTATTGTCACTTCGGGGTTGCCGGATCATAACACATAGTAGGTGACTATAGACTTGCAAGATAGGATCAAGAACTCACATTTATTCATGAAAACATAATAGGTTCAGATCTGAAATCACGGCACTCGGGCCCTAGTGACAAGCATTAAGCATAGCAACGTCATAGCAACATCAATCTCAGAACATAGTGGATACTAGGGATCAAACCCTAACAACACTAACTCGATTACATGATAGATCCCATCCAACCCATCACCATCCAGCAAGCCTACAATGAAATTACTCACGCATGGCGGTGAGCATCATGAAATTGGTGATGGAGGATGGTTGATGATGACGATGGCGACGGATTCCCCTCTCCAGAGCCCCGAACGGACTCCAGATCAGCCCTCCCGAGAGAGTTTAGGGCTTGGTGGCGGTTCCGTATCATAAAACGCGATGAATCCTTCTCTTTTATTTTTTTTCTCCCCGAACACGAATATATGGAGTCAAGGTTGAGGTCGGTGGAGCTCCAGGGGGCCCATGAGGCAGGGGGCGCGCCCCCCACCCTCGTGGCTAGGGTGTGGGCCCCTTTCGTTGATTCTTTGCCAGTATTTTTTATTATTTCCAAAAATAATCTCCGTAGAGTTTCAGGTCATTCCGAGAACTTTTGTTTCTACACATAAATAACACCATGGCAATTCTGCTGAAAACAGCGTCAGTCCGGGTTAGTTCCATTCAGATCATGCAAGTTAGAGTCCAAAACAAGGGCAAAAGTGTTTGGAGAAGACAATGGTGGTGTGTGAAGATATTCACTAGGAAGACTATGACATGATAAGGCATTCACATGAAGACTGTGGAGTGTGAAGACATAGTTGTTTCATAGTTTCCTTTTATTCTTTGTCGAGTCATAGGAACCACCGTACTATTAAGTGGGGTCCAAGTGAAGAAAGTCAGAGTGACTGATGTGATGCTCAACCAAATCGTATGTCTTTGAGTGAAGACAATGAGAGCAAATCTTGTCCAGAGCTGGATGAGTCAGCCTTACTTGTAGCCCAAGTCAAGCTGCCGCGTGTGTTTGAAATCTAACCGTTGGACATGTGTCAGTTCCGTAGTGACCCAGGGTCATTTCAGAAAAATTAGGTTGGGTTGCCTCCTGGCTATAAATAGACCACCCCCTACACCATAAATTGGTGGCTGCTCAGAGTTAGTGCATGGCTTTTGTCGTTTGAGAGCAACCCACCTCCTAAGCATTTGAGAGAGAGATCCTTTGCGAGGACAAAGCCCTAGACACCCAGAGCCAAAGAGTGTTAGGCATCACTGAAGTCTTTCTGTCTGCGTGACTTGAAGACTTGTTACACTAGAGGACCGTGAATCCTCCAGCCGGTTAGGCATCGCGTTCTGATCATCCAAGAGTCATTGTGGATCGCCGGTGAACGAAGTCTGTGAAGGTTTGGAAGTCTACCTTGAAGACTTACCAGAGTGATTGGGCGAGGACTGGGTGTCCTTATCTCAAGTGGAATAAGGTGAAGACACGGTCTTCTGAGTTCAATCTTAGCCTCCCTAACCAGATGTACAGTTGTCATAGCAACTGGAACTGGTCTACCAAATCCTTGTCTTCACCAAGCAACTGGTTCTATCCTTCACTTCCCTTTACTTTACAGTTTGTCTTCATGAAGTCATCGCTTGCCTGTATCATCTGATTGACTTCACTGAGTGAAGAATATTTACTATTTGGCTTCATACTATCTTCCATCCTGATCCATACTACCTAGCTGCTGATAGTCTTTGTGCTTTCACTTCATTGCTTACTTGACTATGGCTTGTCTAGTGTAGTCTACCTTCCGCTGCATATCAATAGGTTCATTTCTACTGGTTGTCTTCAAAGCCCCCGTGTTTTGAAGACTTTCTTAAAAATCTTCTATTCACCCCCCCTCTAGTCGATAACTAGCACTTTCAGCGATGACTAGGTCATCTATATATGAGTATACTGACTGAGGAGTCAAATGAAAACATTTGATCATAGGTCATACTCATCGTTTAAGCACAAGTGAGGTTACCAGTTTTACATAAAGCATTGATGTGTTCACACCATTAGAATTGCTTTAGCTCAATTTTTAGAGAAAAGCTCCTCCTATATGTGATATCCCCCCTAAGAGGGATGAACTAACCTTGGGTTTTGTCGATTATGACTTCATGTAGATGTTAAAGATGTGGATGCTCAATGTTGATGTAGATCTTTTGGAGCAATCCATTGGAGTGTTGCACTTTCAATACCTACGTGGGTTAGTCCCACAAGGAACATACAAGGATATCCATATACATACAGTGAAACAGACATATGATGGTGTCTATGAAAGCATTAGGTTACCTTGTCCCTTGTCTTGCCAACAAGAGGGTTTGCGACTCTATGAACTAGTGCAAGATATGAAAAATTATTGCACATGTCCTTGCCAAAATGAATATGAGTGAAGTATGTTGGCGGAGTCACCCTCAAGAACACTCTAGTTCTTCTTTGGGATCCACATCAACTTGATGGGAATCCCTGGAGTTGTACTTGTACTTGATGAATTAGAACTTGACGTAGTCTTGGGAACCCACTTGACCATGGCCTTAGGAGCTTCTTCAAATGAATCAATCTCTTCTTGAAGCTTGTACTTGCCTTTTAGCTTGTGGTCTTGTGGTGGAAGATCATCTTGAGCTTGTGTTCCCTTGAAAGAAGTGGGGTCATACTTCTCTTATAGAGGAACAAACTTCGTCTTGGGATATTGATCTTCTTCCCACTCAAATCCATTTGCATTGAACTTTCGTTCAAAACCAACACCTTGATTCTTCCAGTGCCTTCCTTGCTTGCGTACAATTTCCTCAAATTGCTTACTCCCGACAAGGCTCTTGTAAACACCTTTCTCTATAATTCCCTTCAATAAGCTATTTTCTTGCTCAAATGTAACTTGGCTAAGAGAATCATTTGTTGAATCAAGAGAACTACTGGAAGCAACAATATTGGATTTAACATAGTTATTGTTAGTACCAGAGGAAGAATCTTTCTTATTATTGTTGCTAGATTTCACTTGTGGCATATAAATAGACAAGAGGAGACGTTTGGCAAGGAGGAGCTCTTCTTTCGAAGATCATCATTGATAGCTTTTAGGAACTCATGTTCTTGCTCTAAATTTAGCTTCTCATGAGTTCTTTTGAGCTCTCTATGATCCTCTAGAGTTGTTTCGTGAGCTAACTTAAGAGTGTTTAGTTCTTTAGTTAGATGCTCAATCTCCTTCTTATCATTTTCATTCGTTTCATCTTGATTAGCATGATCATTAGCAAGTTCATCATAGTTTTCATCTCGGTGGGACCGACTGGAACAAATCGGTGGGACCGATGTGCTAGGGCCTAGGGCAAACATCAACTTGGTGGCACCGATTTCAACAATTCGGTGAGACCGAAGTGAAGCAATAAGGCAACAGGGAAAATGTCAAGCCAACTCGGTGAGAATGATTGCATAACTCGGTGAGACCGAAATAAATGCAACAAGTCACAGAGCATTGGCAAGGCCATCTCGGTGAGACCGAGACCCGTATCGGTGTGACCGAACTGTTTAGGGTTTCTGGTTGTGGCTATGTCATATGAACTCGGTGGCTCCTGATAGAATGTATCGGTGGGGCCTAGTTGGAGTTTGGGGTTTTGACATATTTGGAATGAGAAAGTGATTGAGGGATTTGGAGCAATATCACTAAGCATTTGAGCAAGCAAACCATTAAGCAACACCTCATCCTCTTTTAATAGTATTGGCTTTCCTATGAACTCAATGTGATCTTGGATCACTAAAATAGAAATGAAGAGTCCTGAGCTTTTGCCAATATGTTTCCTTAGCATTTTGAGGGGTCCACATCTCTAGTCCATGCCATGCCATTCATTAAACTTTCTAAAATATTAAACTTGAATAGATATTATTTCAATGAGCTATATGTTGTTATGAATTACCAAAATCACCCAGGGATTAGTTGCACTTTCACCAAGGTCGACCCCGAGCCACGAGAAAGCGTCCAGGAGCGCCAGCGTGGTCGTACTCATCGCCCTTGCCGCTGGGCCGAAGATGAGGAGCCTCCTCAACACCGTCTGCGCCGTCTTTCTCCGCCACGGCCATCGATCGCCATCGTCAAATCCGTCATCGTCACGCCGTCCCCAAGCCCGCTGCCCCCTCCAACTAAACCGATGTGAGGCCCCCTTCCGTTCCCTCCCCCCCTCGCGAATCCCAGCTGTTTGGGAAATGTCTCCTCACGCTCGAGCCCATGGCAAGCTTGCGGTTGCCGTGGCGCTGCCCTTGCTAGCCACGCCCTTGGTCGCACGCTCGCGACCCCTAGCCACATCTGGCCGTGCCCCGCCACGTGCCACTAGCGCCGTCGCACCCGGTCGTGCACATCTGCGCCCCATGCCCGCTCACCACCGATGCACGTCCGACGCTCGCCCGCCCACACCTGCTGCCTCCCCGGGCCACGGCCAGGCACGCGCCCGCACCCCCTATTGCCCTGCCTGCCTCCGCCACTGTAGTTGTCGCGCACGTCTGTCACTCGCCCCGCCCCCACGCGTGCCCCGCCACACCTGACCACGCCGGTCGTGCTCGCCGCACCTCCCCGCTTGCTGTTGCGCTCCGTCGCACCCTGCTTCCCCCCGACACACCGGAGTCCGCCCACCGCTCCTCGTGCTCATTAGGGCTGACACTACTTGGGTCGCACCCTGATTTTCCCCCGGCGCACTGCGAGCTGGCCACCGGCGCTCCTTTGTGAGCAAGCACGCGTGCGAGCCCAGCCATGGCCAGCTTGGGCCTCTACCCAGTGGAGGCCCCTGTTTTAGTTAGTGGGGCTAACCCGAATTAGTATTAGAAAAAAACTGTTACAATTGTTTTAGGAGTTAATTAAATCTACACCACATGACATGTGGGTCCATTAACCCAGTTGACCAGTCGAACTTTGACTGGTCAACTTTTGACTAAACTGCTGACTAGACCCATGGACCCCACTGTCGTACTAATGGGCTAGGCAGTTGTATGTATAAAAAGTAATTTGGGCCTTTTAAATTAATTCTAGAAAATCTTTAAAACTTTGGAAAATCGTATAAAATAAACCGTAACTCGGATCGAAATAATTTATATATGAAAAATGACCAAAAGAAATAAGACAAATCCGGATGTGCCATCCACATACCTGTCACATGCCTCTAACACTGCAAAAGATGGAACCTTCCCCTCTGGTTTGTGTGTCCTATAACTGCCTAAAGCCGAGAAATATTCACAGTTATTTTCCCGCTTTGTCTGTAGCACGTAGCATTGTGTTAGGTCACCACTAGCACAACGTGTTGCCATGTTGTGCTTTGTGATGTATTTGATTGCTCTTTTATTTATTGTGTTCCCCTCCGTTACTCTTTTCTGGCAGACCCGAAGACCGATGTTGTTCTGGTGATCGACTACTTCACCGTCGAGGGTCAGTATCTATCTGCATAGCTTCTAGGCAAGCAAACCCCGCTTGATCATTCCTATATCGCCCATTCTTTCTCTCTCATGCTTGCATTAGATTTTGCTGTTAATATTTGATAGCTCCTATTATGATGCATGGCTTTCTTTTTAACCTGCTGTTGTTAATTTACCTAATATCCTATATGCTTAGTATAGGTTGGTTAGTGGTCCATCAGTGACCCCTCACCATTGTCCTTATTGCCTCACTTTGTTACCTGGTGACTTGATCAATGTGATCAATGACTAGAGACCGACACATCACCGGCACCCCCCTTAGTTGTATGACCCTACAGAACTACTATCGAGTGCTGAGGGCGACACCTCGTACCCCACTTACGATGATATCTCTATAGTGTAGCACATCAAGAGTGGTAAACCGAGGGTGATTCATCTTTCACCACCTCCGATGATGCCTTTGTCATGCAGCCTCTCAAGTGTGAACCCATTGATAACCCATAAGTATAGGGGATCAATTGTAGCTTTTTTTTGATGAATAAGAGTGTCGAACCCAAAGAGGAGCTAAAGGTAGGATTTATATTCCCTTCAAGTTCTGTCGACCACCCATACAACTCTACGCACACTTAACATTCACTTTACCTAGAACAAGTATGAAACTATTTTGTAGGTGTGATGCTAGATCAACTTTGCAAGAATAAAACTAGGAGTACTTTGCAAGATAATAATAGTTAGTTGTTCAGTAGAAAGATTTTTTATAACACAAGAGAAGTATTTTCTCCCTAGGCAATCGATAACTAGACCGATAATCATTTTTGCAATTTTATATGAGGGGGAGACATGAGCTAACATACTTTCCGTACTTAGATCATATGCACTTATGATTGGAACTCTAACAAGAATCCACAACTACCAAAGATCATTGAGGTAAAACCCAACCATAGCATTAAGTGTCAAGTCCTCTTTACTCCCATGCGCAACAGCCCCCTTACTCGGGTATAGGCTTATGTCACTCTCGCCACCCACCATAAGCGAATTATGAACGTATTGAACACCTTGCAACGGTAATCTCACATGCTTGCGCGACACGGAGGGCACCATAGGACAACATGAAAATAAAACATACAACTCAAACTAATCACGGTCATCAATTAACCCATATGACAAAACAAATCTACTCAAACAACATAGGATGGGAATACATCATTGAATAATAATATATAGCATTAAGCATCATAGGATGGCATTCGAACTCTCAACCCCAACAATTATAAGGCCCCTAAACTGACCACACTAACCAACTAGCCAAGCATCTCGTTGTGTATGCTGCATTTCTTTTCTGCATATATGTATAGTTTGCTTTGAATCTTTTTTGTATGTTAAAATTCAAGACATCCTCTGTAGTTACCACGATGCTTATGATCACGTTAGCATGCTGCTCATGCTAAATTTACCATATCCAAAGTTTTGGAGAACCATATTTTAGGCCCGATAACTTCTGCGTTAAAATGTGGTAAATTGCGTTGCCTAGGACTGGTAACTTGTGTACCTCAGACCTGAAAACTTTGGACATGATAACTAGCATGCCATCATGTCCAAACATACCCCGATAACTTTTGTGTAACTAACATGGTAAATTAAGCATCGTAGACTTGATAACATACACACAACACCGTGATAACTTTGACTCAGATTTTTTTTGCTGAAACATACCTCGGTAATGTCTTTTATAAAAAGCGGGATCACTTACGTATCATAAGGTTAGTAACTTATGTACCATGGTGTCCCCCAAAACAGTCATCAAAATAATACTAACATGTGATCTAGTTTTGAAGGCCACATGGTGGACGATTTGACGGTGAAAAGAATCGGACCGACGGTTTGAGCTAAACATTTATTTATTTTTAAATGAGGACAATCTACGATGACATCAACTTTTGTCCTATTATGCACGCATGCTTGTGCATACTGGGAGAAGGTTGGAGGAATCATCTTTATGCCCCTCATAGCTTCAATGTAAATACCATGATAACTTACGTAGCTCACACATGGTAACTTTTGACTCCTCAAAAAGTCGTCCGAACATATAAACATGTGATCTAATTTCAAAGACCCACCACTGTCGATTTAATGTTGAAAAACGAATTTTAAACCAGACAAACTATTTGAGCTATAAAATATTTTGAATTTCAAAATATGAGAGAATATAGGGTGACATCAGTATGCATGTGCATGTGAAATTTAGGGAAGGGGCGTTCTAAAACCAGAACACTCGTGAGCTAGTCCAGTCCCTTTTCTAAATGCAACGAACATTTTTCTAATTACATGATCATTTTTGTAATTGCCTCAAAGAATTTTTAATTACATGAGTATTTTTAATACATAAATATTTTAGTGGTTACATGAATAGTTTTAAAAAGTGCATCTAATACTTTTTACATGAACATGCCTTTCAATGCATCAAACACTTTTTTCAATACATGGATGTTTTAATGTGGCGAACACTTTTTTATTACATGACTATTTTTTAAATGACATGAACACTGTAACGCCCTCGATGCGGCTATATCTCCTACGTGTCGAAGCATGACTTAGAGGCATAACCGCATTGAAAGCAATGTCGCAAGTAAGGCAATCTTCACAACATCCCATGTAATATAGATAATAAAAGGGGAAGGTACATAGTTGGTTTACACTCGCCACGTCAAACAAAGTACATAAATAGCATTACATCAACCAATCACTCATGGCCCGACTACGGTGCCAAATTAAAAGATCAACCCAACATGCGACACGGTCCCGATCGCCCCAACTGGGCACCACTACTGATCATCAGGGAAAGACACATAGTAACAGCGTGAGTCCTCATCGAACTCCCACTTGAGCTCAAGCGCGTCATATGGAACGGAGTCATCAGGCCCTGCATCTGGTTTGGAAATAAACTGTGAGCCACAGGGACTCAGCAATCTCGCACCCTCGCGATCAAGACTATTTAAGCTTATAGGTAAGGCAAGGTAATATGTGGAGCTGTAGCAAGCGACTAGCATATATGGTGGCTAACCTGTTCGCAAAAGAGAGCGAGAAGAGAAGGCAAAGTGCGATCGAATAACTAGAGAACAACCTGCGGCAAACATTACTCCAACATCGTGTTCACTTCCTGGACTCCGCCGAGAAGAGACCATCACGGTAACTCACACAGTTGATTCATTTTAATTAAGTTAAAGTTCAAGTTATCTACAACCGGACATTAACAAATTCCCATCTGCCCATAACCGCGGGCACGGCTTTCGGAAGTTCAAATCCCTGCAGGGGAGTCCCAACTTAGCCCATGACAAGCTCTCACGGTCAATGAAGGAATAGACCTTCTCCTGAGACATTCCGATCAGACTCGGCATCCCGGTTCTACAAGACAACTCCGACAATGGTAAAACAAGTCCAGCAACACCACCCGCTGTGCCGACAAATCCTGATAGGAGCTGCACATATCTCGTTCTCAGGGCACACCGGATAAGCTAAGCGTACGGGAGCCAACGTAACCCAAGTTGCCAAGGGACGGCCCCGCACGGTGCTCTAGGTTGGACCAACGCTCAGAGGAGCACTGGCCCGGGGGTTTAAAATAAAGATGACCCTTGAGTCCGCGAAACCCAAGGGAAAAAGGCTAGGTGGCAAATGGTAAAACAAGGTTGGGCATTGCTGGAGGAGTTTTATTCTAGGCGGACTGTCAAGGGGTTCCCATAATCACCCAACCGCGTAAGGAACGCAAAATCCGGGAACATAACACCGATATGACGGAAACTAGGGCGGCAAGAGTGGAACAAAACACTAGGCGAGAGGCCGAGCCTTCCACCCTTTACCAAGTATATAGATGCATTAAGATAACAAGATAATATAATGATATCCCAACAAGTAAACAATGTTCCAACAAGGAACAGTCTCCAATCTTCACCTGCAACTAGAAACACTATAAGAGGGGCTGAGCAAAGTGGTAACATAGCCAATCAACGGTTTGCTAGGACATGGTGGTTAGAGGTTTGACATGGCAATTTGGGAGGCATGAAAAGCAAGTGGTAGGCATCATAGCATAGGCATAGCAAAAGAGCGAGCATCTAGCAAAGCAAAGATAGAAGTGATTTTGAGGGTATGATTATCTTGCCTGCAAAGTTGTCAGAGTTGACTGGATCCTCGAAAGCAAACTCAACGGGCTCCTCGTTAGCGAACTCGTCTCCCGGCTCTACCCAAACAAGACAAACAAGCAAACGGAACACAAATCAACCACGTGCAAAGCTCAAATAACATGATGCAAACATGGTATGCTATGCGGGATGCGATATGTGATGCATATGCAAGATTTGACAAGGAATGAATGAACCTGGCCTCAACTTGGAAATCCAAGTGTATCGCTGGAAAGGTGGGATGATTTCGCTTGAAAACGATATAAAGATCATCGGGATCGGAGTCACGGTTTGGAAATGGCAAGCAATTCAAATATGGCACCGGTTTGCGATATACAGCAAGTAGCCATCTAAATGCAACAAGATGAACATGCTACAGCACCCAAACATGACAACAAAATACATGGAAGGGATCCATTCATGATGCTTAACAAAAGATGAACACTGAGCTATGGCCAATTCATCCATTAACAGGTTCAAACAAGCATGGCAAAAGAGCAATTGGTAAACAGATCTCAGACTTAGTGAAATTAACACTTGTCTGGAATTTCAGATCAGGTAGCACACTTTGGAGCATGAAAACTATATGCTACAGGTACTGAACATGGCAAAGTAAAGCATGGCATGGAGATACTCAAAGAGCTTAACAAAAGTCCCTTAGTGACCTTGAGCCAAAAGGGATCAGAAAATACAATTGGAAGCATGTGAACATGGCAAAAACATAATCAGTTCACAAACTTAGTGAAAACTGGAGCATGCAAAACATATCAAGTAGGCATGTTTACGAGCTCGATGCACTCACTACAGAGCAAGTCATGACAATCTAAGCATACACCTATCAAGAATACACATTATACAAGCTAGAAAAGGCAAGAACAATAACATAGCATGCACGGAGCAACTACAACATCCTCGGCAAAATCGCTAACAAGTAGACAACCTGCCCAGATTCACGAAATAGCAAAAGTAGAGCTCGATTGACTCAAGATAGGGTGCTCAATAATTGCAAACAAAGACATGGATAGATAGAGCACTACAAGATTAACAAAACATCCTTACTTATCATCCTACAAAGAGGCACGGATCACTAGGAAACAACATGAACATATGACATAATGATAAACAGATCAAGGACTTAGTGGAATTGCTAAGTCCCTGAAATCAGCATTAACGAATGCTTCACTTTGCAAACTTGTGCTAGTCACCACAAACATCATAAAAATACATGGGTAGCACCTCTGGAAAGATGGAAAAGTATATAACAAAACTCATGAAGAGCTCAGGGGCATATCATGCACACATTAATCATGGCAAAAAAGACAAATAGCTATTTGGAGTAGCAGATCTGACAATTATCTCAAATAGCACTCTTCCAACAACATTTCGGGCCTCAAGATGAACTCAAATGAAAATAACGCAATGAGATGAAATGATGTACTCTCTGATACGAACATTTTGATATGCTATATGCCCAAAATGGAGCTACGGATGCGGAGATACAACATGATGAAAAACGCAAAATAGTTAGGGTTTCGGGAGGAAAGTCAACTGAGATATTTTTAGATCTGAGATTTGCACACAATCCGAGGTTCGACGGGGTTCCTGTTCACCGGAGTGGACGAAGCTCGCCGGAGAGAGGGGGTCGGAGCGAGGGGGTCGTCGCCGGACTTGGGCGGCGGCGCGGACGACGAGGGGGCGGCGGACGGCGGTGGTGGGCGGCGCCGGAGCGAGGCGGTCGGCCGCCGGAGCAGTGAGGCGCGGCGGGGTCGTCGGCGAGGTGGCGGTGGACGGCGCGGGCTCCGGGCACCAGCGTCAAAGGAGAAAGGCGGCGGGGCGAGCCGGGTGGGCGGCGGCGGCGCGCGGGCCTCGAGGGCCCTTCCCGGGCCGAGCGGGCCGGCGGCGGGAGCGGCGATGTGGGGCGCGCGGGCGCCATGTGGCAGCCTGCGGTTCGTCGTGGGCGGCGGCGGATGTGGCCGGCGGCCGGCGGACGTGTCCGGTCGCGCGGAGAGAGGTGGATCTAGGGTTTCGGACGAGGGGAACCGCGAATTTCGGGAGGGTGGTGTATTTATAGGCATAGAGGGAGTTAGGAGTGTCCAAATGAGGTGCGGTTTTCGGCCACGCGATCGTGATCGAACGCTCTAGATGATGGAGAGGGTTTTGGTGGGTTTTGGGCCAAATTGGAGGGGTGTTGGGCTGCAACACACACGAGGCCTTTTCGGTCCCTCGGTTAACCGTTGGAGCATCAAACGAAGTCCAAATGGTACGAAACTTGACAGGCGGTCTACCGGTAGTAACCTAAGGCCGCATGACAAGTCTCGGCCCAATCCGGAAATGTTTAATCCGCACACACGAAAGAAAGGTAGAAATGACCACCGGAGGAGAACGGAGCGCCGGAATGCAAAACGGACAACGGGGAAAATGCTCGAATGCATGAGATGAATACGTATGCAAATGCAATGCACATGATGACATGATATGAGATGCATGACAACGACAACAACACACGGAGACAAAAACCCGAACCCGAAAAAATAAAATAACTTAACGTCAGAAACGGCAAGAGTTGGAGTACATATTAGGTAAATCATATCCACGGTGTTACAAACACTTAATACATAATTTTTTTGTAATACGTAACTTTTTTGTAATTACATGAATTGTTTTTAAAAATGCATCAAACACTTTGTAATATCCCACAAGAGGGGAAGGGGAAATCACATATCATTAGGATAAATTGCAGCAAAGTGATGAGAAGAACAAGAACAAGAGAGAGAATAGAGAGCAAGGAGAGTTTAAGATATTTCTCAGTTCTTTATAACCCAAATAGGGGCAGCGACTCCGCCCTAAAAACTCACATACGCACTCCCTAAAGCTAGGCTTTGGTCCATACACCCAGCCCACACTACTGGATCTCTTGGTCCGCCTTCGACACTGTCATCTCTGTGTGCATAGGTGGTGTAGGCGTGACACTCACCCCCGCTTGAGCAAGATCATAATCCCAAATTGGCACCTCTTGAAAACTTCGCTTGAGGGTGTAGTCCTTTGCAACATAAATGTTTGGCATTGCTCCAAAATTTGGCTCCACCCCATATAGTGTCTTGAATGGTGAACGCCCAATGGCAGAGTGCTAAGAACAGTTATAGCAAAACTCCGTCATTGCTAGCCAATGATGCTAGTGTTTCCGTCAGTCTTACACAACACACTAATGTTCACACATTGATTCACCTGTTCACTTTTTCGGTCGGTCTGCGGGTGATACGGCGAAGTGTAGTTCACTTTTCTCCCAACGGTTGTGAGCAAAGACCTGCAAACTTTCTTACTGAATATGCGATCATTGATGGTGCATAATCCGGCCAGTATCCTCGGCAGGGTTGCTAAAGTGGCCGAAAATACCAGATCAAAACTCACGCAAGGGTTTCAGCCATGTTCAGCCTCTGGTGAGGAGTAATACCCTACGTCCTTTTTCATGTTGTTATTCATGGTGAGTATACCTCGTGCGAGGGATTATAGTGGGGGAGATGTATTGCTACCGAGTCAAGGTATATAGGAGTATATGAGAATGAGAGACCGTGGCCGTCACATTATATACACAATGGGGGTTAGGGTTTTACATGAGGTAGATCCGTCACATTATATACACAATGTTAGTCTTCTGCCTTTTGTGACTGACAAAGAACACTGGAATGAAGAGTTTCTCCTGCAGTTCTATGCCACACTCCATATTCGCGGCTACAACAGGGATCCGAAGACATGGATCCTTGAGTGGATGTCAGGTGATGTAAATCACGAAGCCAAAGCTCAAGACATTATCAAGCTTACTGCCCTGCCCACTCCAGGTGAGTTATATGAACCTGGTTGTTAGCGTTATAAATATGAACTGCAGAGTGTCTTTCAGAGGCCCTAACCAAACATGAGTCAGATGCTCAGTATGATGAATCCATTGCCTCAAGATGTTGAATATCCAAAGGAGTTCTTTATGAAGGACCTCGAGTACTTTCCACGCACAATATACCATATTCTGAGGCGTACTCTATGGCCGATCAAGGGACATTCTTCTGAAGCTAAACTTGAAGGAGCCATGAAGACTTTGGTATTCTATATCATCAATGGCATCAGATTCAATACCCAGGATTTCTTCATCAGACAACTCACTGCTTCTGGGATTGATCTGTTTGGCCTGAAGTTCTATGCTCCATGGTTAATGCGCCTGATCAAGCTTCACTCTACCATTGACTATCAGCCCTCAGCACACAACCATGTCGTTTTTCTGCCTGAGGTTGATATGTCAGTTGAAGCCATCTACCCTGAGCCTGCCAAGAAGTGACTCCACCTTCAAATGTTGAATTCCAGAGTTTCACTCGGCAAATTGAAGGAATTCTTGTGCCCAATGCTGCCACTCCTACATATCCTCTGGCTAGCAACATGCGCTTTCCGCATCAAGCCAACACTAAAGCCACTGCAAGTACAATCTCCCAAAGGCCTCAGAAGCATCCTCGTGTACTCAATGACTGAGAGCTTCTGGTGGCTTTGCATCAAAAATAGGGTAGGCATCATGACTGGCTAAAGCGTCAGATGCAGAGTCTCTTGGTGGATGTCAGCCGCATTCGCAACTTGGCCACCAAGAACTCGTTTGTTGCACATGAAGCCTGTAAGCGGTCCTGGAAGAGCCTCATAATGCTCTACCCTGAAGACGATCTTCGCGAAGATGGCTTCACCAAGAGCTTCAAGTTTGACTCCAGGCCTCCTTGGAATGCAAATTGGCGTTGCACTCTGTCTATTGAAGAATCTGAATATTCGTCTTCGGCTGCAACTATTGTTGCAAGAATCGTCAATGAAGAAGACGACGCCACTTCACCGACCCTGTCTGCACTACATCAGGATACTGCGTCAGGCCCGTCTGCACCACCAAACTCCAATGACGACCCTGCTCCATCATCTACTCCAACTGGGAACGAGTAGATACTCTTTGTCTTCAAACCTTTTTGGTCATTACTGACAAAAGGGGGAGAAGCATATGAGTTGATAGTCTTCAAGCGGGTCATTATGGGTCGTTGCATTATTTTTGCTAAGTCTTTACAACTCTCGTCTTTTGAAACAATTTGCTTTCTGAGTTGTAACACTTAAACTCGATGGTCGTTTGCTACTTTTTTCTGCTATCTTGTGATGCGATGATAAATTCCGCATGAAGTCATTCTGCAGACGTCGATTTTTCATTATGCATGTCATTATGTTCATTAAATATTTATATGCATGATGAATTGTATTCATAAGTTGAAGAGGATCTCAACAAAGTAAAACATGTCATGTGCATTTGCATTCAAAAGCAAATTACTTATATGCACATCTTCAGGGGGAGCCTTTTGCTACTTATGAAGACAATGCCTTAATCCTTAACTTTCACATATTTTTATCCCCGTTGAAAACTTCAACCAGTTTTTCATCAATCACCAAAAAGGGGGAGATTGTAAGTGCATCTAGTGCCACCCCTAGTTTGTTTTGGACTATTGATGACAAACTTGGTTGAAGGACTAATGTTTTTGTGAGAATTGCAGGATAACACAGGTAGTAGTCCCTTATTGTTTCGGTTTACCTACCAGAGATGACCCCTAAAAATGTGTGAAGACATTGAAGACAATGGTGGTCTGTGAAGATATTCACTATGAAGACTATGACATGAGAAGACATTCACATGAAGACTGTGGAGTGTGAAGACATAGTTGTTTCATAGTTTCCCTTTCTTATTTGTCGAGTCATAGGAACCACCATACTGTTAACTGGTGTCCAAGTGAACAAAGTCAGAGTGACTGATGTGATGCTCAACCAAATCGTATGTCTTCAACTAAAGACAATGAGAGCAAATCTTATCCAGAGCTGGATGAGTCAGTCTTACTTGTAGCCCAAGTCAAGCTACCGCGTGTGTTTGAAATCTGACCATTGGACACGTGTCAGTTCCTTAGTGACCCAGGGTTATTTCAGACAAATCAGGTTGGGTTGCCTCCTGGCTATAAATAGACCACCCCCTACGCCATAAATTGGTGGCTACTCGGAGTTAGTGCACGGCTTTTGTCGTTTGGGAGCAACCCACCTCCGAAGCATTTGAGAGGGAGAGATCCTTGCGAGGTCAAAGCCCTAAACACCCAGAGCCAAAGAGTGTTAGGCATCACTGAAGTCTTTCTGTCTGCGTGACCTGAAGACTTGTTACACTTGAGGAATGTGAATCCTCCAGCCGTTTAGGCATCGCGTTCTGAGCATCCAAGAGTCATTGTGGATCGCCGGTGAACGAAGTCTGTGAAGATTTGGAAGTCTACCTTGAAGACTTACCAGAGTGATTGGGCGAGGACTGGGTGTCCTTAGCTCAAGGGGAATAAGGTGAAGACGCGGTCTTATGAGTTCAATCTCAGCCTCCCTAACCAAACGTACAGTTGTCACAACAACTAGAACTGGTCTACCAAATCCTTGTCTTCACCAAGCAATTGGTTCTATCCTTCACTTCCCTTTACTTTACAGTTTGTCTTCGTGAAGTCATCGCTCGCCTGTATGATCTGATTGACTTCACTGAGTGAAGACTGTTTACTGTTTGGCTTCATACTATCTTCCATCCTGGTCCATACTACCTAGCTGCTGATAGTCTTTGTGCTTTCACTTCATTGCTTACTTGACTATGGCTTGTCTAGTGTAGTCTACCTTCTGCTGCATATCAATAGGTTCATTTCTACTGGTTGTCTTCAAAGCCCCTGTGTTTTGAAGACTTTCTTAAAAATCGCCTATTCACCCCCTCTAGTCGATAACTAGCACTTTCAGCGATGACTAGGTCATTTATATATGAGTATACCGACTGAGGAGTCAAATGAGAACATTTGATCGTAGGTCATACTCATCGTTTAAGCACAAGTGGGGTTACCAGTTTTAAATAAAGCATTGATGTGTTCACACCATTAGAGTTGCTTTAGCTCAATTTTTAGAGAAAATCTCCCCCTATATGTGATATCCCCCCTAAGAGGGATGAACTAATCTTGGGTTTTGTCGATGATGACTTCATGTAGATGTTTAAGATGTGGATGCTCAATGTTGATGTAGATCTTTTGGAGCAATCCATTGGAGTGTTGCACTTTCAATACCTACATGGGTTAGTCCCACAAGGAACATACAAGGATATCCATATACATAGAGTGAAACACACATATGATGATGTCTATGAAAGCATTAGGTTACCTTGTCCCTTGTCTTACCAACAAGAGGGTTTGTGACTCTATGAACTAGTGCAAGATATGAAAGTTTATTGCACATGTCCTTGCCAAAATGAATATGAGTGAAGTATGTTGGCGGAGTCACCCTCAAGAACACTCTAGTTCTTCTTTGGGATCCACATCAACTTGACGGCAGTCCTTGGAGTTGTAGTTGTACTTGATGAATTAGAACTTGACGTAGTCTTGGGAACCCACTTGACCATGGCCTTAGGATCTTCTTCAAATGAATCAATCTCTTCTTGAAGCTTGTCCTTGCCTTTTAGCTTATGGTCTTGTTGTGGAAGATCATCTTGAGCTTGTGTTCCCTTGAAAGAAGTGGGGTCATACTTCTCTTGTAGAAGAACAAACTTCATCTTGGGATATTGATCTTCTTCCCACTGACCTCCATTTGCATTGAACTTTCGTTCAAAACCAACACCTTGATTCTTCCGGTGCCTTCCTGTAAGTGCATCTAGTGCCACCCCTAGTTGGTTTTAGAGTATTGACGACAAACCTAGTTGAGGGACTAATGTGTTTGTGAGAATTGCAGGATAACACAGTTAGAAGTCCCTCATTGATTCGGTTTTCCTACCAGAGATGACCCCTAAAATGTATGAAGACATTGATGTCAAAGGTGGTATGTGAAGATATTCACATTGAAGACTATGACAAGAGAAGACATCGCATGAAGCCTATGGAGCTCGAAGACTCAGATCTTTGGTAGTTCTTTTTCTTCTTTATTGAGTCATAGGAACCACCGTACTGTTAAGTGGGGTCCAAGAGAACCAGTCAGAATGACTGAAGTGATGCTTAACCAAAACCTATGTCTTCAAGTGAAGACTATGAGAGCGAATCTTGTCCAGAGTCGGACAAGTCAGCTTTGCTTGTAGCCCAAGTAAAGTTGCCGTGTGTGTTTGAAATCTGATCGTTGGAACACGTGTCAGTTCCTTAGTGACCCAGGGTCATTTCGGACAAATCAGGTCGGGTTGCCTAGTGGCTATAAATAGCCCACCCCCTACAACCATAAACGGTTGGCTGCTCAAAGTTAAAGTACGGCTTTTGTCGTGTGAGAGCAACCCACCTTGGAGCCTTTGAGAGAGAATTCCTTGCGAGGATAAAGCCGTAACCACCCAGAGCCAAAGAGTGTTAGGCATCACTTAAGTCTTCCTGTCTGTGTGATTTGAAGACTTATTACACTTGAGGACTGTGAATCCTCCAGCCTGTTAGGCGTCACGTTTTGAGCATCTAAGAGTCATTGTGGATCGCCAGTGAACGAAGTCTGTGAAGGTTTGGGAGTCCACCTTGAAGACTTACCAGAGTGATTGGGCGAGGTCTGTGTGACCTTAGCTCAGGGGGAATACGGTGAGGACTGGGTGTCCTGAGCTGCGTGTTCAGGACTAGGTGTCCGGGACTGTGTGTCCTCAGGTTTAAATACCTAGCCGCCCTAACCAGACGTATAGTTGTCACAACAACTGGAACTGGTCCAACAAATTATTGTCTTCAACGAGTCACTGGTTTCATCCTTCCCTTCCCTTTACTTACTGTTGGTCCTTGTGAAGTCATCATATGATTGCACTATCTTTTGTCTTCACTGAGTGACTGCTTGTTCTGATTGGCTTCTTAATATCTTCCTACCTGATCCTTACTACCTAGCTGCTATTAGTGATTGTGCTTTCACTTCATTGAATACTTGACTATGGTTTGCCTAGTGTAGTCTACCTTCCGCTGCATGGTAATAGGTTTATTTCTATCGTTTGTCTTCGAAACTTCCACGTTTTGAAGACTTTCATAAAAATCGCCTATTCACCCCCCCTCTAGTCGATATAACGCACTTTCAATTGGTATCAGAGCAAGGTACTCCCTTGTTCTGTGTGATTCGGTTTAACCACCTGGAGTTTTGTCTATGTCGACTGCAGGGATAATTAAAGTCTCCGCTGCGTGCCCCGTCTTTGATGGAACTGAATATCCCTACTGGAAGAATAAGATGCGCATGCATCTTGAAGCCATTGACGTCGACCTATGGTATGTCGTCAAGAACAGCGTTCCCAAGGCTGGAGAAGGTGTCACTGCTGCTGACGTCAAGTAGTTTGTTCAACTGGACTCTACTGCCAAGAATATCATCTGTGGTCATCTGACCAAAGGACAGTATGGCCGCGTGAGTGCTTTGGAAACATCTAAGCTAGTCCGGGACTGGCTCTCCAAGGTCAACGAAGGCGTCTCAACCCAGAGAGATCAGAGAATCAGTGTCCTTCGCAACCTCTTCAACCGCTTCAAGAGAAATGACAATGAGAATGTCCAGCTCACGTTTGATCGACTCACTGACATCACAAATGAGCTTCAAGCTCTCGGCGCCACTGAGATCACCAAGCATGAAGTTGTCAAGACACTCCTGAGATCACTTGACAGCTCGTTTGACACCCTAGCCCTGATGATTCAAGAACGTCCGGACTTCAAGACACTTGATCCATCTGACATACTTGAGAGGCTCAACACACACGAGTTTCAGCTTTCTGAGAAAAGAGACATCTATGGTCCCAACTATGGGCGAACTCGTGCCTTGAAGGCAAAAGTTGTCTCCACATCTGAAGAAGAATCTGACAGCAGTTCTGATGATCCTGAAGACATTGGAAAGGAGCTTTCTATGCTTGTGAAGAAGTTCCAAAAATTCACCAAGAAGAAAGGCTTCAGAAAGTCTTCACGATCAAGCTCAAGGAATGATGAAGCTTCTGCTCATGACTACAAGAAAAGATCATGCCACAAGTGCAAGAAACCTGGCCACTACATCTCTGAGTGTCCACAGTGGGACAATGAGAACAAGAAGAAGAAGAAGAGCAAGGAGTATGACTCCGACGACAAGAAGAAGAAGAAATACTCAAAGTCTTCTTCCAAGTCTTCCTCCAAGTCTTCATCACACAAGAAGAGCTCATCTGGCAAGGCACGTGCGTTTGTTGGCAAGGAAATGGATTCAGAGGAGGAGTCTGCTTCTGAGGAGGCGGAGGTGGAGTCTCAGGAGGAGTCCGATTCTGGCATTGCGAGTCTGGCTACAGCATACGTTGCCAAGTCCACCTTCAACACTGAAGACAATGACCCCATCACCGACACCGATGCAAATGACAAGGACTACTCCGCTCCTACCTACTGCTTCATGGCACGCGGTGCCAAGGTAAACACGCGCACTACTCACTATCAAACATCTAGTGACGATGACTCTGATTGTGGTTCCAAACCCAGCTACAAAACACTTGCTAAAATTGCAACTGAACAACAGAAAACCATGGAACACATTCAAAAACTGTTAGACAAAAGCGATGATCTGTTAGACGCTGAAATGACTTGATCTCAGTCCTTAATTGAATACATAAAAAATCTTCACGTTAAGTATGAGGAACTTGAAAGTCGTCATGAAACGCTCTCAACAGCTCATGAAAGGCTTTCCTATGATTATATTCAAAGGAAGCAAGATCTTGAGAAATTGAGAGCGGCTCATGAAGATCTTCAAAAAGAAAATGAGTCACTTCGCGCCGAGCAGATCAGTTCAGCTCAGGAAGGATTTGAACCACCATGTCTTAAATGCATTGAGCGTGATAATGCTACTTCTATTGCTGAATGTTCTACTGCTGTTACTGTTGCAATATCTTCAACTATTGATGTGGGAACTAACCCCTCTGCTGAGGATACCACTGCTATTGCTGATGAGAATGCTAGGTTGAAGACATTGCTTGAAACAGGGATGTACAAAAGTCTCAAAGGGCATCAGACACTATGTGATGTCCTCAAAAGGCAGATCCTGAACTGAAACCCTAGGAAAGAGGGTGTTGGGTTTGAAAGGAAAATGAATGCTGATGGCTCTTACTGGAAACCTGAGCAGTACCCCAAAACCACATGGGTTGCTGCAAAGGAACCTTCAGCAGATCCATACACTCTATCTAGCTTCACTTGTGCTAACCCCATTGTTATTGATGAATCCTTTGATGCAAACTACAAACTGTTTAAGAATCAGAATGGTGAAGTGTTTGCCAGGTATATTGGTACTAACTGTAGGAATGGACCGCCTATGAAGAAGACCTGGGTGCCGAAAAGGTGTTTGGAGAATCTTTCTATGAATGTCATCATGACACCACAGGTGAAGAAGACAAACCCCAGACCACAGTCTTCATACGGTCCAAAGGCTTCATACAGACAGAGGACTCACCTGAGTCGCACTAACGCAAATGTTTTGTAGGGAAGCCATACTCAGGCCTATGAATATGAGCGCGGTTCATCAAACCGCCATGTTCATAAGACCAAGAACTATTCTGCTTATTCTTATGAGTACTATTGTCCACCTGCAAGAATTTTTGCTAGGGCTCCAAAGCCAAAGTTCTCAGATGCTGCACTTAGACTTATCGCTTCTAAGCCACCCTTGAAGATGTGGGTGGCTAAGAAAGCTTAACTCTCTTTTGCAGGGACGGGTCTCCAGCAGAAAACCAAAATCGTCTGACACTATTGCTGGGGACCTTAAACATCTTGTAGGGCGCAAGATCAAATGCCCAAATGGTCTTACTATGTACTTCGTTCCTGAATCGCTTGCTACTCGCCCTATCAGTCCAAATCTTGATCTAAGCTTTCATAACCCACTGGTTCGTCAAATGTTTTTGCTTCACAATTCTCTTCGTGAAGCCTATCCCCCTAACTGCACTGTAGGGTACGACACCAGCAGCTTCAGAATGGATTATTGATAGTGGGTGTACCAATCACATGACTGGCAAGAGAAGCCTTCTTATGGACTCAACCTTATGTCTATCCGACAAGAGTCACATCACATTTGCTGACACTGGTAAAAGCAAGGTATTGGGTCTAGGTAGAGTTGCAATCTCAAAGGATCAACACATGGATAAAGTCATGCTTGTTGAATCCCTTGGTTTCAACTTAATGTCTGTCTCAATGCTTTGTGATTTAAACATGATCGTGATGTTTGGAAAATATCGTTGCCATGTTCTAATGGAATCTGACAAGTCTCTAGTGTTTGAAGGGTATCGGAAAGATGATTTGTACGTGGTAGATTTCTCAGCAGGACCACAGCTTGCCGTATGTCTTCTAGCAAAAGCTTCAGAATGCTGGCTCTGGCATCGGAGGCTAGGGCATGCTGGCATGAGGAACCTCCACACCCTTGCAAAGAAGAAGCATGTCATAGGCATCGAGGGCGTCAAGTTCAAGAAATATCACTTATGCAGTGCCTGTGAAGCAGGAAAGATGACGAGGGCCAAGCATCCCTCGAAGACAATCATGACAACAACTCGACCCTTCGAACTGCTCCACATGGATCTCTTCGGTCCCACCCATTACTCAACTCTTACTACTACTGCTTGTCTCTATGGCTTTGTCATTGTTGATGATTATTCTGGATATACTTGGGTGCACATAATCCTCTACAAGACTGAAGTGCAGGATGTCTTCAGACGCTTCGCCAACTGAGCAATGAACAACTATGGCGCCAAGATAAAGCACATCAGAAGTGACAATGGCACTGAATTCAAGAACACTGGCCTTGATACATATCTTGATACTTTGGGCATCGCACATGAATTCTCAGCTCCGTACACGCCACAGCAGAATGGCGTCGTCGAACGCAAGAACAGAACACTCATTGAGATGGCCCGAACGATGCTAGATGAATACAAGACTCCAAGAAAATTCTGGCCTGAAGCCATTGATACTGCATGCCATACAATCAACCGTGTTTATCTTCACAAGCTTCTGAACAAGACATCTTATGAGCTCCTTACTGGCAAGAAGCCAAATGTTAGTTACTTCAGAGTATTTGACGCCAGGTGTTGGATCAAGGATCCACATCACACTTCAAAATTTGCACCAAAATCACATGAGGGTTTTATGCTTGGATATGGAAAGGATTCGCACTCCTACAGAGTCTTCAATCTCTTTCATTATAAAGTGGTTGAAACAGTGGATGTGCGGTTCGATGAGACTAACGGTTCATAAAGAGAGCACCTGCCAAATGTGCTAGATGAAGTTCCATCCAGTGAATCAATCAAACTTATGGGAACTGGAGAAATCATACCCTCTGAAGCTCAATCTGAAGAGGAACTTATCATCTCCGCACCCGATCAACCTGAAGACAATGCTCAGCCTGAAGATAATCCTTCTAACAATGACAATGATCAGCAAGAGCAAAATCTTCGCCCTGTACATCCTCGTGTTGCGAATGAAGTGCAGATTGAGAGAATAATTGATAGCATCAATGCACCCGGTCCGCTCACTCGTTCAAGGGCAACATAGCTAGCAAACTTCTATGGGTACTTCGCATTTGTCTCAATAACAGAACCCAAGAAAGTTGAAGAAGCCTTCATGGAACCTGAATGGATTCAAGCTATGCAAGAAGAGCCTCAACTGTTTGAGCTGAATAATGTATGGGAACTGGTTAAGCGTCCTGATCCTCGGAAGCACAATATAATAGGCACAAAATGGATATACCGCAACAAGCAGGATGAGCATGGTCAAGTTGTCAGAAACAAAGCTTGTCTCATTGCTCAAGGATATACTCAAGTTGAAGGGATTGACTTCGATGAAACATTTGCTCCTGTGGATCGACTTGAAGCCATACGCATACTGCTGGCCTATGCAAATCATCATAACATACTTCTATATTAAATGGATGTGAAGAGCGCTTTTCTCAATGGCAAGATTGAAGAAGAAGTGTATGTTGCACAACTGCCTGGCTTTGAAGATCCAAAGCATCCTGACATGGTATACAAACTCAACAAGGCACTGTATGGCCTCAAATAAGCCCCTCGGGCTTGGTATGACACACTCAAATACTTCCTGAAGAGCAAAGGCTTCACACCTGGTTCCCTCGACCCCACTCTCTTCACGAAGACATATGATGGGGAACTGTTTGTGTGCCAAATATATGTGGATGACATTATCTTCGGCTGCACCAATCAGAAATACAGTGAAGAGTTTGGATATATGATGCAAGAGCAATATCAGATGTCCATGATGGGAGAGCTGAAGTTCTTCCTCGGTCTTCAAATACGACAGCAACGCAACGACATCTTCATATCTCAAGAGAAGTATCTCAAAGATTGCCTGAAGAAGTTCGGTATGCAAGACTGCAAAGGCTTCACGACGCCAATGCCAGCCAAACATCATCTGGGTCCCGACGACAATGGTAAAGAGTTCGATCAAAAGGTATACCGCTCCATGATTGGTTCTTTACTTTATCTATGTGCATCTAGGCCAGATATTATGTTTAGTGTTTGCATGTGTGCTCGATTCCAAGCGGCACCAAAGGAATCGCATCACTTAGCTATGAAGTGAATTCTTCGATATTTGGCTTACACCCCAACTCTAGGATTATGGTATCCAAAGGGCTCAGAGTTTGATCTAGTTGGATTCTCGGATGCTGATTATGCTGGTGACAAGGTTGATCACAAGTCTACATCAGGCACATGTCATTTTCTAGGACGATCACTTGTATGTTGGTCTTCAAAGAAGCAGAACTGTGTATCTCTCTCCACTGCTAAATCTGAATACATTGCTGCTGGATCTTGTTGCGCTCAGCTTCTGTGGATGAAGCAAACACTCAAAGACTATGGCATTCATCTGAAGCAAGTGCCACTCTACTGCGACAACGAAAGCGCCATCAAGATTGCCAACAACCCAGTTCAGCACTCGAAGACAAAGCACATTGAGATTCGTCATCACTTTCTCAGAGATCATGTTGTGAAGGAAGATATTGATATCATACACGTCAACACTGAAGAGCAATTGGCAGATATCTTCACCAAGCCCTTGGATGAGAAGAGATTTTGCAAGTTACGGTGTGAGCTAAATATCTTGGAATCCTCAAATGTCCTGTGATCAGGCACACATCCTAACACTTATGCATATTGATGACTTAGATGTGCAACACACGAAGTAAAGTATATCTTCAATCAATGAAGACATGCATTCTAAGTGTGAATACATTAATGAGGAATTTGACTTCGGAGCGCCACGATAATTGTGCGCCGTGTCTGGGTCTAATACTTCCTATACGGTGGGTAACGCCACCACCAAATGTTCTGTTTAAAGTGTTTCACTCATGGCGTTACATTTGCTATGTCTTCACATTTGGTTTGGCTTCAATCTCAACATGTCTTCATGATTATCTTCACTATGTTAATTATATATATATACTAGTGTTCTGTCCTCTATAGCATTCACTTATAGCTATCTCTTCTTGTTGAATCTTTTGAACTAAGTGAATGTGATCGGACCCTAACCTCTCTATGCTTTCTATCTCAAACTCTATCTCTCCAAATCATATGCATTCTTTTGAACCTGTCAAATGTCTTCTCTGCGTCCTTGTTAGCAGAAGATACAGAGATAAACATTAAGTCCGCTTTCAATGCAAATTCCTTCACCTGAAACCCGGAGAAGTGGCAACGACCACCCGACAATCCAGGCATGCATGGGACGTGGAACAACCTCCGATATGCTGCATGATGGCCACGTGTTCCTCAGATGTGAATTGCCAGGGGCACCTATGTAATAACACTGAGCCGCCCCTGTCCCTATAAATACGCGCCACACCACAGCCATTATCTCTTCTTTCACTCTCGCATGAACCCTAGCGCCACCGCTAGCCCTCGACAACGCCGGTGACGAAGCGCTTAGCTGCCGCAACCTCTCCGACGCCGTCTTCACGCCGACCGCGGACATTGTCTTCTCCGTCGTCACCGTAGGTGTCCTCCATCGCCAATTTAGGGCACGGACGAACGGACTGCTCGGCCTCCTCTTCCACTCTATCTAGCAGTTCTTTGTGTGGTAAATAAAACTTCCTTTTTCGGCCCCTTTGATCCTATAGATTCATCACTTTCTACCACAAGTGGTTTTTTTTCACACATGTTGGATCCACTTCCTACTGCATCTCATAATATGCCTAGTATATTCACTTATGCTTCACAAAGTAGTTAGATTCCTCACTTGTACTGATCCGTGGATTCGTACAAATCTGGAACCAACTCCTTATCTATGAGTGAATGTCTTTGCATGATGAGGTCAATGTCTTCTAAACTGATTTATCTTCAAAATCTTCTGAGAATGCATATGACCTCTTCCCCTTCCCTCGCACCTTAATGCTGTCGCAAGTACATGTCCATGGGAGAATCCCTTGGTTCTCATAGTCTGCATTCATTTGCAGAATTCTTACAATATCACATAAATTCTCCCGAAGCCAGTTCCTGTTTGTCCAGCAAGCGAAAGCCTTTGAAGCCTTTGAACGTATTGAAGCCATTCAGCTTAAAGTTCATGGCTGCAGAGAAATCAACAAGGAAGGGTGGCAGAAAGCGTCGAGGAGAAACATCAAGAGATCTGCCCGATGACCTCTCAGAGCTGTACAAGACAGATCCTGAAGAGGATTACAATCAGCGCAAGACACGAATCCAGTGGATTCGACGATATTGGGCAGAACAGTGGTTCAAGTACAGATTTGTGACAAAGGAATATGCTGAAAAGAATGCCATCAAGCCACCATGGGGAGACATCCTCTACAAAAATCTTCAACCCAGGTCCAGAGATGAAGCCATTGAACAAGGCTTCTATCCCTGCATGGTCCGTGTACCACAGCCTGCGGATGCTGACCCATCGTCACTGCTATGGTGTCGTGACGACAATCTGTTCAAGCGCAACTTCCAGTTTGCCCAGAACTCAGCGAAGCAGAACAAGAAGTCTTTGGGATTAGACTTCAGAAGCTGAACCCAATCTTCTTGGGCCCTTCTACAACTTGGAAGGTATCATCACTCATATCGTGGTTCAAGGGACAGGCGTGAATGAGCCTGCAGATGACGCTGAATCAGATGAAGCGCCTGCAGCGCCGAAGCCAAAGAAACTGAAGCAGCCTAAAGCTTCAAAGCCTGCCTCTGCAACAAAGATCTCACGGGCGAATCCACTGGCTACTGCACCTCCTGAAGACAGTGTGCAGTCTGAAGATTTGTCACGCATCTCCAAGCCCCAGAAAGTCAAGATGCCTCTGCCACACACCGGCCAAGAACTGACAGCTGCTGCTATTCTGCGCAACGATGCCATCGATCTGTCCAGTGATGAAGATCTTGCAGATGACGCTCTTGAGCAACTGATCAAGAGCAAAGAAGAAGTAGAAATCTTCAATGATCTGCCTCTCTTTGACGTGGCAATCATCCACAACTTCATTGATGAGTGGTTTGACACGCCCAACCTCAGCTTCGAAGATCTGCAACTTCCAATTGGCCTTAGTGTTGCCTTCCATGGCGCCATTGCTTTAGAGCTAACTCTAGCTCAGTGCATCGTTGAACTGAAGCAAAAGATTGACTTTGAGAAATCTCAGTTCAAGAAGCATATGGCCAAGCTCAGCATGCAAGAGGTGAAAAACTTCAAGATTATGCTGCACGAGCTCAAAGAAGCCTTTCTCAAGAAACATGCAGAAGCTCAGGGTTCTCGTGAGCGCATGAAGAGCCTGGCTGACAAATGTGTGCAAGGCTACAACGAGGCTGAGAAGCGCAAGGCCCTTGGGCGTCCGGGCATTGATCCCAGGATGGCTGCTAAGTAGCAGAAGAAGCCCACTGTGGCCGAACCCAACGCACCAAGGCAGGAAGTAGATCCCATTGTCTTCCCAACTAGCATGACTGGCTCGAAGCCAAAGGCCAGGTCAACCGCTTCAGAACTGAAGAAGACGAGGACTGCTGAGGCTGAAGCCAGAAAGAGGAAACATTCTGAAGCCTCTGATGCTGCTCCCTCCAAGAAGAAGCGGAAGACCAAGAAGGAATGGGCTGCTCCCACAGAGCCCTTAATTGTTGAACCCATCTCCATGGTTCGCCCTGACGCTGAACATCAAGAGCGCCAACTGACTGTCCATGAGCCTGCTTTCACAGAGGCTCATGAAGCTGAAGACTTTCCAGCAGCTGATCCCACCGCCGCTGAAGACATTGGTCACCATGACCATGTTGAAGATGATGCACTTCTTCCTCAGATCGAGCACCAACAGGTATCATCGCCTGTGCTTACGCACAGCGAACTCATCAGCATTGGTCGTCCTCTGACGCCAATTGCTCAGGATGCATCATGGGTTGATTACCCACAAGAACAAGAGGAAGAGGACTTTGAGGCCCAGCCAACTCCAACTCCACAGGCGTCGCCAGCGTTACGCAGGCTTCGCAAAGGAACAAGGCCTCCAGTCTCCTAGTCTGAAGCTAAAGCTGCTGAAGACATTCCGGCTGCATCAGCCGATGAAGAAGAAACCCCAAGAGTTGCTACACCCCCGTCTCACCAAGAAGCTGTTCTCGAGGAGAACGTGACTGTGACCGACCATCCAGCTCATCAAGTGGAGGTTGAGAATCTTGAGGCTGCCACCACCAAAACAAATGAAGCCACTGACGCTTTCATGGCTGAAGTAAATGTGGAGCCTACACCAACCCAAGAACCAGAAGTCAGTGAAGCAAATGATGCTACTGCTTCTGTTCCTGCGCCTGCTGCTGGTCCTTAGTTTGACTATCATGTTGAGCATAGGCCTCAGGTACAAAAGCCAATTCCAAGGTTGCCCAGGTTTCCAGGTCCTGCATCAGCACCTGGATCCTTCAATGTTAATGGCTTCAAAGCAGACAACACTTTCTTCAATAGCTCCAAGAACCCCTACTCAAGGGAAAGAATATCTTCTGATCGGTTCTAGAGCTATCCGCAGCGAAGCTATTACTCCTCCATTCTGTACAATCAAGGTCGCATCTTCCCACATAAGCGTCTTGACACCGAAGCAATAGCTGGTCTGCCCTGTCTGGAAGAAGCTCTGGATTGCTTCAAAGAGGTTGGATTGTTGCCGTTTGTCACCGACCAAGAGCACTGGAATGAAGAGTTGCTGCTCCAATTCTATGCCACACTTCACATCCGTGGGTACAACAGAGATCCGAAGACTTGGGTCCTGGAGTGGATGACAGGAAATGTTCATCACGAAGCCAAAGCCTTTGATATTATTGAGCTCATTGGTGTGCCCACTCCTGGCGATCTCTACGAACCTGGCTGTCAGCTTCACAGTGAAGCTATGGAGAGCATCTTTCAGAAGCCTGAACCAAACATGAGTCACATGCTCAGTATGATGAAGCCCTTGCCACAAGATGCTGCATATCCTAAGGAGTTCTTTGTTGAAGACCTTGAGTATCTGCCAAAGACTATTTATCACATCATAAGGCGAACTCTCTGGCCCATCAAAGGACATTCTCCACATGCCGAGCTGGAAGGTGCAATGAAGACTTTGGTCTTCTATATTCTTCATGGCAAATGCTTCAATGCACAGGACTTCTTCATCCGCCAACTTGCTGCATCTAGCTCTGATATTTTTGGCTTGAAGTTCTATGCTCCATGGATAATGCGGCTGATTAAACTCCACTCCGCTATCTCATATCAGCCATCTGCTCGCAATCATCGGATCTTTCTGCCTGATGTGGATATGTCCGTTGAAGCCATTTATCCTGAGCCTGCCAAGGAGCCTCTTAGTCTTCAGAATGCGGAGCATCAAAGTTTCTCTCAGCGCATTGAAGGAGTTGAAGCAGTCACTCGTGTTTATCCTCTGGTTGGAACTACACATGCACCTCATCGTGCCCTTACTGAAGCCACTGAAAGCACTATTGCCCAATGACCCAAGAAGCGATCTCGTGTTCTCAATGACCGAGAGCTTCTGGTGGCTCTTCATCAGAAACAGGATAGGCATCATGACTGGCTGAAGCGCCAAATGCAAAGCCTCTTGGTGGATGTTAACAGCATTCGCAATCTTGCCACCAAGAATGCCTTTGTTGCCCATGAAACCTCTCGACGCACATGGAAAGGGTTGACGCTTATGTGCTCTGAAGATGATCTTCACGAGGATGGCTTCTCTGAACGCTTCAAGTTTGACTCCACACCTCCTCGAAGGGCAGTGCTGCGACGAACTCCATCTCTTGAAGACTCTGAGTTCTCTTCCTCTGCGGCAACTGTGAATGCCAGAGTGATCGAGGACGAAGACGATGCTACTTCACTGCCCCCTCCTTCAGCACGCTTCGACACTGCTCCAAGTTCTTCTGCACCGCCGAACACCACCGACGACCCTGCTGCTTCACCTACTCTTCATGGGAATGAGTAGATGCTCTATGTATTCAAACCTTTTTGGTCCTTACTGACAAAAGGGGCAGAAGCATATGAGTTTGATAGTCTTCAAGCGGGTCCATATGGGCGGTTGCTTTATATTTTGCCTAGTGTTTACAACTCTCGTTTTGATACATTTGGTTCTTTGAGTTGTAACACCTAAACTCGATGGTCGTCTGCTACTTATTTGCTACTTTATTATGCGATGATAAATTCCGCATGTGCGACGATAAATTCCGCACTTAGATCATTTTGCAGACGTCCATTTTCCATTATGCATGTCATTATCTTCACATACCTTCACATGCATAATGAATTGTCATCATAAGTTGAAGAGGATCTCCACGAGTACAACATGCCATGTGCATTTGCATTCCAAAAGCAAATTACTTATATGCACATCTTCAGGGGGAGCCCTTGCAACTTATGAAGACAGTTCGTTATCCTTTACAACTTCACATATTATATTCCCGTTGAAAACTTCAACTAGTTTGTCATCAATCACCAAAAAAGGGGGAGATTGTAAGTGCATCTAGTGCCACCCCTAGTTGGTTTTGGAGTATTGACGACAAACCTAGTTGAGGGACTAATGTGTTTGTGAGAATTTGTAACATCCCAAATTTTCAATTTGGAATGTTATACACTAGATCATCATGCATAGCATATTTTTGCATTTTGGTTGATCCTAGAAATTTCACGCAACTCAAGGACCCACGGAGAGAGTTGGAGATTTTGTTATTTTCATATTTGAGTTCTCTCAAATGTTGGAAAAGAGGATCATTTGATTTATATATTTCATCTTCAATTATTTTCCTATATCAAAAATGGGAGAGGGAATAATATGACTTTCCCAAAAATTTAGGAAAATGAAGATCTAATGGATAAATCAATTTTTCTTTTCCGGTGTTTATTTTGCAATTTATTTGGATAGGGAAAAATGCGCGTTTTCAAAATTTGCATTCTAGGTCCGGAGCAAAGTTCATTTTGTTCGGCTCATTTTTAGGAGTCGGGGAAAATTTACTTTAGAATTTTTGGAGTTCGTTTAGTTTTCTTTTTTTTGTTTTTCTGCGCGCAGAACAAAAAAAAAGAGGAGCAGCGCCTCGCCTGGGCCAAGGCCCAGCCGGCCAGTCCGGCCTCCTCCCTGCGCGCGCCGAGTCCTAGTAGGACTCCAGGCCGCCGCCGCCTTGCCTCTTGCCCCCTCCCCAAGAAACCCCCCCCCTCCTAGTATAAATACCTAGCCACCCCCCCTCTCCTCACATCAAGCCGCAGCAAGCAGCAGCAGCAGCAGCCACCGCCGTCGCCGCCGCCTAGCCGCCGCCGCCTTAAGCCGCCGCCGCCGCCTAGCTGCCGCCGCCGCCGGAGCCCTTCACCGGAGCCTCGTCGAGGTAGCCGCGCCTCTCTCTTTTTCCTCGCCTCGGTTCGGTTTTTATTTTTTTTGAAACCGTTCCGGTTCTTTTCTTTTCTTCCGGTTTTTGTTTCGGTTTTCTTCCGAAACCCTAGATCGGTTTTCCGTTTCTTTTCGGTTTCTTTTCCGAAACCCTAGATTTGTTTTCGTTCTTCTTTCGGACCGTTCGTCTCAACGAACGTGATCACCAATTATTCTTGGTTAACGAACGTCCGTTCGTTTAACCGTTCGTCTCTTTCTTTTCGTCAGATTTATTCCGCGATCGTGATCTCAGATCCGATCTTCGTTCTAGTCTTTCTTCCCTCTCGTTTATCAGAATCATGTGATTCAAGCGCCTGGAGTTTCGTTTCGAAACCGCCGTTCCGTCTAATCAACTTAAACAAGTTTTTGCTACGGTAAAATTTGACCTAGTTTCAACTTGCTAGAACCGAATTGTTTTCTTCCGCCGTTTGTTTTCCGGTTCTTTGTTCGGTTCGTTCTTTCTTTGCAACCGGAGTTCTTAAGTTGAACTTTCTGGTTCATTCTCTTATTCGAGTTTTACCTGTGCATTAGATGAGTACTTATTGTGTGCTTGTTGTTTGTCTGTGATAGATCACCCGGATTGCGCCGCTTGTTACTTCGAAACCCTAGGTCTCGCGGATCATCAGCAAGGCAAGTAACACTTTGATCATACCTTTTCTACAACCGATGTTTTATTGCATTAGATCAATCCTCTCACATTGCATAATTAAGATCTAATTAAATTGTGGGACGGGAAGTAGATGAGGTAGTACCTATCACCTGTATTACTATGAAACCTTTAGGAGTTACTTCTACGTTGCTTATTATGCCATGCTATGCTAGTAGACGTGGATTGGGTGAGTGATATCCATGACAGATGTGAGTTGATAATTTTAATGGTTTATCTAAGGTGGCCACTTAAACACACATCTGGGTGGATTGAGGCACCTGATGTCTATCAGGACTTGCCTGTTTTATTTTGGACCGCCACCCAGGCTCAAAGGGATCATAAGATCATTCATACTAGAAACTTCCGTGTGCAGCCACAAGCCATTATGGGCTCTGGCATAGTTGACTAAGTCGTGCGAACTCTTACAGTGGTAGACTAGCAGATGTAGGGGATGTAGGTGTACCGGTCTACCCGATCGTAAGGTGCTAGCGCTTCTAAAAGACTATGTCTCGGTCATCCGTTTCTCAAACACCATGTAGTGCGAGAAATCCAACGGAGGCGATCGAGTCTTATGGGGAAAAGTGCGCAAACCTCTGCAGAGTGTACAAACTAATCATGATTAGCCGTGTCCCCGGTTATGGACAACTTGAGTATCTAGTACTTGAATATCATGTGAATCTCATCATGTTACTTCTAATTAATGTTGTTGGGTTTTTAATTGTTACTTTAATTGGGATTGAGAATGCTGTCAACCATTCTCAATGTTTAACAACCACCATGATAGTTAAATAAATTTATTCCTTTGCAGTAGGGAAAAACTGGCTTTACGCAAAAACTGTAACCATAGAGCCTTCCACCAGCCATATATGCATATAGTATAGCTGTTTCATTCCATTACTCTCTATGTGTTACATTGCCAGCATATTCCATGTGCTGACCCATTTTTGGGCTGCAACTTCTCATGTTGCAGACTTTTCAGACGACAAGTAAGGTGCTTTTTAGGTCGTGGTTCTATACTCAGTGATGCCGTTGGAGTTGATAGACCCATTTATCTTCCGAGTCTTCCGCCGTTATCGTTATTAGATGGCCTTAAGCCATATTTATTGTAATAAGTTCTCTTTCAGACAACGATGTAATAAGTGTGTGATTGCCACTCTGCTATAAATCCTTCGATGTACTGTGTGGTGTCAGCATTACTGATCCAGGGATGACACCTGAGCACAGAGCACTTGATCCATTCGGGTGGGGTCGCGATAGAGATGGTATCAGAGCACACGCTGATTGTAGGACACGACCACTAAGTTAAAGCCATAGAACACCATTCTCTTCTCATTTTCTAACTCCTCATCTCTTCTACTCTTTTAGGATGACGCACGCGAAGATTAAGTACGCTCAACCGGATGAAAGCACACCTTTTGGTTTGCACTTGAAGGAAGTCACCAAGTACCTGAATATCGGATTACCAAGCTTCACGGGAACCTTCAACGCCACTCTTCCTGAAGAGGAGCGCTGGAAGATTCAAGCTCACGTTCCAGGAAGAACATTTGCACCAATCACGAAGCCCATAGATAGTGTTTTCAATGCACCAACCTGGAGTCTGGGAAAGAGCATGGCAGCTCATATCACCATAGGACGCATTGGAGAAGTTTATCAAGAAGACCTCAAGGACACTATCTACCAGATTTGCGGACGCCGAGATGAACAATGGGAGTTAGTCAGCACCAAGAAGGATAGATCCATTGCATCTTTCATCCAGGAGTTAAACCAGCACATTCGCCGCCACGAGAACCAGATGTGCAATGATATGATAGAGTTGAAGAATGCGAAGGCAAGGATCATCGAGCTAGAAGGAGAACTGAAGTCTACACGCAAGGACTACATGGACGAGATCGTAGCTCTAGCAAGGCACAATGGCGATCTTAAGCAGGAGATTGAAGAACTCAAGAGGAAGTTAGTATCCACGGAGGAAGACGAGTACGTCGCATGTCCAGACAACTACATCATCATCGACGACACTGATTCGGATCCAAGTGAACCCGACTTTGAAGACGAAGCAGGAGCAGATATCATGGAGTCTTCCACCGGTTCAAATTTCTAGATGACCACCAGATAGTAGTAGTATTTCCCCCATGTAAACATTATAGTCGAGCACTTCTGCGATAGTTTTAGACCGATTGTAAGCCCTTGTTTGATTGAATGAGTGATTTTGTGTGCATTTGCTCATGTGCATTGGGGTAGTGTTTTCCCTTTAGACCTCACTCTATTCTTAATTCTCGTCTTTTCTAAACCCTCAGATGCCTCCGAGACGTGATAATGGATTCCCACCGGAGCTCACTCAGTTGATTCAGCAACAGAATCAATTGATGCAGATGTTAGTCCAGAACCAACAGAACAACAACAACAACCCACCACCACCACCACCTTTTGACCACTTAGCCCGTTTCCTTAGGCTAAATCCGTCGGTGTTTTCCAGTAGCACCGAGCCAATAGTAGCAGACGATTGGCTCCGCAAGATAGGAAGGGAGTTGACCACTGCAGGATGTACGGATGGTGAGAAAGTGAAGTTTGCCGCACACCAGCTTGACGGACCCGCGGCAGCATGGTGGGAGAATTTCACAGCCGCTTACCCAGTTGACACTGTCACATGGGATCAGTTTCAGCAAGCTTTCCGCACTGCCCATGTTTCAGCAGGAGCTATGGCCATAAAGAAGCGTGAGTTTCGCAACTTACGCCAAGGAGGAAGGACAGTTGGCCAGTACGTTGACGACTTTAGCAAGTTAGCACATTATGCCCCAGATGACGTTGCTACGGATGCAGCTAAGCAGGAGAAGTTTCTGGAAGGATTGAATGATGAACTAAGCATGCAGTTGATGGTAGCGAGTTTCAACAACTACCAGGAGTTGGTAGATCGATTGAGATCCGCAAGAGGAAATATGGACAGGGGAAGTATAACTCTGGAGCCCAGCAGAAGCCTCGTTTTGCCCTAAACCGGGATTTCAGTTTCAGCACACCCATGGAGGAGGTAGCTCGCACAACCATAATGGCCACAAGAATGGTAATGGGAATGGAGGAAGCAACGGCCAGAACAAGACCACCCCATCGACCCCAGCCAAGAAGGATTTGAGCCACATCACTTGCTATAAGTGTTCCAAGCCAGGGCATTATGCAAATGAATGTCCTGAAGGCCAGAATGGAAATGGCAATGGAAGCTCTGGGAAGAAGCCGAACCCTTTCAATAGGGGACAGGTGAACCACGTTAATGTGGAGGAGATTGAAGATCAGCCCGATGCAGTAATAGGTAAGTTTTTGGTTAAGTCATTTACTACACTCGTTCTTTTTGATACTAGTGCATCGCATTCATACATATCAAGGGGATTTGTGGAAAAGTATAGCCTGCCCACTAGGATTCTTAAAACACCTATGCTAGTAAGCTCACCAGGAGCAGAGTACATGGCCAGACAAGGATGTTTCCAAGTGCCATTAGGTATAGGAAGGCATGTTTTCCCAACGGATTTAATTATTCTGGAATCCCAAGGTCTGGATGTGATTCTTGGTATGGATTGGCTGTCGATGTATGGAGGAAACATCGATTGCGCCAGTAAGACAATTTTGCTTACCACACCAGAAGGAAGAAGGATCAAGTATGTATCCCGGCATGTGCCAAACAGGACACAAGTAAATTCCTTATCAGGAGTTGTGCAGGAGGAAGTACCAATGGTAAAGGATTTTCCTGATGTATTTCCTGAGGAATTACCAGGCATGCCACCGAACAGAGACATTGAGTTTTTGATTGAGTTATTGCCAGGTACAGGCCCAATATCGAAGCGACCGTACCGGATGCCAGCAAAGAATTTGGTGGAAATTAAGAAACAGATTAAGGAGTTATTGGATAAAGGTTACATTCGCCCAAGTTCTTCACCTTGGGGATCACTCGTACTTCTAGTGGAAAAGAAGGATGGATCATTAAGGATGGTTGTAGATTATCGAGGATTGAATGAAGTAACCATCAAGAACAAGTACCCACTGCCAATGACCAACGATCTGTTTGATCGGTTGCAAGGAGCTAAAGTGTTTTCCAAGATCGATTTGCGATCAGGGTACCATCAATTGAAGATTCAAGAGCAGGACATACCTAAGACAGCATTCACCACGAGATATGGACTGTATGAGTATACCGTTATGTCATTTGGATTGACTAACGCACCTGCCTATTTTATGAACCTGATGAACAAAGTGTTTATGGAGTTTTTGGATAAGTTTGTCGTAGTGTTCATTGATGACATTCTGGTTTATTCAAAGAATGAAGAGGAGCATAAGGAACATTTGCGTTTGGTTTTGGAGGAACTAAGGGAACATCAGTTATATGCCAAATTCAGCAAATGTGAGTTTTGGTTGAAGGAAGTTGGATTCCTCGGACACGTTATATCTGGAGAAGGTATAGCAGTTGACCCCACTAAGGTTGAGACAGTAACCGAATGGGAATCACCAACGACAGTTGGAGAGATCCGGAGTTTTCTTGGACTCGCAGGATACTACCGGAGATTCATTGAGAGTTTCTCAAAGATTGCAATGCCTATGACTGAATTGTTGAAGAAGGATACTAAGTTCAGATGGACTGAGGAGTGTGAGGCTAGTTTCCAGGAATTGAAGAAACGTTTGGTTACCTCACCAGTATTGATTTTGCCAGATCAGACCAAGGATTATGAGGTGTATTGCGACGCTTCACGTCGAGGACTTGGAGCAGTGCTTATGCAGGAAGGAAGAGTTGTTTCGTATGCTTCACGACAACTGAAGCCTCATGAGTTGAATTATGCCACGCATGATTTGGAGTTAGCAGCCGTAGTGCATGCATTAAAGACGTGGAGACATTTCCTCATTGGAAATCATTGTGAGGTGTACACGGATCATAAGAGTTTGAAGTACATTTTCACGCAGAAGGAGTTGAACCTCCGACAAAGGAGATGGTTGGAGCTCATCAAGGATTATGACATGAGATTGCATTACCATCCCGGAAAAGCTAATGTAGTAGATGACGCATTGAGCCGTAATAGCCATGTCAATACTCTAATGACGGGGAAAATACCCAAGGAGTTAGCAGAAAACCTTCGTGAGCTATGTTTGGAAATAGTTCCGAGAGGCTATGTAGCAGCATTGGAGATTCAGTCAACATTGATGGATAAAATCAGAGAAGCTCAAAAATCCGACAAGGAGATTGCTGCTATAAAAGAGAAATTGAGCGAAGGAAAAGCAAAGGGATTTTGTGAGGATGAGCACGACACCCTATGGTTTGAAGACCGTTTTTATGTGCCAAATGACCCGGAGATCAGGAAGTTGATTTTGCAAGAGGCACATGATTCACCGTATTCGATTCACCCAGGGAATACCAAGATGTATTTGGATTTAAAGGAAACATTCTGGTGGACCGGAATGAAGAAGGATATTGCAGCATATGTAGCAGTTTGTGACGTATGTCAGAGAGTAAAGGCAGAGCATCAGAAGCCAGCAGGATTGTTACAACCATTGCCGATACCCGAATGGAAGTGGGATAAGATAGGCATGGATTTTATCACGGGACTACCCAGGACAAAGGCAGGCTACGATTCGATATGGGTAGTAGTTGATCGTTTGACGAAGGTAGCACATTTTATTCCAGTTAAGACCACTTACACCAGTGCTAAGTTGGCAAAGATATACATGACTAGGATCATTTGTTTGCATGGAGTTCCGAGGAGTATTGTCTCAGATAGAGGAACCCAATTTACCTCAAAGTTTTGGAATCAGTTGCATGAAACTTTGGGAACTAGACTAGAGTTCAACACAGCTTTTCACCCACAGACGGATGGACAGACCGAGAGAGTCAATCAAATTTTGGAAGATATGCTGAGAGCTTGTGCACTAGATTATGGATCTAGCTGGGACGATAACTTGCCGTATGCGGAGTTTTCCTACAACAATAGTTAACAAACCAGTTTGAAGATGGCACCTTTCGAAGCTTTATACGGAAGGAGGTGCAGGACACCGTTGTCATGGACGAAGTTGGAGACTGTCAATTCTTTGGACCAGATTTGATTAAGGAGTCTGAACGGAAAGTTAAGTTGATTCGCGATAGGCTCAAGGTAGCCCAGTCCAGGCAGAAGAGCTACGCAGATTCTAAACGCAAGGAGACAGTTTACGAAACTGGAGACAGAGTTTATCTCCGAGTATCCCTACTTCGAGGAGTTAAGCGCTTTGGAGTTAAGGGAAAATTAGCACCGCGTTTCGTTGGACCATATAAGATCTTGCAACGTATGGGAGAAGTCGCTTATAAGTTGGAATTACCAGAGGAACTGTCAGGAGTTCATGATGTATTCCATGTTTCTCAGCTGAAGAAATGTCATGCCGAGATGGCGGAGGTACCGCTAAGAGATACCGTGCCACTCGAAGCGATTCAGTTGAAGGATGACTTAACGTATGAGGAGAAACCAGTCAAGATTCTCGATTATGCCAGCAGAGTTACTCGCAGCAAGGTTATCAAGTTTTGCAAAGTTCAGTGCAACCACCACTCAGAGGATGAAGCCACCTGGGAGAGAGAAGAAGATTTGCTCAAGGACCACCCTCACCTATTTTCTAGCCAACCCGAATCTCGAGGGCGAGATTCATCTTAAGGGGGGTAGGTTTGTAACATCCCAAATTTTCAATTTGGAACGTTATACACTAGATCATCATGCATAGCATATTTTTGCATTTTGGTTGATCCTAGAAATTTCACGCAACTCAAGGACCCACGGAGAGAGTTGGAGATTTCATTATTTTCATATTTGAGTTCTCTCAAATGTTGGAAAAGAGGATCATTTGATTTATATATTTCATCTTCAATTATTTTCCTATATCAAAAATGGGAGAGGGAATAATATGACTTTCCCAAAAATTTAGGAAAATGAAGATCTAATGGATAAATCAATTTTTGTTTTCCGGTGTTTATTTTGCAATTTATTTGGATAGGGAAAAATGCGCGTTTTCAAAAATTGCATTCTAGGTCCGGAGCAAAGTTCATTTTGTTCGGCTCATTTTTAGGAGTCGGGAAAAATTTACTTTAGAATTTTTGGAGTTCGTTTAGTTTTCTTTTTTTTTGTGTTTCTGCGCGCGGAACAAAAAAAAAAGAGGAGCAGCGCCCCGCCTGGGCCAAGGCCCAGCCGGCCAGGCCGGCCTCCTCCCTGCGCGCGCTGAGTCCTAGTAGGACTCCAG
>NC_041380.1:491661093-491665730 GCF_002162155.2 Triticum dicoccoides
GAGCCTCGTCGAGGTAGCCGCGCCTCTCTCTTTTTCCTCGCCTCGGTTCGGTTTTTATTTTTTTTGAAACCGTTCCGGTTCTTTTCTTTTCTTCCGGTTTTTGTTTCGGTTTTCTTCCGAAACCCTAGATCGGTTTTCCGTTTCTTTTCGGTTTCTTTTTCGAAACCCTAGATCGGTTTTCGTTCTTCTTTCGGACCGTTCGTCTCAACGAACGTGATCACCGATTATTCTTGGTTAACGAACGTCCGTTCGTTTAACCGTTCGTCTCTTTCTTTTCGTCGGATTTATTCCGCGATCGTGATGTCAAATCCGATCTTCGTTCTAGTCTTTCTTCCCGCTCGTTTATCGGAATCATGTGATTCCAGCGCCTGGAGTTTCGTTTCGAAATCGCCGTTCCGTCTAATCAACTTAAATAAGTTTTTTCTATGGTAAAATTTGACCTAGTTTCAACTTGCTAGAACCGAGTTGTTTTCTTCCGCCGTTTGTTTTCCGGTTCTTTGTTCGGGTCGTTCTTTCTTTGCAACCGGAGTTCTTAAGTTGAACTTTCTGGCTCGTTCTCTTATTCGAGTTTTACCTGTGCATTAGATGAGTACTTATTGTGTGCTTGTTGTTTGTCTGCGATAGATCACCCGGATTGTGCCGCTTGTTACTTCGAAACCCTAGGTCTCGCGGATCATCAGCAAGGCAAGTAACACTTTGATCATACCTTTTCTACAACCCATGTTTTCTTGCATTAGATCAATCCTCTCACATTGCATGATTAGGATCTAATTAAATTGTGGGACGGGAAGTAGATGAGGTAGTACCTATCACCTGTATTACTATGAAACCTTTGGGAGTTACTTCTACGTTGCTTATTATGCCATGCTATGCTAGTAGACGTGGATTGGGTGAGTGATATCCATGACAGATGTGAGTTGATAATTTTAATGGTTTATCTAAGGTGGCCACTTAAACACACATCTGGGTGGATTGAGGCACCTGATGTCTATCAGGACTTGCCTGTTTTATTTTGGACCGCCACCCAGGCTCAAAGGGATCATAAGATCATTCATACTAGAAACTTCTGTGTGCAGCCACAAGCCATTATGGGCTCTGGCATAGTTGACTAAGTCGTGCGAACTCTTACAGTGGTAGACTAGCAGATGTAGGGGATGTAGGTGTACTGGTCTACCCGATCGTAAGGTGCTAGCGCTTCTAAAAGACTATGTCTCGGTCATCCGTTTCTCAAACACCATGTAGTGTGAGAAATCCAACGGAGGCGATCGAGTCTTGTGGGGAAAAGTGCGCAAACCTCTGCAGAGTGTACAAACTAATCATGATTAGCCATGTCCCCGGTTATGGACAACTTGAGTATCTAGTACTTGAATATCATGTGAATCTCATCATGTTACTTCTAATTAATGTTGTTGGGTTTTTAATTGTTACTTTAATTGGGATTGAGAATGCTGTCAACCATTCTCAATGTTTAACAACCACCATGATAGTTAAATAAATTTATTCCTTTGCAGTAGGGAAAAACTGGCTTTACGCAAAAACTGTAACCATAGAGCCTTCCACCAGCCATATATGCATATAGTATAGCTGTTTCATTCCATTACTCTCTATGTGTTACATTGCCAGCATATTCCATGTGCTGACCCGTTTTCGGGCTGCAACTTCTCATGTTGCAGACTTTTCAGACGACGAGTAAGGTGCTTTTTAGGTCGTGGTTCTATACTCAGTGATGCCGTTGGAGTTGATGGACCCATTTATCTTCCGAGTCTTCCGCTGTTATCGTTATTAGATGGCCTTAAGCCATATTTATTGTAATAAGTTCTCTTTGAGACAACGATGTAATAAGTGTGTGATTGCCACTCTGCTATAAATCCTTCGATGTACTGTGTGGTGTCAGCATTACTGATCCAGGGATGACACCTGAGCACAGAGCACTTGATCCATTCGGGTCGGGTCGCGACAGAATTGCAGGATAACACGGGTAGAAGTCCCTCATTGATTCGGTTTTCCTACCAGAGATGACCCCTAAAATGTATGAAGACATTGATGTCAAAGGTGGTATGTGAAGATATTCACATTGAAGACTATGACAAGAGAAGACATCGCATGAAGCCTATGGAGCTCAAAGACTCAGATCTTTGGTAGTTCTTTTTCTTCTTTATTGAGTCATAGGAACCACCGTACTGTTAAGTGGGGTCCAAGAGAACTAGTCAGAATGACTGAAGTGATGCTTAACCAAAACCTATGTCTTAGAGTGAAGACTATGAGAGCTAATCTTGTCCAGAGTCGGACAAGTCAGCTTTGCTTGTAGCCCAAGTAAAGTTGTCGTGTGTGTTTGAAATCTGACCGTTGGAACACCTGTCAGTTCCTTAGTGACCCAGGGTCATTTCGGACAAATCAGGTCGGGTTGCCTAGTGGCTATAAATAGCCCACCCCCTACAACCATAAACGGTTGGCTGCTCAGAGTTAAAGTACGGCTTTTGTCGTGTGAGAGCAACCCACCTCGAAGCCTTTGAGAGAGAATTCCTTGCGAGGATAAAGCCCTAACCACCCAGAGCTAAAGAGTGTTAGGCATCACTTAAGTCTTCCTGTCTGTGTGATCTGAAGACTTATTACACTTGAGGACTGTGAATCCTCCAGCCGGTTAGGCGTCACATTCCGAGCATCCAAGAGTCATTGTGGATCGCCGGTGAACAAAGTCTGTGAAGGTTTGGGAGTCTACCTTGAAGACTTACCAGAGTGATTGGGCGAGTTCTGTGTGACCTTAGCTCAAGGGGAATACGGTGAGGACTGGGTGTCCTGAGCTGCGTGTTCAGGACTGGGTGTCCGGGACTGTGTGTCCTCAGGTTTAAATACCTAGCCTCCCTAACCAGACGTACAGTTGTCACAGCAAATGGAACTGGTCCAACAAATCATTGTCTTCAACGAGTCACTGGTTTCATCCTTCCCTTCCCTTTACTTACTGTTGGTCCTTGTGAAGTCATCGTATGATTGCACTATCTTTTGTCTTCACTGAGTGACTTCTTGTTCTGATTGGCTTCTTAATATCTTCCTACCTGATCCTTACTACCTAGCTGCTGTTAGTCATTGTGCTTTCACTTCATTGAATACTTGACTATGGTTTGCCTAGTGTAGTCTACCTTCCGCTGCATGGTAATAGGTTTATTTCTATCGTTTGTCTTCGAAACTTCCACGTTTTGAAGACTTTCATAAAAATCTCCTATTCACCCCCCCCCCTCTAGTCGATATAACGCACTTTCACTTCCTTGCTTGCATACGATTTCCTCAAATTGCTTACTCCCGACAAGGCTCTTGTAAACACCTTTATCTATAATTCCCTTCAATAAGCTATTTTCTTGCTCAAATGTAACTTGGCTAAGAGAATCATTTGTCGAATCAAGAGGACTACTAGAAACAACAATATTGGATTTAACACGGTTATTGTTACTACCAGAGGAAGAATATTTCTTGTTATTGTTGCTAGATTTCACTTGTGGCATATAAGTAGACTAGAGGAGACGTTTGGCAAGATAAGTGGAGCTCTTCTTAGAATATCATCATTGATAGCTTTTAGGAACTCTTGTTCTTGCTCTAAATTTAGCTTCTCATGAGTTCTTTTGAGCTCTCTATGATCCTCTAGAGTTGTTTTGTGAGCTAACTTAAGAGTGTTTAGTTCTTTAGTTAGATTCTCAATCTCCTTCTTATCATTTTCATTCGTTTCATCTTGATTAGCATGATCATTAGCAAGTTCATCATAGTTTTCATCTCGGTGGGACCGACTGGAACAACTCGATGGGACCGATGTGCTAGGGCCTAGGGCAAACATCAACTTGGTGGCACCGATTTCATCAACTTGGTGAGACCGAAGTGAAGCAATAAGGCAACAGAGAAAATGTCAAGCCAACTCGGTGAGACCGATTGCATAACTCGGTGAGACCGAAATAAATGCAACAAGTCACAGAGCGTTGGCAAGGCCATCTCGGTGAGACCGAGACCCGTATCGGTGTGACCGAACTATTTAGGGTTTCTGGCTGTGGCTATGTCATATGAACTTGGTGGCTCCGGATAGAATGTATCGGTGGGGCCTAGTTGGAGTTTGGGGTTTTGACATATTTGGAATGAGAAAGTGATTGAGGGATCTGGAGCAATATCACTAAGCATTTGAGCAAGCAAGCCATTAAGCAACACCTCATCCCCTTTTAATAGTATTGGCTTTCCTATGAACTCAGTGTGATCTTGGATCACTAAAATAGAAATGAAGAGTCTTGAGCTGTTGCCAATATGTGTCCTTAGCATTTTGAGGGGTCCACATCTCTAGTCCATGCCATGCCATTCATTAAACTTTCTAAAATACTAAACTTGAATAGATATTAGTTCAATGAGCTATATGTTGTTATGAATTACCAAAATCACCCAGGGATTAGTTGCACTTTCACCAAGGTCGACCCCGAGCCACGAGAAAGCTTCCAGGAGCTCCAGCGTGGTCGTACTCATCCCCCTCGCAGCTGGGCTGAAGATGAGGAGCCTCCTCGACACCATTCGCGTCGTCTTTCTCCGCCACGGCCATCGATCGCCACTATCAAATCCGTCATCGTCACGCCATCCCCGAGCCCCGCTGCCCCCCAACTGAACCGATGTGA
>NC_041380.1:491666214-491738364 GCF_002162155.2 Triticum dicoccoides
CCGGGCAGCGCCCAGGCACGCGCCCGCACCCCCTATTGCCCCGCCTGCCTCCGCCACTGCAGTTTCCGCGCACGCCTGTCGCTCGCCCCGTCCCCGCGCGCGCCCCGCCGCGCCTAAACGTGTCGGTCACTGCTCGCCGCACCTCCCCGCTTGCCGTTGCGCTCCGTCGCACCCTGCTTCCCCCCGACGCATAGGAGTCCGCCCGCCACTCCCCATGGTCAATAGGGCTGCCACTGCTTGGGTCGCACCCTGATTTCCCCCCAGCGCGCTGCGAGCTGGCTGCCGGCGCTCCTTTGTGAGCAACCACGCGTGCGAGCCCAGCCATGGCCGGCTTGGGCCTCTACCTAGTGGAGGCCCCTGTTTTAGTTAGTGGGGCTTACCCCAATTAGTATTAGAAAAAACCCTGTTAGAATTGTTTTAGGAGTTAATTACATCTACACCACATGACATGTGGGTCCATTGACCCAGTTGACCAGTCAAACTTTGACTGGTCAACTTTTGACTAAACTGCTGACTAGACACATGGACCCCACTGTCGTACTAATGGGCTAGGCAGCTGTATGTATAAAAAGTAATTCGGGCCTTTTAAATTAATTCCAAAAAATCATTAAAACTTTGGAAAATCGTATAAAATAAACCGTAACTCGGATCGAAATAATTTTTATATGAAAAATGACCAAAAGAAATAAGACAAATTCGAATGTGCCATCCACATAACTGTCACATGCCTCTAACACTACAAAAGATGGAACCTTCCCCTCTGGTTTGTTTGTCCTATAACTACCTAAAGCCGACAAATATTCACAGTAATTTTCCCGCTCTGTCTATAAAGGTGCACTACAGGTATATCCGAAAGTGTCTGTTGGGTTGGCATGAATCGAGACTGGGATTTGTCACTCCGTATGGCAGAGAGGTATCTCTGGGCCCACTCGGTAATGCATCATCATAATGAGCTCAGTGTGACTAAGTAGTTGGTCACGGGATCATGCATTACAGAACGAGTAAAGTGACTTGCCGGTAACGAGATTGAACGAGGTATTGGGATACCGACGATCGAATCTCGGGCAAGTAATGTACCGATTGACAAAGGGAATTGTATACAGGATTGCTTGAATCCTCGACATCGTGGTTCATCCGATGAGATCATCGTGGAACATGTGGGAGCCAACATGGGTATCCAGATCCCGCTGTTGGTTATTGACCGGAGAGTTGTCTCGGTCATGTCTGCATGGTTCCCGAACCCGTAGGGTCTACACACTTACGGTTCGATGACGCTAGGGTTATTAGGAAGACTTGTATGTGATTACCGAATGTTTTTCGGAGTCCCGGATGAGATCCCGGATGTCACGAGGAGTTTCATAATGATCCGGAGGTGAAGATTTATATGTAGGAAGTTGTCATACGGTCACCGGAAAGGTTCGGGGGGCATATCGGTATTGTACCGGGGCCACCGCAGGGGTTCCGGGGGTCCACCGGGAGAGGCCACCTCTCTCGGAGGGCCTAATGGGCCGTAGAGGAAAGGGAACCAACCCTACATGGGCTGGGCGCATCCCCCCTTGGGCTCATGCGCCTAGGGTTGGGGGGGAAACCCTAAGGGGGGCGCCCCCCTTGCTTGGGGGGAAAGCCCCTCCCCTTGGCCGCCGCCCCCCCCTCCAGATCTCATCTAGAGGGGGCCGGCCCCCTTCCTCCTTCCCCTATAAATAGAGGGGCAAGGGGAGGGCTGCACACCACATTCAAGGCGCAGCCGCTCCCCTCCCCAACACCTCTCCTCCTCCGCAAGAGCTTGGCGAAGCCCTGCTGGAGTACTGCTGCTCCACCACCACCACACCATCGTGCTGTTGTTGGAGCCCTCTACCTCAATATCTCCCTCCTCCTTGCTGGATTAAGGCGCGGGAGACGTCCTCGCTCCGTACGTGTGTTGAACGCGAAGGTGCCGTCCGTTTGGCGCTGGGATCATCGGTGATTTGGATCACGACGAGTATGACTTCATCAACCCCGTTCTCTTGAATGCTTCCACTCGCGATCTACAAGGGTATGTAGATGTACTCCTCTCCCTCTTGTTGCTAGATGACTCCGTATATTGATCTTGGTGATGCGTAGAAAATTTTAAATTTCTGCTATGATCCCCAACAGTGGCATCATGAGCTAGGTCTATGCGTAGTTTCTATGCACGAGTAGAACACAAGTTGTTGTGGGCGTCGATTTTGTCAATTTACTTGCCGCTACTAGTCTTATCTTGATTCGGCGGCATCATGGGATGAAGCGGCCCAGACCGACCATACACGTACGCTTACGTGAGACTGGTTCCACCGACTGACATGCACTAGTTGCATAGGGTGGCTGGCGGGTGTCTATCTCTCCCACTTTATTCGGATCGGATTCGATGAAAAGGGTCCTTATGAAGGGTAAATAGAAATTGGCATATCACGTTGTGGTTTTGGCGTAGGTAAGAAACGTTCTTGCTAGAAACCTATAGCAGCCACGTAAAAACTTGCAACAACAATTAGAGGACGTCTAACTTGCTTTTGCAGCATATGCCGTGTGATGTGATATGGCCAAAAGGATGTGATGAATGATATATGTGATGTATGAGATTGATCATGTTCTTGTAATAGGAATCACGACTTGCATGTCGATGACTATGACAACTGGCATGAGCCATAGGAGTTGTCTTAATTTATTTATGACCTACGTGTCAACTTATATGTCATGTAATTACTTTACTTTATCGCTAACCATTAGCCATAGTAGTAGAAGTAATAGTTGACGAGACAACTTCATGAAGACACGATGATGAAGATCATGGTGTCATGCTGGTGACGACGATGATCATGGCGCCCCGAAGATGGAGATCAAAAAGGAGCAAAATGATATTGGCCATATCATGTCACTATTTGATTGCATGTGATGTTTATCATGTTTTACATCTTATTTGCTTAGAACGACGGTAGCATAAATAAGATGATCCCTCACAATAATTTCAAGAAAGTGTTCCCCCTAACTGTGCACCGTTGCTAAGGTCCGTTGTTCCGAAGCACCACGTGATGATCGGGTGTGATAGGTTCTAACGTTCGCATACAACGGGTGTAAGCCAGATTTACACACGCAAAACACTTAGGTTGACTTGACGAGCCTAGCATGTACAGACATGGCCTCGGAACACGGAAGACCGAAAGGTTGAACATGAGTCGTATAGAAGATATGATCAAATGAAGATGTTCACCGATGATGACTAGTCCGTCTCACGTGATGATCGGACATGGCGTAGTTGATTCGGATCATGTATCACTTAGATGACTAGAGGGATGTCTATCTGAGTGGGAGTTCATTAAATAATTTGATTAGATGAACTTAATTATCATGAACTTAGTCTAAAATCTTTACAATATGTCTTGTAGATCAAATGGCCCACGCTAATGTTGTCCTCAACTTCAACGCGTTCCTAGAGAAAACCAAGCTGAAAGACGATGGTAGCAACTATACGAACTGGGTCCGGAACTTGAGGATCATCCTCATAGCTGCCAAGAAAGCATATGTCCTTGAAGCACCGCTAGGTGAAGCACCACCCCCAGCAAACCAAGACGTTATGAACGCTTGGCAGTCCCGTGTTGATGATTACTCCCTGGTTCAGTGCAGCATGCTTTACAGCTTAGAACCGGGGCTCCAGAAGCGTTTTGAGCAACACGGAGCATATGAGATGTTCCAAGAGCTGAAAATGGGTTTCCAAGCTCATGCCCGGGTCAAGAGATATGAAGTCTCCGACAAGTTCTACAGTTGTAAGATGGAGGACAATAGTTCCATCAGTGAGCACATACTCAAAATGTCTGGGTTGCACAACCGCTTGTCTCAGCTGGGAGTTAATATCCCGGATGATGCGGTCGTTGACAGAATCCTTCAGTCGCTCCCACCTAGCTACAAGAGCTTTGTGATGAACTTCAATATGCATGGGATGGAAAAGACCATTCCTGAGGTATATTCAATGCTGAAATCAGCGGAGGTGGAAATCAAAAAGGAACATCGAGTGTTGCTGGTGAATAAAACCACTAAGTTCAAGAAAGGCAAGGGTAAAAAGAACTTCAAGAAGGACGACAAGGGAGTTGCCGCGCCCGGTAAGCAAGCTACCGGGAAGAAGCCAAAGAATGGACCCAAGCCTAAGACCGAGTGTTTTTATTGCAAGGGAAGTGGTCACTGGAAGCGGAACTACCCCAAGTACTTAGCGGAGAAGAAGGTCGGCAACACCAAAGGTATATGTGATATACATGTTATTGATATGTACCTTACCAGTACTCGTAGTAGCTCCTGGGTATTTGATACCGGTGCGGTTGCTCATATTTGTAACTCAAAACAGGAGCTGTGGAATAAGCGGAGACTGGCGAAGGACGAGGTGACGATGCGCGTCGGGAATGGTTCCAAGGTCGATGTGATCGCCGTCGGCACGCTACCTCTACATTTACCTACGGGATTAGTTTTAAACCTCAATAATTGTTATTTAGTGCCAGCTTTGAGCATGAACATTCTATTGGGATCTCGTTTAATACGAGATGGCTACTCATTTAAATCTGAGAATAATGGTTGTTCTATTTATATGAGAGATATGTTTTATGGTCATGCCCCGCTGGTCAATGGTTTATTCTTATTTAATCTCGAACGTGATGTTACACATATTCATAGTGTGAGTACCAAAAGATGTAAGGTTGATAATGATAGTCCCACATACTTGTGGCACTGCCGCCTTGGTCACATTGGTGTCAAACGCATGAAGAAGCTCCATGCAGATGGACTTTTGGAGTCTCTTGATTATGAATCATTTGACATGTGCGAACCATGCCTTATGGGAAAAATGACCAAGACTCCGTTCTCCGGAACAATGGAGCGAGCAACCAACTTATTGGAAATCATACATACTGATGTGTGCGGTCCAATGAGTGTTGAGGCTCGCGGTGGCTATCGTTATGTTCTCACCCTCACTGATGACTTGAGTAGATATGGGTATGTCTACTTAATGAAACACAAGTCTGAGACCTTTGAAAAGTTCAAAGAATTTCAGAGTGAGGTTGAGAATCAACATGATAGGAAAATCAAGTTCTTACGATCAAATCATGGGGGAGAATATTTGAGTCACGAATTTGGCGCACTTAAGGAAATGTGGAATAGTTTCACAACTCACGCCGCCTGGAACACCTCAACATAATGGTGTGTCCGAACGTCGTAATCGCACTCTATTAGATATGGTGCGATCTATGATGTCTCTTGCCGATCTACCGCTGTCATTTTGGGGCTATGCTTTAGAGACTGCCGCATTCACTTTAAATAGGGCTCCATCGAAATCCATTGGGACGACACCGTATGAATTATGGTTTGGGAAGAAACCTAAGCTGTCGTTTCTAAAAGTTTGGGGATGCGATGCTTATCTGAAGAAACTTCAACCTGAAAAGCTCGAACCCAAATCGGAAAAATGCGTCTTCATAGGATACCCTAAAGAAACTATTGGGTATACTTCTACCTCAGATCCGAAGGCAAGATCTTTGTTGCCAAGAATGCATCCTTTCTAGAGAAAGAGTTTCTCTCGAAAGAAGTAAGTGAGAGGAAAGTAGAACTTGATGAAGTATTGCCTCTTGAACCGGAGAGTGGCGCAGCTCAGGAAAATGTTCCTGAGGTGCCTGCACCGACTAAAGAGGAAGTTAATGATGATGATCATGAAACTTTAGATCAAGTTGCTATTGAACTTCATAGGTCCACAAGGACACGTTCCTCACCAGAGTGGTACGGCAACCCTGTCCTGAAAATCATGTTGTTGGACAATGGTGAACCTTCGAACTATGAAGAAGCGATGGCGGGCCCAGATTTCGACAAATGGCTGGAAGCCATGAAATCCGAGATAGGATCCATGTATGAAAATAAAGTATGGACTTTGCCTGACTTGCCCGATGATCGGTGAGCCATAGAAAATAAATGGATCTTTAAGAAGAAGACAGACGCGGATGGTAATGTAAGCATCTATAAGGCTCGGCATGTCGCTAAGGGTTATCGAGAAGTTCAAGGGGTTGACTATGATGAGACTTTCTCACCCGTAGCGAACCTGAAGTCCGTCCAAATCATGTTAGCAATTGCCGCATTCTATGATTATGAAATATGGCAAATGGACGTCAAAACGGCATTCCTTAATGGTTTCCTTAAGGGAGAATTGTATATGATGTAGCCGGAAGGTTTTGTCGATCCTAAGAATGCTGACAAGGTGTGCAAGCTCCAACGCTCAATCTATGGGCTGGTGCAAGCATCTCGGAGTTGGAACATTCGATTTGATGAGATGATCAAAGCGTTTGGGTTTAAGCAGACTTATGGAGAAGCCTGTGTTTACAAGAAAGTGAGTGGGAGCTCTGTAGCATTTCTCATATTATATGTGGATGACATACTATTGATGGGAAATGATATAGAATTCTTGGAAAGCATAAAGGCCTACTTGAACAAGTGATTTTCAATGAAGGATCTTGGAGAAGCTGCTTATATATTAGGCATCAAGATCTATAGAGATAGATCGAGACGCCTCATTGGTCTTTCACAGAGTATGTACCTTGACAAGATATTGAAGAAGTTCAATATGAATCAGTCCAAGAAGGGGTTCTTGCCTGTGTTGCAAGGTACAAGATTGAGCACGGCTCAACCTTGCCATAAGTTTGATAGGAAGGTACCAAAGTAATCCCGACATGGAACACTAGACAGCGGTCAAGAATATCCTGAAGTACCTGAAAAGGACTAAGGATATGTTTCTCATTTATGGAGGTGACGAAGAGCTCGTCGTAAAGGGATACGTCAATGCTAGCTTCGACACAGATCTGGATGACTCTAAGTCACAAACCGGATACATGTATATTTTGAATGGTGGGGCAGTCAGCTGGTGCAGTTGCAAGCAAAGCGTCGTGGCGGGATCTACATGTGAAGCGGAGTACATGGCAGCCTCGGAGGCAGCACAAGAATCAATCTGGGTGAAGGAGTTCATTACCAACCTAGGAGTTATTCCCGATGCGTCGGGCCCGATGACTCTCTTCTGTGACAACACTGGAGCTATTGCCCTTGCCAAGGAGCCCAGGTTTCACAGGAAGACCAGGCATATCAAGTGTCACTTCAACTCCATTCGTGAAAATATTCAAAATGGAGACATAGATATTTGTAAAGTGCATACGGACCTGAATGTCACAGATCCATTGACTAAACCTCTTCCTCGAGCAAAACATGACCAACACCAAATCTCTATGGGTGTTCGATTCATCACAGTGTAACTAGATTATTGACTCTGGTGCAAGTGGGAGACTATTGGAAATATGCCCTAGAGGCAATAATAAAATGGTTATTATCATATTTCCTTGTTCGTGATAATTGTCTATTGTTCATGCTATAATTATGTTATCCGGAAATCGTAATACATGTGTGAATACATAGAACACAACATGTCCCTAGTGAGCCTCTAGTTGACTAGCTCGTTGATCAATAGATGGTTACGGTTTCCTGACCATGGACATTGGATGGCATTTATAACGGGATCACATCATTAGGAGAATGATGTGATGGACAAGACCCAATCCTAAGCATAGCACAAGATCGTGTAGTTCGTCTACTAGAGCTTTTCTAAATGTCAAGTATAATTTCCTTACACCATGAGATTGTGCAACTCCCGGATACCGTAGGAGTGCTTTGGGTGTACCAAACGTCACAACGTAACTGGGTGGCTATAAAGGTGCACTACAGGTATCTCCAAAAGTGTCTGTTGGGTTGGCATGAATCGAGACTGGGATTTGTCACTCCGTATGACGGAGAGGTATCTCTGGGCCCACTCGGTAATGCGTCATCATAATGAGCTCAGTGTGACTAAGTAGTTGGTCACGGGATCATGCATTACGGAACGAGTAAAGTAACTTGCCGGTAACGAGATTGAACAAGGTATTGGGATACCGATGATCGAATCTCGGGCAAGTAACGTACCGATTGACAAAGGGAATTGTATACGGGATTGCTTGAATCCTCGACATCGTGGTTCATCCGATGAGATCATCATGGAACATGTGGGAGCCAACATGGGTATCTAGATCCCGCTGCTGGTTATTGGCCGCAGAGTTGTCTCGGTCATGTCTGCATGGTTCCCGAACCCGTAGGGTCTACACACTTAAGGTTCGATGACGCTAGGGTTATTAGGAAGACTTGTATGTGATTACCGAATGTTGTTCGGAGTCCCGGATGAGATCCCGGGCGTCACGAGGAGTTCCGGAATGATCCGGAGATGAAGATTTATATGTAGGAAGTTGTCATACAGTCACTGGAAAGGTTCGGGGGCATATCGGTATTGTACCGGGGCCACCGGAGGGGTTCCGGGGGTCCACCGGGAGAGGCCACCTCTCTCAGAGGGCCTAATGGGCCGTAGAGGAAAGGTAACCAGCCCTACATGGGCTGGGCGCATCCCCCCTTGGGCCCATGCGCCTAGGGTTGGGGGGGAAACCCTAAGGGGGGCGCCCCCCTTGCTTGGGGGGCAAGCCTCCTCCCCTTGGCCGCCTCCCCCCTCTAGATGTCATCTAGAGGGGGTTGGCCCCCTTCCTCCTTCCCCTATAAATAGAGGGGCAAGGGGAGGGCTGCACACCACATCCAAGGCGCAGCCCCTCCCCTCCTCCGCAAGAGCTTGGCGAAGCCCTGCCGGAGTACTGCTCCTCCACCACCACCACACCGATGTGCTGCTGTTGGAGCCCTCTTCCTCAATATCTCCCTCCTCCTTGCTGGATCAAGGCGCGGGAGACGTCCTCGCTCCGTACGTGTGTTGAACGCGGAGGTGCCGTCCGTTCGGCGCTGGGATCATCGGTGATTTGGATCACGACGAGTACGACTTCATCAACCCCGTTCTCTTGAATGCTTCCGCTCGCGATCTACAAGGGTATGTAGATGTACTCCTCTCCCTCTCGTTGCTAGATGACTCTGTAGATTGATCTTGGTGATGCGTAGAAAATTTTAAATTTCTGCTACGATCCCCAACATGTGCATACCGGGAGAAGGTTGGAGGAATCATCTTTATGCCCCTCATAGCTTCAATGTAAATACCATGATAACTTACGTAGCTCACACATGGTAACTTTTGACTCCTCAAAAAGTCGTCCGAACATATAAACATGTGATCTAGTTTCGAAGACCCACCACTGCCGATTTAATGTTGAAAAATGAATTTGAAATCAGACAGACTATTTGAGCTATGGAATATTTTGAATTTCAAAATATGAGAGAATATAGGGTGACATCAGCATGCATGTGCATGTGAAATTTAGGGAAGGGGTGTTCTAAAACCAAAACACTCGTGAGCTAGTCCAGTCCCTTTTTTAAATGCAACGAACATTTTTCTAATTACATGATCATTTTTGTAATTGCTATTGGGGAACGTACAGAAATTAAAAAATTTCCTACGTGTCACCAAGATCTATCTATGGAGAAACCAGCAACGAGGGGAAGGAGAGTGCATCTACATACCCTTGTAAATCGCAAAGCGGAAGCGTTCAAGAGAACGGGGTTGAAGGAGTCGTACTCGTCGTGATCCAAATCACCGGAGATCCTAGTGCCGAACGGACGGCACCTTCGCGTTCAACACACGTACAGCCCGGTGACGTCTCCCATGCCTTGATCCAGTAAGGAGAGAGGGAGAGGTTGAGGAAGACTCCATCCAGCAGCAGCACAATGGCGTGGTGGTGGTGGAGGAGCGTGGTACTCCAGCAGGGCTTCGCCAAGCACCGCAAGAGATGAGGAGGGAGAGGGGTAGGGCTGCGCCAAGAAGGAGAGGAACTCGTGTGTATTGGGCAGCCCAAACCTCAAGTATATATAGGGGGATGGGAGGGGCTGCGCCCCCACCTAGGGTTCCCTCCCTAGGGGTGGTGGCAGCCCCTAGATCCCATCTGGGTGGCGTCCAGGTGGAGGGGGAGAGGGAGGCGCACCAGGCATGGGCCCTAAGGCCCATCTGCCCTTAGGGTTTGCCCCCCTTCCTCCCCTTAGGCGCCTTAGGCCCTTGTGGGGGGCTCACCAGCCCACTTGGGGCTGGTCCCCTCCCACACTTGGCCCATGCAGCCCTCCGGGGCTTGTGGCCCCACTTGGTGGACCCCCGGGACCCTCTTGGTGGTCCCGGTACGTTACCGATAAACCCCGAAACTTTTCCAATGACCAAAATAGGACTTCCCATATATAAATCTTTACCTCCGGACCATTCCGGAACTCCACGTGACGTCCGGGATCTCATCCGGGACTCCGAACAACATTCGGTAACCACATACAAACTTCCTTTATAACCCTAGCGTCATCAAACCTTGAGTGTGTGGACCCTACGGGTTCGGGAACCATGCAGACATGACCGAGACGTTCTCTGGTCAATAACCAACAGCGGGATCTGGATACCCATGTTGGTTCCCACATGTTCCACGATGATCTCATCGGATGAACCATGATGTCGAGGATTCGATCAATCCCGTATACAATTTCCTTTGTCTAGCGGTACGATACTTGCCCGAGATTCGATCGTCGGTATCCCGATACCTTGTTCAATCTCGTTACCGGCAAGTCTCTTTACTCGTTCCGTAACACATCATCCCGTGATCAACTCCTTGATCACATTGTGCACATTATGATGATGTCCTACCGAGTGGGCCCAGAGATACCTCTCCGTCACACGGAGTGACAAATCCCAGTCTCGATTCGTGCCAACCCAACAGACACTTTCGGAGATACCTGTAGTGTACCTTTATAGCCACCCAGTTACATTGTGACGTTTGGCACACCCAAAGTATTCCTATGGTATCCGGGAGTTGCACAATCTCATGGTCTAAGGAAATGATACTTGACATTAGAAAAGCTTTAGCATACGAACTACACAATCTTTGTGCTAGGCTTAGGATTGGGTCTTGTCCATCACATCATTCTCCTAATGATGTGATCCCGTTATCAACAACATCCAATGTCCATGGTCAGGAAACCGTAACCATCTATTGATCAACGAGCCAGTCTACTAGAGGCTTACTAGGGACATGGTGTTGTCTATGTATCCACACATGTATCTGAGTTTCTTATCAATACAATTCTAGCATGGATAATAAACGATTATCATGAACAAGGAAATATAATAATAACCAATTTATTATTGCCTCTAGGGCATATTTCCAACAGTCTCCCACTTGCACTAGAGTCAATAATCCAGTTCACATTGATATGTGATTAACACTCAAGGTCACATCCCCATGTGACTAACACCCAAAGAGTTCTGGGTTTGATCATGTTATGCTTGTGAGAGAGGTTATAGTCAACGGGTCTGAACCTTTCAGATCCGTGTGTGCTTTACAAATCTCTATGTCATCTCCTAGATGTAGCTACCACGTTCTATTTGGAGCTATTCCAAATAAATGTTCTACTATACGAATCCAGTTTACTACTCAGAATAATCTGGATTAGTGTCAAAGTTTGCATTGGCGTAACCCTTTACGACGAACTCTTTTACCACCTCCATAATCGAGAAAATTCCTTAGTCCACTAGTTACTAAGGATAATTTAGACCGCTATCTGGTGATCTACTCCTAGACTACCTTTGTACCCTCTTGCCAGATATGTGGCAAGGCACACATCAGGTGCGGTACTCAGCATAGCATACTGTAGAGCCTACGTCTAAAGCATAGGGGACGACCTTCGTCCTTTCTCTCTCTTCTGCCGCGGTCAGGTTTCGATCTTACTCAATGTTCACACCTTATAACACAGCCAAGAACTCCTTCTTTGCCGATCCATTTTGAAGTCCTTCAAAATCATGTCAAGGTATGTGCTCATTTGAAAGTACCATTAAGCGGTTTTGATCTATCCTTATAGATCTTGATGCTCAATGTTCAAGTAGCTTAATCCAGGCTTTCCATTGAAAAACACTTTCAAATAACCCTATATGCTTTCCAGAAATCCTACGTTACTTCTGATCAACAATATGTCAACAACATATATTCATTAGAAATTCTATAGTGCTCACTTCTTTGGAAATACAAGTTTCTCATAAACTTTGTATACACCCAAAATCTTTGATCATCTCATCAAAGCATACAATCCAACTCTGAGATGCTTACTCCAGTCCTTAGAAGGATTGCTGGATATTTGCATACTTATTAGCATCTTTCAGGATTGACAAAACCTTTCGGTTGTATCACATACAACCTTTCCTCAAGAAAATCATCGACGAAACAATGTTTGACATCCTATCTGCAAGATTTCATAAATAATGCTAATATAATTCCAACAGACTCTTAGCATCGCTACGAGTGAGAAAGTCTCATTGTAGTCAACTCCTTGAACTTGTCGGAAAACATCTTAACGACAAGTCGAGCTTTCTTAATGGTGACATTTACCATCATTATCCGTCTTCCTTTTAAAAATCCATCTGTACTCAACAGCCTTACGATCATCGAGCCATTCTGCCAAAGTCTACACTTTGTTTTCATACATGGATCCTCTCTCGGATTTTATGGCCTCGAGCCATTTATCGGAATCCGGGCCCACCATCGCTTCTCCATAGCTCGTAGGTTCATTGTTGTCTAGCAACATGACTTCCAAGACAGGATTACGTACCACTCTGAAGTAGTACGCATCCTTGTCATCCTACGAGGTTTGGGAGTGACTTGATCCGAAGTCTCATGATCAATATCATAAGCTTCCACTTCAACTGGTGTAGGTGCCACAGGAACAACTCTTTGTGCCCTGCTATACACTAGTTGAAGTGACGGTTCAGTAACCTCATCAAGTCTCCACCATCCTCCCACTCAATTCTTTCGAGAGAAATTTTCCTCGAGAAAGGACCCGATTCTAGAAACAATCCCTTATTGCTTTCAGATCTGAGACAGGAGGTATACCCAACTGTTTTGGGTGTCCTATGAAGATGCATTTATCCGCTTTGGGTTCGAGCTTATCAGCCTGAAACTTTTTCACATAAGCGTCGCAGCCCCAAACTTTTAAGAAATGACAGCTTAGGTTTCTCTAAACCATAGTTCATACGGTGTCATCTCATCGGAATTACGTGGTGCCCTATTTAAAGTGAATGTGGTTGTCTCTAATGCCTAACCCATAAACTATCATGGTAATTCGATAAGAGACATCATGGTATGCATCATATCCAATAGGGTGCAGTTATGATGTTCGGACACACCATCACACTATGGTGTTCCAGGCTGTATTAGTTGTGAAACAATTTCCACAATATCTTAATTCTGTGCCAAACTCGTAATTCAGATATTCATCTCTATGATCATATCATAGATATTTTATCCTCTTGTCACGACGATCTTTCAACTTCACCTTGAAATTACTTGAACCTTTTAATAATTCAGACTCGTGATTCATCAAGTAAATATACTCAACATCTACTCAAATCATTTGTGAAGTAAGAACATAACGATATCCACTACACGCCTCAGCACTCATTGGACTGCACACATCAAAATGTATTACTTCCAACAAGTTGCTTTCTAGTTCCATTTTACTGAAAACGAGGCTTTCAGTCATCTTGCCCATGTGGTATGATTTGCATGTCTCAGGTGATTCAAAATCAAGTGAGTCCAAACGGTCCATTTGCATGGAGTTTCTTCATGCATATACACCAATAGACATGGTTCGCGTGTCTCAAACTTTTCAAAATGAGTGAGCCCAAAGATACATCAACATGGAGCTTCTTCATGCGTTTTATACCGATATGACTTACGTGGCAGTGCCACAAGTAGGTGGTACTATCATTACTATCTTATATCTTTTTGGCATGAACATGTGTATCACTACGATCGAGATTCAATAAACCATTCATTTTAGGTGCAAGACCATTGAAGGCATTATTCAAATAAACAGAGTAACCATTATTCTCCTTGAATGAATAACCGTATTGTGACAGACATAATCCAATCATGTCTATGCTCAACGCAAGCACCAATCTTGATGGTAGAGGGAGCGTGCGATGCTTGATCACATCAAGCTTGGTAAAAACTTCCAACACATATCGCCAGCTCACCTTTAGCTAGTCTCCGTTTACTCCGCAGCTTTTTATTTCGAGTTTACTAACATTTAGCAACCAAAACGGTATCTAGTACCATGGTGCTACTAGGAGTACTAGTAAAGTACACATTAACACAATGTATATCCAATATAATTCTATCGACTTTGCCAGCCTTCTCATCTACCAAGTGTCTAGGGTAATTCTGCTCCAGCGGCTGTTCCCCTTATTACAGAAGCACTTAGTCTCGGGTTTGGGTTCAACCTTGGGTTTCTTCACTAGAGCATTAGCTGATTTGCCGTTTCATGAAGCATCCCTTTTTGCCCTTGCCCTTCTTGAAACTAGTGGTTTCACCAACCATTAACAATTGATGCTCCTTCTTGATTTCTACTTTTGTGGTGTCAAACATTGCGAATATCTCAAGGATCATCATATATGTCCCTGATATATTATAGTTCATCATGAAGCTCTAGCAGCTTGGTGGTAATGACTTCGGAGAAATATCACTATCTCATCTGGAAGATCAACTCCCACTCGATTCAAATGATTGTTGTACTCACACAATCTGAGCACAAGCTCAACAATTGAGCTTTTCTCCCTTAGTTTGCAGGCTAAGAAAATCGCCGGAGGTCTTATACCTCTTGACGTGGGCACGAGCCTGAAATCCCAATTTCATCCCTCGAAACATCTCATATGTTTCGCGATGTTTCAAAAAACGTCTTCGGTGCCTCAACTCTAAATTGTTTAACTGAACTATCACGTAGTTATCAAAATGTCTATGTCAGATGTTCGCAACATCCACAGACAACGTTCGAGGTTCAGCACACTGAGCGGTGCATTAAGGACATAAGCCTTCTATGAAGCAATGAGGACAATCCTCAGTTTACAGACCTAGTCCGCATAATTGCTACTATCAACTTTCAACTAAATTTTCTCTAGGAACATATCTAAACAGTAGAACTGAAGCGCGAGCTACGACATAATTTGCGAAGACCTTTTGACTATGTTCAGGATAATTAAGTTCATCTTATGAACTCCCACTCAGATAGACATCCCTCTAGTCATCTAAGTGATTACATGATCCGAGTCAACTAGGCCGTGTCCGATCATCACGTGAGACGGACTAGTCAACATCGCTGATCATCTTCATGTTGATCGTATCTTCTATACGACTCATGTTTGACCTTTCAGTCTTCTGTGTTCCGAGGCCACGTCTGTACATGCTAGGCTCGTCAAGTCAACCTAAGTGTTTGCATGTGTAAATCTATCTTACACCCGTTGTATGTGAACGTTGGAATCTATCACACCTGATCATCACGTGGTGCTTCGAAACAACGAACTGTCGCAACGGTGCACAGTTAGGGGGAACACTTTCTTGAAATTATTATGAGGGATCATCTTATTTACTACCGTCGTTCTAAGTAAACAAGATGCAAAAACATGACAAACATCACATGCAATCAAATAATAGTGACATGATATGGCCAATATCATATAGCTCCTTTGATCTCCATCTTGGGGCTCCATGATCATCTTGTCACCCGCATGACACCATGATCTCCATCATCATGATCTCCATCCTCGTGTCTCCATGAAGTTGTCTCGCCAACTTATTACTTCTACTACTATGGCTACCGGTTAGCAATAAAGTAAAGTAATTACATGGCGTTGTTCAATGACACGCAAGTCATACAATAAATAAAGACAAATCTTATGGATCCTGCCGGTTGTCATACTCATCGACATGCAAGTCGTGATTCCTATTACAAGAACATGATCAATCTCATACATCACATATCATTCATCACATTCTTCTTGGCCATATCACATCACATAGCATACCCTGCAAAAACAAGTTAGACGTCCTCTAATTGTTGTTTGCATGTTTTACGTGGCTGCTATGGGTTTCTAGCAAGAACGTTTCTTACCTACGCAAAACCACAACGTGATATGCCAATTGCTATTTACCCTTCATAAGGATACTTTTCATCGAATCCGTTCCGACTAAAGTTGGAGAGACTGGCACCCGCTAGCCACCTTATGCAACTAGTGCATGTCAGTCGGTGGAACCTGTCTCACGTAAGAGTACATGTAAGGTCGGTCCGGGCCGCTTCATCCCACAATACCGTCGAAACAAGATTGGACTAGTAATGGTAAGCATATTGAACAAAATCAACGCCCACGACTACTTTGTGTTCTACTCGTGCATAGAATCTACGCGATAGACCTAGCTCATGATGCCACTGTTGGGGAACGTAGCAGAAATTCAAAATTTTCCTACGTGTCACCAAGATCTATCTATGGAGAAACCAGCAACGAGGGGAAGGAGAGTGCATCTACATACCCTTGTAGATCGCTAAGCGGAAGTGTTCAAGAGAACGGGGTTGAAGGAGTCGTACTCGTCGTGATCCAAATCACCGAAGATCCTAGTGCCGAACGGACGGCACCTTCGCGTTCAACACACGTACAGCCCGGTGACGTCTCCCATGCCTTGATCCAGCAAGGAGAGAGGGAGAGGGTGAGGAAGACTCCATCCAGCAGCAGCACAACGGCGTGGTGGTGGTGGAGGAGCGTGGTACTCCAGCAGGGCTTCGCCAAGCACCGCAAGAGACGAGGAGGGAGAGGGGTAGGGCTGCGCCAAGAAGGAGAGGAACTCGTGTGTATTGGGCAGCCCAAACCTCAAGTATATATAGGGGGATGGGAGGGGCTGCGCCCCCACCTAGGGTTCCCTCCCTAGGGGTGGCGGCAGCCCCCAGATCCCATCTGGGTGGCGGCCAGGTGGAGGGGGAGAGGGAGGCGCACCAGGCATGGGCCCTAAGGCCCATCTGCCCTTAGGGTTTGCCCCCCTTCCTCCCCTTAGGCGCCTTGGGCCCTTGTGGGGGGGTGCACCAGCCCACCTGGGGCTGGTCCCCTCCCACACTAGGCCCATGCAGCCCTCCAGGGCTTGTGGCCCCACTTGGTGGACCCCCGGGACCCTCCCGGTGGTCCCGGTACGTTACCAATAAACCCCGAAACTTTTCCGGTGACTAAAACAGGACTTCCCATATATAAATCTTTACCTCTGGACCATTCCGGAACTCCTCGTGACATCAGGGATCTCATACGGGACTCCGAACAACATTCGGTAACCACATACAAACTTCCTTTATAACCCTAGCGTCATCGAACCTTGAGTGTGTGGACCCTACGGGTTCGGGAACCATGCAGACATGACCGAGACGTTCTCTGGTCAATAACCAACAGCGGGATCTGGATACCCATGTTGGTTCCCACATGTTCCACGATGATCTCATCGGATGAACCATGATGTCGAGGATTCGATCAATCCCGTATACAATTCCCTTTGTCTAGCGGTACGATACTTGCCCGAGATTCGATCGTCGGTATCCTGATACCTTGTTCAATCTCGTTACCGGCAAGTCTCTTTACTTGTTACGTAACACATCATCCCGTGATCAACTCCTTGATCACATTGTGCACATTATGATGATGTCCTACCGAGTGGGCCCAGAGATACCTCTCCATCACACGGAGTGACAAATCCCAGTCTCGATTCGTGCCAACCCAACAGACACTTTCGGAGATACCTGTAGTGTACCTTTATAGCCACCCAGTTACGTTGTGACGTTTGGCACACCCAAAGTATTCCTATGGTATCCGGGAGTTGCACAATCTCATGGTCTAAGGAAATGATACTTGACATTAGAAAAGTTTTAGCATACGAACTACACGATCTTTGTGCTAGGCTTAGGATTGGGTCTTGTCCATCACATCATTCTCCTAATGATGTGATCCCGTTATCAACGACATCCAATGTCCATGGTCAGGAAACCGTAACCATCTATTGATCAACGAGCCAGTCAACTAGAGGCTTACTAGGGACATGGTGTTGTCTATGTATCCACACATGTATCTGAGTTTCCTATCAATACAATTCTAGCATGGATAATAAACGATTATCATGAACAAGGAAATATAATAATAACCAATTTATTATTGCCTCTAGGGCATATTTCCAACAGTCTCCCACTTGCACTAGAGTCAATAATCCAGTTCACATCGATATGTGATTAACACTCAAGGTCACATCCCCATGTGACTAACACCCAAAGAGTTCTGGGTTTGATCATGTTATGCTTGTGAGAGAGGTTATAGTCAACGGGTCTGAACCTTTCAGATCCGTGTGTGCTTTACAAATCTCTATGTCATCTCCTAGATGTAGCTACCACGTTCTATTTGGAGCTATTCCAAATAATTGTTCTACTATACGAATCCAGTTTACTACTCAGAATAATCTAGATTAGTGTCAAAGTTTGCATCGGCGTAACCCTTTACGACGAACTCTTTTACCACCTCCATAATCGAGAAAATTCCTTAGTCCACTAGTTACTAAGGATAATTTAGACCACTATCTGGTGATCTACTCCTAGACTACCTTTGTACCCTCTTGCCAGATATGTGGCAAGGCACACATCAGATGCGGTACTCAGCATAGCATACTGTAGAGCCTACGTCTAAAGCATAGGGGACGACCTTCGTCCTTTCTCTCTCTTCTGCCGCGGTCAGGTTTCGAGTCTTACTCAATGTTCACACCTTATAACACAGCCAAGAACTCCTTCTTTGCCGATCCATTTTGAACTCCTTCAAAATCATGTCAAGGTATGTGCTCATTTGAAAGTACCATTAAGCGTTTTTGATCTATCCTTATAGATCTTGATGCTCAATGTTCAAGTAGCTTAATCCAGGCTTTCCATTGAAAAACACTTTCAAATAACCCTATATGCTTTCCAGAAATCCTACGTTACTTCTGATCAACAATATGTCAACAACATATATTCATCAGAAATTCTATAGTGCTCACTTCTTTGGAAATACAAGTTTCTCATAAACTTTGTATACACCCAAAGTCTTTGATCATCTCATCAAAGCATACATTCCAACTCCGAGATGCTTACTCCAGTCCTTAGAAGGATTGCTGGAGATTTGCATACTTATTAGCATCTTTCAGGATTGACAAAACCTTCCGGTTGTATCACATACAACCTTTCCTCAAGAAAATCATCGAGGAAACAATGTTTGACATCCTATCTGCAAGATTTCATAAATAATGCTAATATAATTCCAACAGACTCTTAGCATCGCTACGAGTGAGAAAGTCTCATCGTAGTCAACTCCTTGAACTTGTCGGAAAACATCTTAACGACAAGTCGAGCTTTCTTAATGGTGACATTTACCATCATTATCCGTCTTCCTTTTAAAAATCCATCTGTACTCAACAGCCTTACGATCATCGAGCCATTCTGCCAAAGTCTACACTTTGTTTTCATACATGGATCCTCTCTCGGATTTTATGGCCTCGAGCCATTTATCGGAATCCGGGCCCACCATCGCTTCTCCATAGCTCGTAGGTTCATTGTTGTCTAGCAACATGACTTCCAAGACAGGATTACGTACCACTCTGAAGTAGTACACATCCTTGTCATCCTACGAGGTTTGGGAGTGACTTGATCCGAAGTCTCATGATCAATATCATAAGCTTCCACTTCAATTGGTGTAGGTGCCACAGGAACAACTCTTTGTGCCCTGCTATACACAAGCTGAAGTGATGGTTCAGTAACCTCATCAAGTCTCCACCATCCCCCCACTCAATTCTTTCGAGAGAAACTTTTCCTCAAGAAAGGACACGATTCTAGAAACAATCCCTTATTGCTTTCGGATCTGAGACAGGAGGTATACCCAACTGTTTTGGGTGTCCTATGAAGATGCATTTATCCGCTTTGGGTTCGAGCTTATCAGCCTGAAACTTTTTTACATAAGCGTCGCAGCCCCAAACTTTTAAGAAATGACAGCTTAGGTTTCTCTAAACCATAGTTCATACGGTGTCATCTCATCGGAATTACGTGGTGCCCTATTTAAAGTGAATGTGGTTGTCTCTAATGCCTAACCCATAAACTATCATGGTAATTCGATAAGAGACATCATGGTATGCATCATATCCAATAGGGTGCAGTTATGATGTTCGGACACACCATCACACAATGGTGTTCCAGGCTGTATTAGTTGTGAAACAATTTTCCACAATATCTTAATTCTGTGCCAAACTCATAATCAGATATTCATCTCTATGATCATATCATAGATATTTTATCCTCTTGTCACGACGATCTTTCAACTTTACCTTGAAATTACTTGAACCTTTCAATAATTCAGACTCATGATTCATCAAGTAAATATACTCAACATCTACTCAAATCATTTGTGAAGTAAGAACATAACGATATCCACTACACGCCTCAGCACTCATTGGACTGCACACATCAAAATGTATTACTTCCAACAAGTTGCTTTCTAGTTCCATTTTACTGAAAACAAGGCTTTCAGTCATCTTGCCCATGTGGTATGATTTGCATGTCTCAGGTGATTCAAAATCAAGTGAGTCCAAACGGTCCATTTGCATGGAGTTTCTTCATGCATATACACCAATAGACATGGTTCGCATGTCTCAAACTTTTCAAAATGAGTGAGCCCAAAGATCCATCAACATGGAGCTTCTTCATGCGTTTTATACCGATATGACTTACGTGGCAGTGCCACAAGTAGGTGGTACTATCATTACTATCTTATATCTTTTTGGCATGAACATGTGTATCACTATGATCGAGATTCAATAAACCATTCATTTTAGGTGCAAGACCATTGAAGGCATTATTCAAATAAACAGAGTAACCATTATTCTCCTTGAATGAATAACCGTATTGTGACAGACATAATCCAATCATGTCTATGCTCAACGCAAGCACCAATCTCGATGGTAGAGGGAGCGTGCGATGCTTGATCACATCAAGCTTGGGAAAAACTTCCAACACATATCGCCAGCTCACCTTTAGCTAGTCTCCGTTTACTCCGCAACTTTTTATTTTGAGTTTACTAACAATTAGCAACCGAAACGGTATCTAGTACCATGGTGCTACTAGGAGTACTAGTAAAGTACACATTAACACAATGTATATCCAATATAATTCTATCGACTTTGCCAGCCTTCTCATGTACCAAGTGTCTAGGGTAATTCTGCTCCAGCGGCTGTTCCCCTTATTACAGAAGCACTTAGTCTCGGGTTTGGGTTCAACCTTGGGTTTCTTCACTAGGGCAGCAGCTGATTTGTCGTTTCATGAAGCATCCCTTTTTGCCCTTGCCCTTCTTGAAACTAGTGGTTTCACCAACCATCAACAATTGATGCTCCTTCTTGATTTCTACTTTTGTGGTGTCAAACATCGCGAATATCTCAAGGATCATCATATATGTCCCTGATATATTATAGTTCATCATGAAGCTCTAGCAGCTTGGTGGTAATGACTTCGGAGAAATATCACTATCTCATCTGGAAGATCAACTCCCACTCGATTCAAATGATTGTTGTACTCAGACAATCTGAGCACAAGCTCAACAATTGAGCTTTTCTCCCTTAGTTTGCAGGCTAAGAAAATCGTCGGAGGTCTTATACCTCTTGACGTGGGCACGAGCCTGAGATCCCAATTTCAGCCCTCGAAACATCTCATATGTTTCGTGATGTTTCAAAAACGTCTTCGGTGCCTCAACACTAAACCGTTTAACTGAACTATCACGTAGTTATCAAAATGTGTATGTCAGATGTTCGCAACATCCACAGACAACGTTCGAGGTTCAGCACACTGAGCGGTGCATTAAGGACATAAGCCTTCTATGAAGCAATGAGGACAATCCTCAGTTTACGGACCTAGTCCGGATAATTGCTACTATCAACTTTCAACTAAATTTTCTCTAGGAACATATCTAAACAGTAGAACTGACGCGCGAGCTACGACATAATTTGCGAAGACCTTTTGACTATGTTCAGGATAATTAAGTTTATCTTATGAACTCCCACTCAGATAGACATCCCTCTAGTCATCTAAGTGATTACATGATCCGAGTCAACTAGGCCGTGTCCGATCATCACGTGAGACGGACTAGTCAACATCGGTGAACATCTTCATGTTGATCGTATCTTCTATACAACTCATGTTCGACCTTTCAGTCTTCTGTGTTCCGAGGCCATGTCTGTACATGCTAGGCTCGTCAAGTCAACCTAAGTGTTTGCATGTGTAAATCTGTCTTACACCCGTTGTATGTGAATGTTGGAATCTATCACACCCGATCATCACGTGGTGCTTTGAAACAACGAACTGTCACAACGGTGCACAGTTAGGGGGAACACTTTCTTGAAATTATTATGAGGGATCATCTTATTTACTACCGTCGTTCTAAGTAAACAAGATGCAAAAACATGATAAACATCACATGCAATCAAATAATAGTGACATGATATGGCCAATATCATATAGCTCCTTTAATCTCCATCTTGGGGCTCCATGATCATCTTGTCACCGGCATGACACCATGATCTCCATCATCATGATCTCCATCATCGTGTCTCCATGAAGTTGTCTCGCCAACTTATTACTTCTACTACTATGGCTACCGGTTAGCAATAAAGTAAAGTAATTACATGGCGTTGTTCAATGACACGCAAGTCATACAATAAATAAAGACAACTCTTATGGCTCCTGCCGGTTGTAATACTCATCAACATGCAAGTCGTGATTCCTATTACAAGAACATGATCAATCTCATACATCACATATCATTCATCACATTCTTCTTGGCCATATCACATCACATAGCATACCCTGCAAAAACAAGTTAGACGTCCTCTAATTGTTGTTTGCATGTTTTACGTGGCTGCTATGGGTTTCTAGCAAGAACGTTTCTTACCTACGCAAAACCACAACATGATATGCCAGTTGCTATTTACCCTTCATAAGGACCCTTTTCATCGAATCCGTTCCGACTAAAGTGGGAGAGACTGGCACCCGCTAGCCACCTTATGCAACTAGTGCATGTCAGTCGGTGGAACCTGTGTCATGTAAGAGTACGTGTAAGGTCGGTCCGGGCCGCTTCATCCCACAATACCGTCGAAACAAGATTGGACTAGTAACGGTAAGCATATTGAACAAAATCAACGCCCACAACTACTTTGTGTTCTACTCGTGCATATAATCTACGCAATAGACCTAGCTCATGATGCCACTATTGGGGAACGTAGCAGAAATTCAAAATTTTCCTACGTGTCACCAAGATCTATCTATGGAGAAACCAGCAACGAGGGGAAGGAGAGTGCATCTACATACCCTTGTAGATCGCTAAGTGGAAGCGTTCAAGAGAACGGGGTTGAAGGAGTCGTACTCGTCGTGATCCAAATCACCGGAGATCCTAGTGCCGAACGGACGACACCTCCGCGTTCAACACACGTACAGCCCGGTGACGTCTCCCATGCCTTGATCCAGCAAGGAGAGAGGTAGAGGTTGAGGTAGACTCCATCCCGCAGCAGCACAATGGCGTGGTGGTGGTGGAGGAGCGTGGTACTCCAGCAGGGCTTCGCCAAGCACCGCAAGAGACGAGGAGGGAGAGGGGTAGGGCCGCGCCAAGAAGGAGAGGAACTCGTGTGTATTGGGCAGCCCAAACCTCAAGTATATATAGGGGGATGGGAGGGGATGTGCCCCCACCTAGGGTTCCCTCCCTAGGGGTGGCGGCAGCCCCCAGATCCCATCTGGGTGGCGGCCAGGTGGAGAGGGAGAGGGAGGCGCACCAGGCATGGGCCCTAAGGCCCATCTACCCTTAGGGTTTGCCCCCCTTCCTCCCCTTAGGCGCCTTGGGCCCTTGTGGGGGGAGCGCACCAGCCCACCTGGGGCTGGTCCCCTCCCACACTTGGCCCATGCAGCCCTCCGGGGCTTGTGGCCCCACTTGGTGGACCCCCGGGACCCTCCCGGTGGTCCCGGTATGTTACCAATAAACCCCGAAACTTTTCCAGTGACCAAAACAGGACTTCCCATATATAAATCTTTACCTCCGGACCATTCCGGAACTCCTCGTGACGTCCGGGATCTCATCCGGGACTCCGAACAACATTCGGTAACCACATACAAACTTCCTTTATAACCCTAGCGTCATCGAACCTTAAGTGTGTAGACCCTATGGGTTCGGGAACCATGCAGACATGACCGAGACGTTCTCCGGTCAATAACCAACAGCGGGATCTGGATACCCATGTTGGTTCCCACATGTTCCACGATGATCTCATCGGATAAACCACGATGTCGAGGATTCGATCAATCCCGTATACAATTCCCTTTGTCTAGCGGTACGATACTTGCCCGAGATTCGATCGTCGGTATCCCGATACCTTGTTCAATCTCGTTACCGGCAAGTCTTTTTACTCGTTCCGTAACACATCATCCCGTGATCAACTCCTTGATCACATTGTGCACATTATGATGATGTCCTACCGAGTGGGCCCAGAGATACCTCTCCGTCACACGGAGTGACAAATCCCAGTCTCGATTCATGCCAACCCAACAGACACTTTCGGAGATACCTGTAGTGTACCTTTATAGCCACCCAGTTACGTTGTGACGTTTGGCACACCCAAAGTATTCCTACGATATCCGGGAGTTGCATAATCTCATGGTCTAAGGAAATGATACTTGACATTAGAAAAGCTTTAGCATACGAACTACACAATCTTTGTGCTAGGCTTAGGATTGGGTCTTGTCCATCACATCATTTTCCTAATGATGTGATCCCGTTATCAACGACATCCAATGTCCATGGTCAGGAAACCGTAACCATCTATTGATCAACGAGCCAGTCAACTAGAGGCTTACTAGGGACATGGTGTTGTCTATGTATCCACACATGTATCTGAGTTTCCTATCAATACAATTCTAGCATGGATAATAAACGATTATCATGAACAAAGAAATATAATAATAACCAATTTATTATTGCCTCTAGGGCATATTTCCAACAATTGCCTCAAAAACTTTAATTACATGAGTATTTTTAATACATAAATATTTTAGTGGTTACATGAATAGTTTTAAAAAGTGCATCTAATACATTTTACATGAACATGCCTTTCAATGCGTCAAACACTTTTTTCAATACATGGATGTTTTAATGTGGCGAATACATTTTTGTTACATGACTATTTTTTAAATGACATGAACACTTAATACATAATTTTTTGTAATACATAACTTTTTTGTAATTACATGAATAATTTTTCAAAATGCATCAAAAACTTTTGTAATATCCCATTAAGAGGGGAAGGGGAAATCACATATCATTAGGATAAATTGCAGCAAAGCGATGAGAAGAACAAGAACAAGAGAGAGAATAGAGAGCAAGGAGAGTTTAAGATATTTCTCAGTCCGTCATAACCCAAATAGGGGCAGTGACTCCGCCCTAAAAACTCACACACACACTCCCTACAGCTAAGGCTTTGGTCCATACACCCAGCCCACACTACGGGATCTCTTGGGCCGCCTTCGACACTGTCATCTCTGTGTGCACAGATGGTGTAGACGTGACAGTCACCCCCGCTTGAGCAAGATCATAATCCCAAATTGGCGCCTCTTGAAAACTTTGCTTGAGGGTGTAGTCCTCTGCAACATAAATGTTTGGCATTGCTCCAAAATTTGGCTCCACCCCATATAGTGTCTTGAATGGTGAACGCCCAATGGCAGAGTGCTAAGAACAGTCATAGCAAAACTCCGTCATTGCTAGCCAATGATGCTAGTGTTTTCGTCAGTCTTACACAACACACTAATGTTCACACATTGATTCGCCTGTTCACTTTGTCGATCGGTCTGCGGGTGATACGGCGAAGTGTAGTTTACTTTGCTCCCAACGGTTGTGAGCAAAGACCTCCAAACTTTCTTGCTGAATATGCGATCATTGATGGTGCATAATCCGGCCAGTATCCTCGGCAGGGTTGCTAAAGTGGCCGAAAATACCAGATCAAAACTCGCGCAAGGGTTTCAGCCATGTTCGGCCTCTGGTGAGGAGTAATACCCTACGTCCTTTTTCATGTTGTTATTCATGGTGAGTATACCTCGTGCGAGGGATTATAGTGGGGGAGATGTATTGCTACCGAGTCAAGGTATACAGGAGTATATGAGAATGAGAGACCGTGGCTGTCACATTATATACACAGTGGGGGTTAGGGTTTTACATGAGGTAGATCTGATCTAGCGGCCACCATCTTGACTTGGGGTCGAAATTGATCTCTAGATGCTTTAGTCGATCCTCCGGGCTCCCTTTGATTGCCGACTCAAAAATGTTTCATGAGTTTCCAAAATGATTTTCTGAGCTTGTAATGTATACAATGTAGGAATAATGTTTTGTACTATATGAAAAATGTTTTGTACCATTAAAAAATGTATGTCACATTTCAAACAAAAAATCCAGCGATACAAAAAAATGTACGTGACATTTTAATAAATGTTTATACAATCTCAAAAAATGTTCCCATATGTTAAAAAGTGTGTATTTCCATTAAAAAATGTACAACATGTATTTAGATTTTTTACTGTGTATTTAAAAAAAGTGTTCAAAACATGTATTAAAAAATCTACATCTTACATTGGAAAATGTCAAAAGTGTATCATAAAAATATTTCATGTGTGCTCTACAAATATATATTGTGTACTAAAAAATGAAGCCATATGTGAAAAAAATAAAAACCAGCAAAAATAAAGAACAACAAAAAACCCAAAGAAAATGAAGAAAAACAAGAAAGAAGTAGAAAAAAACAAAGTATAAAAAGGAAAGGAAAACCAAAATAACCAATGTGAAAACAAATAAAACCAAAGCAAAATAAGAAAGGAAAAGCGAAAAAACTGGTGTAAAACAAATAACCAAAGGAAAAACAAAAGAAAATGAAAAAGAAAAGAAAACCGTACCTACATGAACCTACAGCGAAGAAAACCAAAAAAACCAAGAGAAAACAAAAAACAATGCAAAATTAAGAAGAAGAAAAAACAGTGGAAAAACAAATAAAACCGAATAAAAACAAAAAACATGGGGCTGCCTCACGCAATGGGGTTAGTCCGTGGCTGCTGTGGGGAAATTCTCGATCAAATTATTGGACACTCATTTTGGAGCGATTCACATATGAAGAGCGACCGGTCGAACAAGATGAGTCGCCCCAATTTTAGAAGAGAACAAAGTACACGACCTGAGTTCCTAACCGATTTTCAGGCAATTCCTATTTTTTTCAGGAAGAGTCTGAAGCTCAGAATTGATAATCCAGAATTACAATAGTACCCCTAACAAGAAGGAAATAACAACAAGGATCAAGAGGAACAACACGTACACCACCTCAAGGATGGGCTAATGGCGCGTCGTCAACACCGCCGCTTCGTAGCCGAAGCCAAGCTAAGCATGTATGGACCACTAGATGATAGGTTGCTGGACGGGGTGTGTAGGTCGCTGGAAAGTGACCAGGCGGGCAACCTCTCCTCACCTCCGTTTTCTGTACGGGCCAACCATTGTGGCTTTTTTCCTGCCAGTTTTGGGAATGTTCTAATATCATCTCAGAACCGTTTTTTCTTTGCTTTTTCTTCCATTTTTTCGTTCTTTAATCTATTTTATTTTATTTTTATTTTAAATTTTCAGCTTTATTTTTTTATTTTTTCTTGTTCGTTTTTTATTTTCCTTTATAATTTTTTATGAACACCTTCCAAATTCTTGAATATTTTTCGAAAGCATAACTATATTTTCAAATCATGAACATTTTTGAATTCTTAAACATTTTTTAAAACTGTGAACAAATTTTGAGACCCTGAAGATTTCTGAAAATTTGAGAACATTTGTTTTTTACAAATTAGCGTTTTTTTCTGAAATTATGATTTTTTTAATTTGAGAATATATTTTAAAAATTCGTGAACATCTTTCAAAAATCATGAACATCCTTTTGAAACTCCTTAAATAATTTTTGTATCAGCATACTTTTTTTAATTAATGAACATCTTTTGAAATACACAAACTTTTTTGTTTTGACAAACATATTTTAATGTAATGAAGAAAATTTTAATCAACAAATATTTTTTGAATCTATTTAATATTTTTTGAAATTCATGAACCTTTTGAATTCAGTGAAAATAATTAAAAATTCATGAATATTTTTTGAATTCATGAATATTTTATGAAATACTAATCATTCTGAAATTTGTTTGTATTTCTTAATTTATTGAATGTTTTTCAAATTCATGCACATTTTTAAATTAAGAAAGTTATATGAAATCCCAATGATTTTTTATTTTAAGATTTATGGAGAGTTACCAAAAGTAAAAATAAATAAATAAAAACATAAACAATGAAAAACAAAAACAAAGGTACTGGGAGTGAGGTGTCCCACAATGGTAGGCCCCAATTATGCGCGGAGGAGGGAGCGGGGTGCGAGTTCGCTAAGCATCCAGCGCGCAGGTCGCCAAATAAGAGCTCCCTGGTCTCGGAGCGGATTCTCGAAATCACTAATTAAGGAGTACTCGTTGCAACGAACACTCCACTTTCCCAGGTCGCGACAAGTGGCGCCCATGTAGCGCGCCACTTGTCGCCACCTGGAAGTTTTCCTTTTTTCGTAGATCCGTTTATTCAAAATGTTCTATCTTTTAAACTGTGCGTCCAAATCTCGAACCGTTTTCACCATTGAATTCCTCGCGTCGAGATCTTCAAAATTAGATCCCGTGTTGATAGGTTTTGGCGAACTTTTTTTTCACGAAAAAACTGGGCGAAGAAAACCAGGCAAAAAAACCGAACCGGGAGCACGGTTTTCCCCCTTTCCGAATGAGACACGCCCGTGCCTCTCGCGAAATTACACCTGTGCCTCTCGTGGAAGCAAAACCGTAACTCTCGTCGAAGGAAAAAAAATAGAAAACACGTTTTTTTCCGTTTCCGAGAGACACAGCCGTGACTCTCATGAAAGCACAACCGTGCCTCTCGCAGAAGCAAAACCATGACTCTCACGAAAGAAAAAACAGAAAACACATATTTTTTCCCTTTCTGAGAGGCACGGCTGTGACTCTCGCGAAAGCACAACCGTGTCTCTCGCGGAAGCAAAACCGTGACTCACGTAACAGAAAAAAAAACAGAAAACGTGTTTTGTTTTTCCCTTTCAGAGAAGCACGACCATGACTCTCGCGAAGGCACAACCGTGCCTCTCGCGGAAGCAAAACCGTGACTCTCGCGAAAGAAAAAAAAACAGAAAATGCGTTTTTTTTTCGTTTTCGAAAGGCAAGGCCGTGACTCTCGCTAAAGCACAACCATGCCTCTCACGGGAAAAAATCGTGACTTTCGTAAAAAAACGCGTTTTTTCGCGCAAATTTTTTTCCCTAATTTTTTTGATCGAAAAGCTAAGGAAGACCGGGGAAAACCCAAAACATAAAAAAAAACCCAGAAAAAACCGTTTAAAAAGCCGAAAACGCATGCGGAAAAATAAATAAAAAAACAAAATCCGGAGGAAGCGTCCAGAGCACGACACATGGCGAATGGCTGAGAGCACGCCAGGTGGCGCTGATCGTTGCGAGGCTCCTGAAGAAGCGCTCGTTAACTAGTTACTCCCGCGGATCCTATTCCCCGCGTACCGAGAGCATAGCGCTCGAACATCCCACATTCGCTAACTATATTGGAAGGGGCGGCCCATTTTGGAGTTTTTTCGACCTGTTTTGGGAAGGTTCTAAAAACTCCCTGAAGTGTTTTTTCTTTGTTTTTATCTTTCATTTTTTCTTTATTATGTTATTCCTTTTATTTTCTGAATTTTCTTGTTCACTTTTCCAAATTAGCAATTTTTTTGAAACCATGATCGGTTTTGAAATTTTGAACATGTTTTGAATTAGAAAACATTTTTTTGCGAAATCAATAACATTTTTTTATCTCCATTAGCATTTTATAATTTTTTCAAACGTTACTTCAAAATTACTAACATTTATTGAATACATGAACATTGTTTTTTCAAAATCAGGAACATTTGTGAGTCCATGAACAATTTATGATTTCCTGGACATATTCTCAAAGTTTTTAATATTTTTTGAATTCATGATTAGTTTTTGAATTCATGAACATTTTTCCAAAGTCACAAACATTTTTTTGATTTCCCAAGCATTGTTTTCAAAACTATGAACTTTTTTTTTGAATATATGACCATTTTTTTCACAATCAAGAACATTAATTTGAACTTGTGAACATTTTATGATTTCCTGAACAGTATTTTAAAATTGTGAACATTTTTTGAATGCACGACCTTTTTTTTTAAAACAACAGGCATTTTTTGATTTCACAAACATTGTTTTCAGAATTGTGAACATTGTTTTGAATACACCTTTTTTTTAAATGACTGACAATTTGAATCTGTGAACATTTTTTGATCCCCTGAACATGTTTTTTCAAAATCTTGAACTTTTTTATGTCATGAACCCTTTTGCAAATTTTAAAATTTTTCAAATTACTGAACATTTTTAAAATTTTGGATCTTTTTCTAAATACCACCTTTTATTTTATGTTGAAAATACAAAAGAAAAAGAAACTAAAGAAAAAAGGGTTTTGGGAACTCTTTTTGGAGGCTTGTCCCTGCTATTCAGCGCGTAGGTCAGGGAATAGGTTCTCGTGGTTTTCGGGACCTTCCTTTGAACCGGTTTTTCCTGTTGTTTTCCTTACTGTTTATTCCGGCTTTCCTTTTTTATTTTCTTCGGTTTTTCTTTATTTTCCTTTTCTATAAATTTTCAGTAATGTTTATTTTTTTTCTTTTTTGAAAGATGATCATGATTTTAAAACCTGTCAAGTTAAAAAAAGTTCATGTTTTTATAAAATTGTTCACATTTTTTTGGATTTTTAGAAATGGTTCACAATTCCATTAAATGTTCGAAAAATTAAAAAATGTTCTTATTTTCCAAAAGAAATCCATAATATGAAAACATATTTAGAATTTCAATAAGAGATCACATTTTCAAAAATTTGGTCGCAATGTCAAAAAATATTCAGAATTACAAAGATGTTCACCTTTTCCAAAATTTGGTCGCAAATTTGTAAACCACTCGCCACAGCGAAATGCTGCGATACCGCGCACTGCAGTACCTCTTGCCACAATAGCATTGTGCATCCATGTACGTGGTCGTCGGGGTGCGTGCCACGGCCTGCAGCTCCTCTGGCTCTGGCTGTGGTGCCTACGTACGTTGTGTGTAGTAGCCACCCCGCGGCGTGCTCACCCAGATTGAGCAGACAGGTCTGCCATGGCGTGCCCGTGAGTGCTGTGCTATTGCGACCTAATCGACGAGAGCGTCCAGAGGCACGCATGCACTTGGCATGCTCACGCGCCCGTAGTGGAGTGCCGATCCCGGGTGCCAGGTTCATCTGGCTCGACGGCTAGATGTGGCGTGCCTTCCAGTTTTGGGTTTCTTCCTTGCTTGATAGACTTGGACACTTGTGCAGAAGCGGACAACGGAGGGCGTTCGATGCACACGAGATTGGATCCCAAAATTAGGAGCAGAGTGCAGTCGAACCATACACGAGGCGTCGAAGTTCATGGTGCTCCATGAACGACATGGCAGATCTCGTCGACGGGGAGGCGTTTGGAGGCGGAGATGCAACATGGATGCGCTCGGTTGGCCGCCGTCGGCCTCCCTAGTCCGTGCGCTGCTGGATCTAGCTAGTCTTGTTCGGTTTTGCAACAAAAGGCTGTTGCAAACCCTATTCATGAAACAAAGCACCAATTGTAGAAATGTGGAGACGAAAGGGGTCGCTCTCCATCGTCTGATTAACAGTGCATCAGGCAGACAGAGAGGCGGTGGACGCTCGCACAGGATCGGTCGGCCGAAGGTAAAACGTTTCCATTAATGAAAGATGACCACAATTTTAATACCTATCAATTTTTAAAAAGTTCATGTTTTTATAAAATTGTTCATATTTTTTGGGATTTTTAGAAACTTTTAACAATTCCAATAATTTTTCAAATAAATAAAAGTTATTCTTTTTTTCCAAAAGAAATCCATCATTTAAAAAAATATTTGGAATTCCAATGAACATTCACATTTTCCCAAAATATGGTTGCAATGTCAAAAATTATTAAGATTTTTTTTAAAAAAAACGCCTTTCCCAAAATTCGGTCGCAAATTTGTAAACCTTTCGCCACAGCGAAACGCTGCAATACCGCGCACTGCAGTGTCCCCTGCGACAATAGCATTGTTCGCGTCAATGTACTCCCTCCGGTCCTATTTAGTTTGCGTTTAACTTTTTCCTGTTTTTCCCGCAATGCTCTGCGCGTGAGGCTTTTTCACAGCTTCTTTCCAACTTTGCCCCTCCACTTCTTCAAGCGTTGTGCTTCGTCGTCCTATCACTTCACCTCCTCATCTCATCTCTGTATGGATCCACTTCTTTGGGCATTGTGCACGCAGAGGACGGCGAGCTTGCGGACCATGGCGTGCTCTTGCCTGGTAGCATCCGCACGGCGGCGGCGTGCACGCAGAGGACGGCGAGCTTGCGGACCATGGCGTGCTCGCGGCCGGTGGCATCCTCACGGCGGCGGCGTGCACGCAGAGGACGGCCAGCTTGCGGACCACAGCGTGCTCGTGGCCGGTGGCATCCTCACGGCGGCGGCGTGCACGCAGAGGATGGCGAGCTTGCGGACCATGGCGTGCTCGTGGCCGGTGGCATCCTCACGGCGGCGGCGTGCACGCAGAGGACGGCGAGCTTGCGGACCACGGCGTGCTCACGGCCGGTGGCATCCTCACGGCGGCGGCGTGCACGCAGAGAACGGCATGCTCGCAGCCGATGGCATCCTCACGGCGGCGGCGTGCACACAGAGAACGCCGAGCTTGCGGACCACGGCGTGCTCGCGGCCGGTGCCATCCTCACGGCGGCGGCGTTTGCGCATAGGACGACGAGCTTGCGGACCATGGCGTGCTCGCGGTAGTTGGCGTGCACACCGGGAACGGCATGCTCACTGCCGGTGGCGTCCTCTCGGCAGTCTGCGTGCACGCCGTGGACAACAAGCTTGCGAAGGACCGCGTGCTCATGGTGGGCGCCCAAGAGGAGAAAGACGGCGTCGTCTAGGTGGAAGCGAAGGACAACAGCCAACAGGCAGAGGAAGTGGACATCGTCCTCTGATGCTTGCGTTGGAAGGGCATGCACTCACGGAGGACGCCGCTCGTGTAAGACGATGATCCATGTTCCATGCATGCATGTGGCGAACAAGAGAAGTGCGGAAGACAGAGGAGAAGCGTGCAGTTTGCTCTCTTCATGGGACTTGATTTATGGAGTGGTTCTCTTAGTTTTGGTGGGAATTACAAATCCGTGGCGGCAAACTAATTTTTGCAGCTAATTTTGGAAGCTACTCCATGGCGGCCTGCTCGGTTTAGGAGGGAACTGGAATTTTGCTGGCTCGCATGCAGCGCCGGAGAAAGAGATAGAAGTCCGCATGCAGCGCTGGGAACGAGGCGAGAGGAAGGAGAGCCAATCAAAGTTGCATGCACATTTATTAGCACCAGCTGATCTCATTCATGCGCGTAGGGCCACAGGGGCAATCTCGTCCAGAAAACAGCCAGCGACCCATGTCTTGGTATGCGAGTTTGCTCTTAGACGCAGAGAAAAAAGGACCGGAGGGAGTACGTGTCCGCTGAGGTGCGTGCCGCGGCCAGCAGCTCCCCTGGCTCCGTGACGTGGCGCCTACGTACGATGTGTGTAGCAGCCATGGCGTGCCCGTGAGTGCGGTGCGGTGGCGATCTAATCGACGAGAGCGTCCAGAGGCACGCATGCGCTTGGCATGCTCGCGATCCCGGGTGCCTTGCTCATCTGGCTCAATGGTTAGATTTGGTGTGGCTTTCAGTTTTGGGTTTCTTCCTGGCTCGATAGACTTGGACACTTAGTGCCTGTTCGGCAAGCGTCCGCTCCGCAGCTCAGCTCCTGGAGCGGCTGGAGTAGCTGCGGAGTGCGCCGAACGCGTTGGCTTCGTGCCTCTCCCACAACAGAGCGGAGTGGCTTGTAGGCCATTTTTTTGGAGTTGGAAAAGTGCCGCTCCGTGCGCTCCGTTTCTGGATAGAGCTGGGAGTTGGAAAGCGGGGAGTGGACGTCTGCCGAACAGGGCCTTATGCAGAAGCGGCCAACGGAGGGCGTTCGATGCCCACGAGACGGAACCCCAAAATTAGGAGCAGAGTGCAGTCGAGCCAGACAAGCGTAAACTGCCATCCAGAGTGGGCCTTTCGAGTAGAAGTAGTGGCTGCCAGAAATCGGCCGATTCCCGGCAGGCCTGGGTTCGCGCGTCGTCGCCATCCCAGCCAGCCCTAAAACAAGCACGCCGGAGCTGGACCGCAGGACCCTCCAGCGCCGTCCAACGCACAGCAGGATGGATCTGGCATGCCGCCTGCACCCCGACGCCGACGCGCCGTCCCTTGGACGTGAAGCCACGCACCACGCCAACGGAAACCAGCACCCGCCAGCCACTCATCACCGAAAGCGACGCCGAAATCAGCGAGGAATTGCATGCAATGCAAGCGCCGGCCGATGGAAATCGATCGATCGATCGAGATAGCCGAGGCGTGAAGCAGAAGCGTTCCTGTCCTCCCGTGCACTCACGCACGCCAGCGCGATCGAGGCGGGACATGCGAGGCGCGTGGTTTCTTAAAGCCGGACGTGCCGTCGGCGCGCCAACCTCCGCGTGCTTTGTACTCTAGCTCGATGCATCCATCGATCCATCGATCGGGGGCCCCGGCGGCACCGCCGTCTCTTCTGTTGAGTGCGGCAAGGGGGTTTGGTTTTGGATCCGCTCGCGCGGGTTGGCGGTGGGAGGGAGGGAGTTTTTATCATTTTATGCGTCTTGTTCCATTCGCACGTCAGGCCGCGTGCGTGCGCACATTACTGGAGTGGACCCCGTCTTCTATTGTGATCCGTCGGTGCTCCTTGGCCCGTCCGTGTACTCTGCATTCAGCAACAGCCAACTTGCAGCGTGATCTTGCTGGCATGCGTAGTGTTTTTTGGCTATAGCAAACTGCGCCGTCTCAGCTTTCAACGGCCGAGACCATAGTGTCGGCGCCGGCTTTCCGCCATGTATTGAAACAGCAGTCCAACTACAGCGCTTCAATTAACAACACGGGGAAATGCACGCAACACTGCTGCAGGTTTGACCTCACAGAGTTGCACCCTGCCGGCCTGTCAACCACCATTCAGAAAAAAAAAACTTACAGGTGAAAACTCACACAAGTACCACGCCTATGTACCGCTAGTACTTTGTTACCATATCCTACTGCTAACAGTGGTACTAGTAGTAGTACCGTCTAATTATAGCACTAGTACTTTGCTAAAAGTAAATCACCATCCGAGGCATAAATAAATCACCGGGTACGCATAGCTGTCCCCTTAAACAACATGTCGTATTGTGCTGATACGCACTCCAAACACAAACAGATGAGCAGCAAAATAATCACCCCCTATTCCCATCTTGCTCTAGGTTTTCTTCCCGGTCACCACACGCAACAGGTAGGGGTCCTGCAGACAGAGGGTCCTCGAGTGAAAGGCAGCAGTTCGTCGATCTCTCTCTGCTGGGTCGCGCGGCACAGCTAGATATCTCGGTCCCCCAGGCTTGCGGTCTTTGAGAAGAAGAAGAATGGCCACCATCCCCACCGGCTGGCGCGGGTCCAACAGCTAGCTACAGCTAAACCCGCGATGAACCCAACTGTCATGCCGCCGAAGCCCAGATCCAGACAGATACCTAGGAGGCAGCTTCTCTCTTCCTCTTGTCGGCGCCTACCCCGCTCCTGTTGGCATACACATTTGTCTCCACCATACCCATCACCAACCAAGATACTTAACTACTCTACCCAAGTTACCATCAGCACTAGCGCTACGACAGCTCTGTATGTAGTAGCAAGTCGTTAAGCTACCCGATCTGATTGATTGTTTTCCATTTGCGTCGCATGGAAGAAAACACATATGCGGAGCAGTGGAGCACATCCATGGATTGGATCTCACTATCTCAGTACGTGTAGTGAAGGCGACCGACGCCCCGCCCGTCGGCGAGCGAGATGTTTTAGGTTCAGTTTAATGCGCTCGGCCCGCATAATTGCACGGGAGAATTCGGTTGCCGCCAGATGGACCAACGTAACATGCGCGGGTGGGTGCAACGGCATGTCGAAGCGACATTTGCCAGGTAGTAGTAGCTGTCCTGGCCGCGATCTTGCTGGCGCTAGATCTCTCATAGTCTCATGCACACGTACTATTGGGTTGATTTGCATGATGATACTTACGTTGCCAAACGGTGGCAGCTAGTTCTGCAAGGCTTTCAGCGGCCTGCTGGTAGATTTATTGAGACGGACGTGTGGTGGGTGAGCCACAGCGGGCGCAAGAGCTACGTGCTAACGAAACAAGAAAGATGCAAATGTCAACGTCGACGTCGATAGACAAACTGTGATTAATCGGAGGCGGGAAACGTCGGCCGGTGGCGAGTGCGCGCTGAGGCAAACGTCAGACCGTTCCGTTGGACTATGCTAAAAAAGTCTTGAGAGGATCACTCTAGCCTATGCCTGCTCCAACTGCATGATTTTTTTATCTGCCTTTCTGGTTGGGGCAAAAGTTCGCCGAATGATTTTTATCAGCCTTTCAAGAACGCAAGAATCGGAAGGTTGCTCCAGTCCAGTCATGTGACATAAGCGGAGAACGGGTAAGGAAGCCCCAATTGGCAATTTGCTCATCAAAAGGTCAAATTATATGCCCGTGTTAGTGTTGCGCATTCGGAAGCATCTCACTGCATCCGCACACAATCGGTACGCGAAAGGGAGTGGTGCATAAAAAATGGAGCGATGCATTGCACCGGACTGGAGCACCCAACAGCAGTCCCCAAATGTCCTCTTGATATTGCGTAGTAGATGCAACGAGATGGATAATCTTGATTACACCCTCAGCGTGTCATTCTGGTCAACTGAAACAGAAGTTGTCGTTGGAGTGGGAAAATATGTGCAAGTAGCCATATATACAACAACAGAGTCAAAATAATTTAAATGCACGTAGGACTATACACCATGACGAAAATAAAAGAAAAGGAAAAAGCCGGGAAGAGTGATGTCCAATGTTGAGGGCATCTCCAACGCTAACCCGTAAAATGGACACTGCATCCGTTCGTGGACCGGTGTACCAGTTCGCTGACATGCATACGAGAGCCGGCCATCCAAAGATATTCGCATATCTGGCCCCAATTTTCTTTAAAAAAAATCCATCGCTCAAATAGCCGCATATATATAGTTTAGAATAGTTCAAATGTTAAATACAGTAGTAGTTCTAATTTTAAAAAAGTATAAATATTATACTCCGACATTGATGTCCCCTTTAATCGTCTACAGATGCTCAATCAGATATTTCTTCACTTGCTCCTGATTTGCTCGATGCCAAATTTGTTGATGCATTTGAACAAACTCTTTAAATGTGGCCTTATTTTGGTCTGGAAATTCGATAGGATCACCCATGTTATCAAAATCAAGAGCTACGGTAGCATCCTCACCCTCATCATCCATAATCATGTTGTGTATGATCACACAATAGGTCATCACCTCCCACAAGGCCTCTGGATCCCGTTGTTTAGCAGGTTGACGAACAACTGTATAACGTGTCTGCAGAACTCCAAATGCCCTCTCAACATCCTTTCTAGTTGCTTCTTGTTTTCGGGCAAGGTGAGACATTTTCTGGCCAACTGGGTTAGAGTTGGTGTTGACAAACGTAGCCCACGAAGGGTAGATACCATCAACCAGATAGTAGCCCATGTTGTACTTATCATTGACAGTATAGTGGTAAAGAGGAGCTTTTCCTTTAGTCACCTAACAATCAATGGTGATCGTTGCAGCACATTGATGTCATTGTCATACCCGGGCATGACAAACAAAGCATGCCAAATCCAAAGATCGGATGATGCAACCGCTTCAAGTATGATGGTGGGCTTCTTAACATGACCCTGGTATTGCGCTTGTAAAGCTTTTGGGATGTTCTTCCATTTTCAATGCATGCAGTCAAGAGATCTGAGCAAACCTGGCCACCCTCTTGCTTTCAAGAGCCAATATCCTCTTGGGGTGTGCCATGGTTGGTTCTCCAGAGGTCCAAACACCTCGACCACAGCAGTTGCAAACCTGACCATGGCATCTCTGCATATGCTCTCAAACATCTATAGGTACTTGCCCCACGAATCAGCGAATGTACCATATGCAAGCATCCGTAGTGCGGCCATGCACTTCTGGTAATCAGAGAACCCAATCCTTCCCACGACACCCTTCTTCGACATGAAGTAGTCATCAAAGGATCGGGCGCCACGATTGTCGGTGTCAAAACCGGCGGATCTCGGGTAGGGGGTCCCGAACTGTGCGTCTAGGCCGGATGGTAACAGGAGGCAAGGGACACGATGTTTTACCCAGGTCCGGGACCTCTTGATGAAGGTAAAACCCTACGTCCTGCTTGATTAATATTGATGATATGGGTAGTACAAGAGTAGATCTACCACGAGATCAGAGAGGCTAAACCCTAGAAGCTAGCCTATGGTATGATTGTCTATTCGTCCTATGGACTAAACCCTCCGGTTTATATAGACACCGTAGAGGGCTAGGGTTACACAAAGTCGGTTACAATGGGAGGAGATCTACATATCCATATTGCCAAGCTTGCCTTCCACGCCAAGGAAAGTCCCATCCGGACACGGGACGAAGTCTTTAATCTTGTATCTTCATAATCCAACAGTCCGGCCAAAGGTTATAGTCCGGCTATCCGGACACCCCCTAATCTAGGACTCCCTCAGTAGCCCCCGAACCAGGCTTCAATGACGATGAGTCCGACGCGCAGATTGTCTTCGGCATTGCAAGGCGGGTTCCTCTCCAAAAATCCGTGTACCTGTTTGAAATAGTGTCCGACTTCTTGTGAATGTTGCGCTCCTTGGCTTCTACGCCCAATAATGGCCACTTTCCACGTGCCGAGCGAATGTGAAAAGCCAGGGTGTTTTTACATCTACCCCCCTAGCTGTGTGAATGAGCTGCCTATTAAAAAGACGAGGATTCAGATCCAAGTCACACCATCCTCCCTTGGCGAGCCTTCATCGGAGCGCATCCGACAGAGATCCATTCCATCATGGCCGGTCGACGCAGCTCCTCCTCTCGTCCCCCTAGCCCCAAGCCTGGAGATTGGGAGAGATGTTCCATCCCACACAGCAAATTGGTGATGCTTCAGACCAAGGGATTTCTCCCCCCAGCATACATGGTCCCGGTTCGAGCCGGTCTCGCCACCTATAATGGCGGAGAGCAAGTGGAGAGCTTTCCCAATCCCTCCAAGGGAGAGCGGGTATGCCTTGTCCCTCATTTGGTAAGAGGGCTCGGATTTCCAATTCATACGTTTCTCCGGGGGCTCCTGGAGTTCTACGGCCTCCAGTTGCACAACCTTACGCCTGCCTCCATATTGCATATCGCGGGATTCGTAGCCCTTTGCGAGCTGTTTTTGGGCTGTGAGGCTCATTTCGCGCTGTGGAAAAAGTTGTTCTGCCGTGTGCCCCGTTCTCAGAAGGGGTCAATATATCAGGTGGACGGAGCCGAAGTGTGGTGTATCGCCGGGACCGGATATCTATCCGGAACCCCAAAGAAGACGTCCGAAGACTGGCCTTTAGAATGGTTTTATATATAAGACGTCCCTCTCCCGGATCCTATTCGAATCGGCCTTCCTGAGTTCGACAACGCTCCTTTGAAGAAGCGCCGGAGCTGGCGTCCATGGAGCTCCCTGGAGGAAGATGATAGGGACGTTCTTTACCTGATGAGCCGGATAAGTTTGTTAGCTCGATCCGGATTGACCATGATCGAGGTCATGGCCACATGTATTATGCGGGGGGTGCAGCCGCTTCAGTATAGAGGCCACCCCATGTGGGATTTCAACGGGGAGGATCACGCCACCCGCTACGGCCGTAAAGGGCCGTGATCGGTTGCTGATCTAATAAAGATCTTTGTACAAGGGAGAAGAGGAGGAATTCCTTTGCGTCAACCCGCAGGGCGGATTTTCTATGTACAATCCTCCGAGCTGGGTAAGCGAAAACTTTTTCTCGCCCATCCGTTTCATATTCCCATAGTTAAGTATTCAGTCTAGAGATTTCAACGCAGGAGCTGCGCCAGGCTGTAAGGGAGATAAACAACCCCCCTCCCCAACCCGAGGACCCGGAACGGTCCCTTGACCTGGCCTCCCAGGAGGATCCGGACATACCTGTGGAGCTGATCGATGGGGTATTTTACCAATTGAGCAATGACGACGCTCTGGTGGCCATTACAACCAATTACCCTAGGCTACTTCCAGCCTCACAGGTAACTGAGACCGAAGTCCCAGCACTTTGAAAAAGGATCCGTCCTTGCGTGTTTTTGATTACCGTATAACAACCATGTTTTGCAGGGGAGGTCCTCGAGGCGGAAGGCCGAGCCTGCGGCGGCTAGCCAACAAGGGGCCGCGAGGCCAGGCAGGCTGAAAAGACCCGCAGCCCGGATTGAGACACCGGCGTAGCGGTACGACGCGCCGTCTTTATTGCAAGACATTATTCTCAGAGGCATATTAACGCCTATGCCTTCTTTTCAGGAAAAACAACGCTCGCCGGACTATACCCGGAGAGGCTACTAATCGCGCCTCCACCAGCCAGGCTCCAAGGCCGGATTCGGAGGCGGGAATGAATACGAGGCGTGCGCCGGGTGCTCCTCCGACAGAGGATGCGGATAAACTGTCCACCACCAATTCCGAGGTGGAAAGTGCCATGAACCACAGGTGTCGCCGGACTGTTCTTCGTGACGCTTGTTTCTCCCAAGAGGCATTGCATGCCTTCAACTCGGGAGATGCGTACCTCCGTGCCGCTCAAAATGGTCTAGCCAGAGCCACGGAGCAGTATGTAAAAGACATACGGGTGAGAAAATTTGGTGATTATATATATCAGTAGCCCCTGAGACTTGAAACAATTAGAATAACTGATTTAAGGATCATTTGTTATGCAGGTTCTTACAGAAAAGAATACCCAACTGTCCCAGGAGCTGGAAGAGTGCAAAGCCCAACTTCAGGCCGCACTGGCCGCAGCAGGGGAGCCCAAAGAGACCCCCTCTGGTAATATATCCTTCGAATGATAAGTATCATATAGAGTGCGGCATATATGCAGATCTGACGATAAAATTACAGATGACGCTGGAGTAAACCCGGATAAGCAACAACTCCAACGCTAGCTGAAGGCCGGTGAGAGCATGCTTGCGAGGGTGAGGCAGGAGAAGAATGATCTCTTAGATGCCAACACCAAGCTGGGCGTGGAACTAAAAGATGTTTGTGCCCAACTGTCGGACTCTGTTAAGGAGAATCGGTGGCTTCGACGCGGCATATTTATTAAGTGCTTGAACGAACTTTGAAAAAGAGTTCGGCGAGGAAGTTGGCTGACAGAGTTATATCTGTAGGTATGCTAACAGGTCGTCCTGCCGAGGAAATGCCTGGTTCTACGGGTGACCTTCTTCCCGAGCTCTCACAACTGCACGAACGAGTTCGGTAGGTGATGCAAGGCGTTGTCCAGGCCTTGTGGCCATCCGTCTCCATGCCCGAAGGCCTTGGAGAGCTTGCAGAGAAGCTAAAGGGAGCGCGGCGGCGCTTCCGATTATGGAAGATATCAGCCTGTCGTCAGGGCGCCAGGGAAGCCTGGGCAATGGTGAAGACGCGGTACATGAAGGCTGACCCGAACCACATGGCCGAGGTCGGACCTGTGGGGCCCGATGGGAAGGAGATCCCTGTGAGCTTAGTGTACGGCCAAGTAGAATTGGCCACAAAGTATTCCCAACAGGACTGTAGACTAGACAGCCTATTAGATGGTATTGAAGAGGAATTCAACCAGACAAATTGACTATGTAATTTAAAGTGACATGTATAATGCCTTCTTGCCGGATTGTAGATCATTTGTTGTGGCAGACCTTTTCGCTTCAACCTCGTGACCCGATGGTCCGGAGTGTATCCGAATACCCTCTCGGTTATGTAAGAACCGGGGCATGCATGGAGACCAGGCATAGGGGTCATTAGTGCTTCAACGGACAAGTGCCCAACTAGTTATGTTATATTACATGGTTAGTAAGAAACATCTTCCAGGGAGAATAGTTCCGTTAGGGGTTCCTTTCCCTGGGAGGCATGCCCTAAAGTGCATGTCCGGACTGCGAGAAGAGACGCAGAAAAAACATCTGGGGGCGCATAAGTAAATAAGTGAAAAATCATCTTTAGTTCACCGACCGAATATTCCCTTAAGAACGCTAGCTTTCGGCTTCACCCAGTCTGAGGTATACATCCGGCTGACCCAGCAGTAACAATCGCAGAGGTGCTCCCCTTATGCCCTAGCCGAATTAACGGGAACGTAGGGCATAAATACAAGAGCCAAGCAACCCAGCTTGGCCAAAACTTAAGTCATATCGATGCATATAATGGTGAATAAAGGGTACATGCGGAAGGCTAACACATGTGTTGGGTATAGAGCCCGTATGAATAAGCTTCTATTAAAGAAGCCCCCAGGTATAATGAGCGCGGATGGCGCGTCATTTGCGTGCAAACAAGGCACGAATGGGCCCCTAAAGGCTATGAGAGAAAAGAAAAGGAGAAGGAGAAAAATATAAGACAGATAGTGTATAAAAAATGGACAGAGGAAGGAGATGAACACAGAGTCCGGCGTTAGGCGTAGAATCTTCGAAGTCGGGATGTGTTCCATGGGTTCGGCTTGAGTCGATTATCCGATGCATCCCGCAGACGGTACGCTCCACCAGTCAGGACTTGGTCAATGATGAAGGGACCTTCCCATTTGGGCTTGAGTTTGTCCTTTTTCTTATCCGGTAGGCGTAGAACTAACTCGCCAATATTGTAAGTTTTGGCCCGTACTTCTCTGCTTTGGTATATTCGGGCCTGCTATTGATAGAATGTGGAACGGGCTTTTGCCACGTCACGCTCCTCCTCCAGGGCGTCCAAACTGTCCTGCCGATCGAGCTCGGCTTCTCTTTCTTCGTACATGCACACTCGAGGTGAATCATGAATAATGTCGCAGGGCAGAACCGCCTCTGCGCCGTATACCATAAAGAATGGTGTGTATCCGGTAGTGCGATTCGGCGTGGTCCGCAGCCCCCAGAGTATAGAGTCGAGCTCCTCTACCCAATGCGTGTTAGATTCCTTGAGGGACCGCACTAATCTGGGTTTGATGCCGCTCATGATAAGACTATTTGCTCACTCGACCTGACGTTAGTTTGTGGGTGATAGACTGAAGCATAATCAAGCTTGATGCCCATGTTTTTGCACCAGAGTTTTACCTCGTCGGCCGTAAAGTTCGTGCCGTTATCGGTGATGATGTTGTGGGGGATGCCGTAACGGTGTACGACCCCGGATATGAAGTCTATCACCGGTCCGAATTCGGCCGTCTTAGCAGGCTTGGCTTCTATCCATTTGGTGAACTTATCCACCATGACTAGTAAGTATTTTTGCTTGTGGGTTCCTCCTTTAAGGGGTCCAACCATGTCAAGCCCCCAGACCGCAAAGGGCCAGGTGATGGGGATAGTTTGGAGGGCGGTGGGTGGCATATGGCTTTGGTTAGCAAAAAGCTGGCAACCAACGCATCGTTGGACTAAGTCTTGAGCGTCTGCCCGGGCCGTCGGCCAATAGAAGCCTGTACGGAAGGCCTTGCTTACAAGGGCCCGGGCCGCCGCGTGGTGACTGCCGAGTCCGGCATGAATTTCAGCCAGAAGATTCCGCCCTTCCTCTTCGGAGATGCACCTTTGAAGGACTCCGGTGGTGCTTTTCTTATAAAGCTCTCCCTCATGAACTTTATAGGCTTTAGATCGCCGCACTATGCAGCGTGCCTCGTTTTGGTCCGAGGGAAGTTCCTGCTTAGTTAGGTAGGCTAGGAATGGTTCTGTCCACGGGGCGATGACTGCCATTATTACGTGGGCTGAAGATGTTATTTCATTGGCAGAGCCTCCAATTATATCAGAATATTCGGTGTTGGGCAGTGCGGTTGGGTCCGGGCTGTTATTTTCGGGTTCCCCTTCCCATACTACGGATGGCTTGAACAGCCTCTCCAAGAAGATGTTGGGAGGGACGGCATCGCGTTTTGCGCCGATGCGTGCCAGGACGTCTGCTGCCTGATTGTTTTCCAAGGCTATATGGTGAAATTCGAGCCCCTCGAACCGAGCTGACATTTTTAGGACGACATTGCGATAAGCTGCCATTTTCGGATCCTTGGCATCAAAGTCTCCATTTATTTGGGATATCGCGAGGTTCGAATCCTTGCGCACCTCTAGGCGTTGAATGCCCATGGATACTGCCATCCGAAGACCATGTAGAAGGGCCTCATATTCGGCTGCGTTGTTGGAGTCCGTATACATTATTTGTAGTACGTATTGAACTGTATCTCCTGTTGGGGACGTCAAAACGACACCAGCCCCCAGACCAGCCAACATTTTGGAGCCGTCGAAGTGCATGATCCAGTTTGAATATGTGCCATACTCTTTAGGGAGTTCGGCTTCCGTCCAGTCGGCGACGAAGTCGGCCAAAACTTACGACTTAATAGCTCACCGTGGCTTGTAAGTTATGTCGAACGGGAGGAGCTCAATGGCCCATTTGGCAATCCGGCCCGTCGTGTCGCGGTTGTTTATAATATCGTTAAGTGGTACTTCTGAGGCTACCATTATCGAACACTCTTGAAAGTAGTGTCGAAACTTCCGGGATGCCATAAATACCGTGTACGCTATCTTTTGATAATGCGGGTACCGTGACTTGCATGGAGTAAGGATAGTGGACACATAGTAAACCGGCTTTTGAAGGGGGAATTTGTGTCCGTCCATTTCTCGTTCGACGACGAGCATTGCGCTTACTACTTGATGAGTTGCCGCAATGTATAATAGCATTAGTTCGTCAATGTTTGGCACGGCCAGGACTGGGTTTGATGCCAATATGGCTTTTATTTCGTTGAGTCCGTCTGTGGCGGCATCCGTCCACTCGATGTGTTCGGTGCGCCGGAGGAGGCGATAAAAGGGTAATGCCTTTTCTCCCTAGCGGGAGATAAAGCGGCTTAGAGCCACCACGCATCCGGTCAATTTTTGTATTTGTTTGATGTCCTTTGGGATGTCCAATTGTGATAGAGCTCGGATCTTGGCTGGATTTGCTTCAATTCCTCTACCGGATACAATGAAGCCCAAGAGCTTTCCGGCTGGAACGCCGAAAACGCATTTTTCCGGGTTGAGCTTGATGTCGTATGTTCGGAGGTTATCGAATGTGAGCCTCAAGTCGTCTACTAGATATTCGACATGCTTGGTTTTGACGACCACGTCATCTACGTATGCCTCCACTGTTTTGCCGATCTGGTTTGCCAGACATGTCTGAATCATGCTATCGGTGTCAAAACCGGCGGATCTCGGGTAGGGGGTCTCGAACTGTGCGTCTAGGCCGGATGGTAACAGGAGGCAAGGGACACAAAGTTTTACCCAGGTCCGGGCCCTCTTGATGGAGGTAAAACCCTACGTCCTGCTTGATTAATATTGATGATATGGGTAGTACAAGAGTAGATCTACCACGAGATCGGAGAGGCTAAACCCTAGAAGCTAGCCTATGGTATGATTGTTGTTCTCTATCTTGTCCTACGGACTAAAACCCTCCGGTTTATATAGACACCGGAGAGGGTTAGGGTTACAGAAAGTCGGTTACAATGGTAGGAGATCTACATATCCGTATCGCCAAGCTTGCCTTCCACGCCAAGGAAAGCCCCTTCCGGACACGGGACGAAGTCTTCAATCTTGTATCTTCATAGTCCAGGAGTCTGGCTGAAGGTATAGTCCGGCCATCCGGACACCCCCTAATCCAGGACTCCCTCAGTAGCCCCTGAACCAGGCTTCAATGACGACGAGTCCGGCGCGCAGATTGTCTTCGGCATTGCAAGGCGGGTTCCTCCTCCAAGTACTTCATAGAAGATTTTGAACACAAAGATAGTGTCCGGCTCTGCAAAATAAGTTTCCACATATTGCCATAGAGAGAATAATATTTATGCAAATCTAATCTGCTGACGTATTCCGTAGTGTGACGCACCACGACCAAGCCTTTATTCGAATCATTTTATTATCCCACCTCAGCGTGTCACGCGAGGCGGTTTCCTTGGCACGTCTTCTTAAAGTAGAGATCGTGTCCCCTTATTCTGGGATTCTCATCAATACAGGCGTGGGTAACCCAACCGCTTCTAGGACTCCTAGACTATAGGCAAGTCCAAACGGCCACGGAGAGGACGCTTGATATTCACCCTCTTTATAAAGGGACAAGGCTTTTACTTTTTTCCCTCCCGTGCTTAATCGAATCCTTCCCCCACCTCAAGCTCAAACACCCAAAGTTCAGGTCAGGTGCTCCGAATCTTTAATCATGTCCGGATCTAGCCTTCAAGGCCGATGGGTGCCTTCCTCCGTCACGGAAGAAGACATCAAAAAGTTGAGGGAGGCCAGATATCTGACCGCTGAGGTTGTGCATCAGCTGCCTGCCTGAGGGCAGGCCGTCCCCTCCCCCAAACCCAACGAGAGCATCATGTTCGTCTCCCACTTCCTCCGAGGTCTAGGCCTTGCTCTGGATCCTTTCGTCAGGGGCTTGATGTTTTATTACGGGCTAGAATTCCATGATCTAGCTCCGGACTCCTTTCTTCATATCACTACATTTATTGTCGTGTGTGAGGCCTTCCTCCGGGTTACCCCTCACTTTGGCTTGTGGCTCAAGACCTTTGAAGTAAAACTGAAGATGATCGAGGGGCAACATGCAGCGTGTGGAGGTGCCTCAATATGCAAGATGACGGGAGCTCCATGGCCCAAAGGTTCCATTCCAGAGGCGTCTGAATTGTGGCAACATGAGTGGTTCTACATCACGGCTCCTAGAAGCGCCAAGTGGGCGGCCGCCCTGTTTTCCCCTCGGGCCCTCCACCACAACTGATGTCATGGATCAGCAGAGGTCTGAGCTGGGGTCCAGCCAAGGACGTGCCTATACTGCAAAGCCGCATTCGAGATCTCTTCAATGGAGATTTTAGTTTGGTTGCGGTAATACAAGTTATGCTGGTTCGTCAAGTCCAGCCTTGCAAACACCGGCCCCTTCACTTGTGGGAGTTCAATCCCGAGGGACCGCGTGTCATCCAAAATTTCCTCGGCCTGACGCACGAGGAGATGTACAAGTCATTCTTCGGACCTTAGGTAGAGTGTTCGGAAATCACCGAGGACGTGGGCCTGAGCAGTAACCGCGCCGCTGAACAGGTAAGGAATCTTCCGGCCGAACATACTATCTCTCATTTGTTACAAAGTTATTTCTGAGAGTTTGCTTTTTGACCAGGACTGGCTAACAAAGGCGAAGTTGATTCGGTGTTCGGCCCCCCTCCCTGTGGGTTTGGACAATCCGGTATTGGAAAAGATGCTCCAGGTCGCACCTTGCCCGGAGCCCTTGAAGGAAGATACTAGGAAGGATAATATGGGCGGACACGGGCCCCCAACGCTGCCCATTCTAACCGAGGTTGCGAGCGTCTCCATGAAGGAAGACGACCGGAGGAGGAAAAGGACTGCGCCCGGGGATTTGGACGCCGAAGCTTCCAAACGGGAGAAGAAGTCTCCCACTGAGGGTCCTACCTTGGGGGGTGCTTTTGCCGCACAAAGTCCATGGGGGATCAACTCTCCAGCGAGTCGTAAGTGACCCGAAATACTTTAATAGTACAGGTATGCCATCTTTTTCTTCTGAGAAAATAACCACCGCATATATCTTTGCAGTTCGGGCCTTAGCCCTTCTCAAATGAGCTCGTCTTCGGGGGATCTTCTTCCAGAGATGATGGAGAGCAAAACGCCCCCTCCGGACTCCTCCGCTCCGGAAGCGGGCGACCCAAAAGTGTCGTCGCGGAGGGCCTCTCCGGGTCCGGTGAGGCCAGAAGATAATCCCATTGACCCCCAAAGCTCCCAGTGTCCGGCTCCCGAAGATAGCGGAAAAAAGAGTCCGACACCGTCTGGTGTGCGATCGGATGTTCTGAGGGAGTTGGTGGGGCGAGCGGCCATCTCAGATGAACACCATGTGCTGATGAATACGGTGATGGAGAGAATCTCGTCCGTCGAAAGCGGATTGCATGAAGCTTTTATGAGTCTACTGACAGGCTTTGAGGTACGTAAAATAATGTATGATAGTCCTGCACATGTTAGGTGTGCCCTGTGTAGATAGTAGCCCCTGAGAATCTGGTTGTCGTCGGAAACAACGACGAACAGAGGATCATATTCCCAGGTAAGAGCCATACTGCCTCTATGTGCAGGTGATGGAAGCTCCGGTGGCTAGCCGGACTAGCGAGTTTGCCCATTTAAAACGGCAGTTGGATGCGGCAGAGGCCGACATCGAGCTTGTTAACAAAAGGCTTGACGAGGCACAGGGTAAGTGTCATTATCTGGTAAACGCCACATAGTAAGAGCAGCATGATGCCAGTATCTTTAATATGTTGTGACTGCAGATGGAGCTGCCACTGTTGAAGCCTTGCCGGCAGAACTTGCCCGAGCCAAGGAACAAGCGAGGTTTAGTAATGCGGCTGCTTTGAAGGTGGCCGAAGAGTTGAAAACCGAGAAGGCCATGCATGGCGAGAGCCGGGATAAGATGATCAAGATGGCCATAGAATTAAAAGCCGCCGCCGACCGTTGCCGGGTTCTTGAAAAGGAAAACCTAGCGAAGGCATCGGACCTTGAGAAGGCTGCTGCGACGAGAAAAGACATCCGCTCTGCTATGAGGGCGAAGAAGGAGGAGCTGCGGGAAGCCGGGGATATTGTAACTGGGAAATCCTTTATGTTGCAGAGGAAGTTCGAAGATCCACGGTATGCCTCTCTGGATCGGCTGTCGAGTTCGGAGGATGTGTATATGGATTTGGCGGCGAGCACTGCTGATGCGGCCAAGTACTTCCAGGGTCAGACGGACCATGACGTGGACCAGCTGTTTTGGACAAAATTCCATTCTCCCGAGCGTCCGCTTTCATTGACTGACCAATTAGCCGAATGGGCCGAACTGAATAGGTTGTCTGGACTCACAATGAGGTTTGTTGTGGATCACCTATGGCCGGAAAGGCCAAAACCGAACAGCTATTTCAGCTTGGTGCAGCAGCTCCTTGACGTGGTGCCGCACATTGATGCGATGAAGAGGTCGGCGTGCATAGAGGGCTCACGGGTGGCCTTTGCCCGTGTTAAAGCATACTGGGCGGAGATGGATGCTACCACTATTGCAGCGCGGGATTCGGCCATAGGCCGAATGGCTGCTGAGCACTACTTTGAAGAAGTTCTTGAGGGTGCTCGTTTGATAGAGACCCAGTGCTCAAAAAATATTATGTTTGAGTGATATTTAATCTCATTGTAAGCGAAATGCTTTTATAAATTTTTATAAGGCTATTTTTATACTTTTGCCTGAAAGTAATATGATGCCTCCTGGGCGGCCGTTTATGTATACATGTGTATAACCTGAAAGATTGCAGCCGTCGGCTTCAACCCCCACGCATATAATGCGGAGGTGCTCGCAAAAAACACGCGTTCACACTTAACCCAACGTCTTGGTCCTATTAAGGAGGTGATAGCGGAGCAAGCAAGGCAACCGGACTATAATGCTTTAGCACTTTCACTTAGCCATAGGAGTTTGACAGTGGGGCTACTAGATAGCCCCTGGTGGCTCCGCACTCTCCCGATCCCGGGGTGCGTACATGCCTGGCCGGAAAACGGCCCTTCGTTAAGGCGGGGGAATTCTAACATTCCAACAGGTCATCGAGTGGTTGACCAGTCTCACGCTATATCATGACAGTCAGTTTTCGGCTTTCTCTACTGAGGTGCTTGTCCGGATGAACCAGGGCATAATCGCAGTAGTTCTCCTGGTGCTACCTTAGCCGGTAAAGCGGAACGTAAGGCACCAAAACACAGGAGCCGGGCAAACCCAACATTTGACCAAAGACAATGATTCGGAGCTGATGCATATTAGGCCAAACTCGCGACGCCGAACACTCCCTAAGGTATTCAATCTTTGTGGTATAAGCCGGGCCTGAATAATGGCCTTTGTAAGAAGCCCCTTGTGTCCAGGTACGTGCATTGTTCTGGCGTGGCCACATGACAAGACATCAGCATCCTTCTCAACGGTGGATATTTATGAACAAGAGACAGTAAAAAAGGTTTACGCAGGGTCTTAATCTAAAAAGAATCCTTGGAGCAGATCCCTGCTGCACGTCTGCGCCTGTGTCTCCGTTGTGCCATATCCTGGACGGGTATAGCACGATGATCGTCTGTAAAAGAGAGGAATTTAGGTGAAAAATTTGTCGTGCAAAAAGATAGTTTTTAAAGAAACCATGTATAATTCAAGATGAGAAAAAATTGCCACTTGTCTGCGCGCGTTGAGTCCCTTGTATTGACAAATAGGGGTGTGACCACTTATTCGGTATAAATAGCGGCACCAGACTTGATTAGTTGTGTCTGAGGTCTTGATGACCTATTGGATGCTTTCCCTGGTCCGGGCGCCTTTAGTGTGCGGCTGCCAGGGCAGCCGCACTCTCTTTGGCGCGTAGAGATCGCTTGATATTTCCGTTCACTGAAATGATGCCACATGGACCAGGCATCTTGAGTGTGAGGGAGGCATAGTCTGGTATTGCATTAAAGCGAGCGAAAGCTTCGCGTCCGAGCAGTGCTTGATAGCCACTTTGGAACAGAGCGATGTGGAGGGTTAAATGCTCATGACGGAAGTTATCGGGGGAGCCGAATATAACTTGTAGTAGGAGGGAGCCCGTACAACGAGCCCCTGGGCGTGGCGTTACTCCTTTAAAGGTAGTATTTCTATGGCGAATTTTTGTTGGGTCTAACCCCATCCCGCGGATTGTATCCTGATATATTAGGTTTAGATTGCTGCCACCGTCCATCAAGACTCGTGTGAAGTGATATCCGCCAATTACTGGATCTAATACCTGGGCAGCCCCTCCTGCGCGTTGGATACTTGCTGAGTAATCGCGATGGTCGAAAGTGATCGGTTGAGACGACCAATGGCAGGACTTCGCGGTGACAGGCACTTGGGTATATTTTCCTGGGAGTGCCGCGTTGTTTTTTCCCTTGATCACGTGTAACACGTTTACTGTTTTGACTTCTGGTGGAAATTTCTTTTGTTCCCCAGTGTCTTTCTTGGGAGGCTCGTCCTCGTCTGCACTTGGTGTATCCTCCCCCTTGTCTACGGCGTTGAGCTTGTCGGACTGCTTGAAGACCCAACATTCTCTGTGGGTATGATTAGCAGGTTTACCAGGGGTACTATGGATCTGACATACTTGGTCCAGAATTTTGTTGAGGCTGAACAGTTCATCCCTGGTGCCTTTAGAGGGCGGCTTTTGCTGACCTGGCCGAGAGCTTTTGAATCCGGCGTTTACTGTCGTGCCCTTCGTGCTGCCTTCTTTATTCCGGCGTTTGTTATTGCTGTTGCACCGTGATTTCCCGTTTCCATCTCTGACTTCGGATGTACTGGGGTCGCTGGTGCTGCATCTGGCTAACCAGCTGTCCTCACCCGCGCAAAAGCGGGTCATGAGGCTTGTTAATGCGGCCATCGTTCTCGGCTTATTTTGGCCGAGGTATCTAGCGAGCCATTCGTCACGGACGCTATGCTTAAAAGCTGCCAAGGCTTTGGCGTCCGGACAGTTGACAATCTGGTTCTTTTTAGTAAGAAACCTGTTCCAAAGCTTTCGGGCTGACTCTCCGGGTTGTTGAGTTATATGACTCAAATCGTCCGCATCCGTAGGTCGGACATAAGTCCCTTGAAAATTTGCCCGAAAGGCGTCTTCAAGCTCTTCCCAACTTCCAATGGAGCTTTCGGGGAGGCTTTTAAGCCAGTGACGAGCTGGCCCTTTGAGCTTGAGGGGTAAGTACTTGATGGCGTGGAGATCATCTTCTCGAGCCATATGGATATGAAGGATTTAGTCCTCAATCCAGACCCCAGGGACTGTTGTTCCGTCGTATGTCTCTATGTTTACGGGTTTGAATCCCTCTGGAAATTCATGGTCCAGCACCTCATCGGTGAAACATAGGGGGTGTGCGGCACCCCTGTAGCTGGGTGTACCGCGTTGTTTGGATGTTTGTTGTGTTGCATTGTATGCTGGGGCGCGCTTGCGTGGTCCATAGATGGATCTTGTTGCGCCGTCCTTTGGGTGTGCGCCCTCGCATGGGTCGCGTGTTGTATTGTGAGTGGCGTTGTATGCCGCTCTGTGTTGGCAGAAGGGTCGTCTATCCGGCCAGGTGGCTGCTTTTATGTTTGGTTGTGGGGGGTCTGAGGCCTCCTCATCGAATTCAGGTAGCAGCTTCCGCTTTGGGTAGCTCTTGGAGGGGCGATTGTCGCCGTACCTCGCTGCTGTGTTGAGTATTTTACTCCATTTGATTTGGAGTGTGTCTTGCGCAGCCTTGAGCCTTTGCTTCTGCTTTTTAAGACTCCTTGCGGTGGCAACAATTCTTTTACGGGCATTCTGCTGCTCCGGGTGCCTATCCGGCGTTATGTCGTCCGGACCATTATCTTTGATAGAATTTGTTTGTTCGGTTTGATTATCCGGATTGCCGTTGTCTGGCAGCGGTTCGCCCTGCTCCAGCTCTAGGTCTATGTGATCGTTATTTCTGTCGAGGCAGGATTTGGGGCGGCGCTTGCGTCGCCGCTTTGACTGCTTCTCGAGGGAACAAGCCTTCGGTGCGTCCTTCCTCTCCTCGTCGTCATCTTTTGGTGCGTCCACCATGTATACGTCATATGACGAGGTGGCTTTCCAGGGCCCAATAGGCGCTGGTTCTTCATCGTCTCCTTCATCGGCGTCCATACCGTCGATATCTTCGGAGTCAAAGTCGAGCATGTCGGTTAAATCGTCGACAGTGGCTACAAGTTGGTGGTGGGTGGGCTTTGAATTTCTTCATCGTCCGTATCCCAACCTTGCCGACCGTAGTCTGGCCAGGGCTCTCCTGATAAAGAGAGAGACTTTAGTGTCTTCAGAATATCGCCGAAAGGCGAGTGCTGAAAGATGTCCGCGGCAGTAAACTCCATGATCGGCGCCCAATCGGATTCGATCGGCAGGGGCGCGGAGGGTTCGGAGTCCGGCTCCTTGGAGTTATGATTCTCGCGGAGTGCGGGGCTGGTGTCCGGCTCGATCGCTGTTGGTATCGCAGCCCCCGAGGCGGCATCCAACCACCCATCCTCGATCGGCGTAGTTGGCTCCGAATTAAGGGTCGAAGCCGATGCGGATGCGGCCTCCAGGGCACTGTTCGGCGGCAGAGCTAGATCATGCTCGTCGTGACAGTGCGGCGCGCTCGGCAGTGGCTCGAATCCGTTGAAGATCAAGTCCCCGCTGATGTCAATTGTGTAGTTTAAACTTCCAAATCTGACCTGACGGCCAGGGGCATTGCTTTCGATCTGCTCTAGATGGCCAAGTGAATTGGCCTGCAGTGCGAAGCCGCTGAAGACGAAGATCTGTCCGGGGCGAAAAGTCTCACCCTGGACTGCATCGCTGTTGATGATCGTAGGAGCCATCAAGCCTAACGGCGATGACACAGAGGAACTCTCAATGAAAGCACCAATGTCGGTGTCAAAACCGGCGGATCTCGGGTAGGGGGTCCTGAATTGTGCGTCTAGGCCGGATGGAGGTAAAACCCTACGTCCTGCTTGATTAATATTGATGATATGGGTAGTACAAGAGTAGATCTACCACGAGATCGGAGAGGCTAAACCCTAGAAGCTAGCCTATGGTATGATTGTTGTTCTCTATCTTGTCCTACGGACTAAAACCCTCCGGTTTATATAGACATCAGAGAGGGTTAGGGTTACACAAAGTCGGTTGCAATGGTAGGAGATCTACATATCCGTATCACCAAGCTTGCCTTCCACGCCAAGGAAAGCCCCTTCCGGACACGGGACGAAGTCTTCAATTTTGTATCTTCATAGTCCAGGAGTCCGCCTGAAGGTATAGTCCGGCCATCCGGACACCCCCTAATCCAGGACTCCCTCACATGCGCTAATATGTTGCGCCGGCGTTTTTGAGCCTGAAGGGCATTGTGTTGAAGCAGAATGGGCCGTACGGTGTGATGAATGCCGTTGCGGCTTGGTCTGGCTCTGCCATCTTAATTTGATGGTAGCCGGAGTATGCGTCGAGGAAACACAATGAATCGTGTCCTGCGGTAGCGTCGATGATTTGATCGATGCGGGGGAGGGGGAAGGGATCCTTTGGGCAGGCCTTGTTGAGGTCCTTAAAATTGACACACAAGCGCCAGGATTTATCCTTCTTTGGTACCATCACCAGGTTTGCTAGCCAGTCCGGATGTTTTATATCTCTGATGAATCCGGCCTCCAATAGCTTGGCTACTTCTTCTCCCATGGCTTGTATCTTAGGTTCGGAGAAACACCGAAGAGACTGCTTGACTGCCTTGAATCCTTTTAGGATATTTAGGCTGTGCTCGGCCAGCCTGCGTGGTATTCCTGGCATGTCTGAAGGGTGCCAGGCAAAAATGTCCTAGTTCTCGCGTAGGAACTCTCATAGTGCGGCTCGACATCAGGGTTTAATTATACCCCGATGGAAGCTGTTTTTGTAGGGTCCGTTGGATGGATTTGGATTTTGACTATTTTGTCCACCGGTTTAAAGGAGGTGGACTTGGATCTTTTATCGAGTATCACGTCGTCCCTGTTTACCGTGGAGCGCAGCGCAGTCAGTTCCTCGGCCGCTAGGGCTTCGGATAGTGCCTCGAGGGCCAGTGCGGCTGTCTTATTTTCGGCGCGGAGTGCTATGTCCGGATCACTAGCAAGAGTGATGATTCCGTTGGGCCTGGGCATTTTAAGCTTCATGTACCCGTAATGGGGTATGGCTTGGAAGATTGTAAACGCCTCCCGCCCTAATAAAGTGTGGTATCCGCTACTGAACGGGGCCACTTGGAACGTGACCTCTTCGGACCTGTAATTATCCGGCGTGCCGAACACCACATCTAGTGTGATTTTTCCTGTACAGCGCGCTTCCTGACTGGGGATTATTCCTCTAAAGGTTGTGCTGCTTCGCTCGATGCGGTTCCAGTCTATTTCCATTTTTCGAAGGGTTTCCTCACAAATGAGGTTCAATCCGCTGCCACCGTCCATTAGTACCTTGGTGAGTCGAAAGCCGTCCACTATTGGACTGAGGACCAATGCGGCTGGTGCTCGGGCTGTTCGGAATTTAGGTTCGTCACTGGCATTAAAAGTAATAGCCGTGTCACTCCATGAGTTTATTGTTGCCACGTGGTAGACTTCGGCAAGGCTGCGGAGTGTTCATTTTCGCATATTATTTGACGCAAAAGTCTCGAAGACTGTTAATACCGTACTGGTATCCCTGGGCTGGTGCTCTGTGGCTTCTAGGGTTAGAAGATCTTCGCCACCTGCCGGAGTATCCAACATGCGCTAAGGCTATGAGTTGGTGTGGCGCCCTCTCCACTGTGAATTTTACAGGGTCCATTGAGCCATCCCTCGAGTACGGTTCCATGCCCTGTAGAGGTTTTTTGCCTTTTGGTGTTGGGTGTCTGGCGATAATGCACCCTTTTATTTCAGACTGGGTTCGTATTTAGTGCCGGATTATCCCAAAATTTTATTTCGGTTTTCCAGGCGCTTTCCATCACACAGTACTTTCGTACTATGGACGCCAAGTCGACAAAGCGTGTAATTTCGCGGCGACTTATGGCATTGAGGATTCCCTTGTCCGTGTAATTATTGCAGAAGAATGAAATTGCGTCTTCCTCGCGGCAGTCCTTTATCCGGTTAATGACCAGGAGGAATCTGGCCCAGTAATGGTGTACTATTTCTTCGGGCTCTTGCCTAATTTGGGATAGATCGCTTATGTTTGGGTGGGTGGGTGGAATTGAATACGAAACCTCACCCAATCTGAGACTCAAGGGCCAAGGAGTTTCTGAACTCGGAAGTTTGGATTCTTGGATGTTTTCCAATGAGTCTAGCCCGCTGCCTGACTCTAGGTTCATGTCTTGAGTGACGTCCTCCCCTCCGCGGATATCCGGCTTGGAGGGATCGGGAATTCGGACATAGCTAGTCCTTAAGATAGATGAGGGGTCGCCGCATTATTCCTCCGCCACTGCAACGTGATGGGTGACCTAGGAGAGTTGATCTCTCTTAGATTGGGTTTAAGCCCAATCTGATCGTAGTTTGTAGTGACTCCCACAGCGGCGATGCGATCCAAGAGCTCGTTTAGGGAAGAGAGCTCCATTGGATGTAACTGCTCGATGAGTTCCGAGTTGACGTGAAGGTTGCTTTCGATGACCCGAGAAGTCATCGTCGGCGCAGTGGCCGAACAGGCGGTCATAAGAAAACCACCTAGCCGGAGAGTTTGGTCGACAGCCAAAGCTCCCTTAACGGCGCCGTCTTTAAAGACGAGATGAGGCATCCTTCTTGATGGCGACGACACAACGGAACTCTCAATGAAAGCACCAATGTCGGTGTCAAAACCGGTGGATCTCGGGTAGGGGGTCCCGAACTGTGCGTCTAGGCCGGATGGTAACAGGAGGCAAGGGACACGATGTTTTACCTAGGTTCGGGCCCTCTTGATGGAGGTAAAACCCTATGTCCTACTTGATTAATATTGATGATATGGGTAGTACAAGAGTAGATCTACCACGAGATCAGAGAGGCTAAACCATAGAAGCTAGCCTATGGTATGATTGTCTATTCGTCCTATGGACTAAAACCCTCTGGTTTATATAGACACCGGAGAGGGCTAGGGTTACACAAAGTCGGTTACAATGGGAGGAGATCTACATATCCATATTGCCAAGCTTGCCTTCCATGCCAAGGAAAGTCCCATCCGGACACGGGACGAAGTCTTTAATCTTGTATCTTCATAATCCAACAGTCCAGCCAAAGGTTATAGTTCGGCTATCCGGACACCCCCTAATCCAAGACTCCCTCAACGATAGAGACGACCGAAGACATTTTTTCCCATTTGAAAGCGCTGCAGAAAATTGTCAGTGAAGAGGGCTTCAGGTGCAAAGTAGTCATCCATCAATGTCAAATGGCCGTGTGCCCTGTTGCGATTGAGAATTCGATGACCCTTGACCGACCCCTTGAAATTGAGAACATGCTCTGATGTCTACTATGCAACTTTACTTCTTGTAGACTCTGTTGGGCCTCCAAGCTCAGAGTTTTGTTGGTTAGTAGAAAATTTCCCTCAAGTGGATGACATAAGGTTTATCAATCCATGGGAGGAGTAGGATGAAGATCGTCTCTCTCAAACAACTCTGCAATCAAATACAAGAAATCTCCTGTGTCCCCAACACACCCAATAAAATGGTAAATTCTATAGGTGCACTAGTTCGGCGAAGAGATGGTGGTACAACTATAATATGGATAGTAGATATAGGTTTATATAATCTAAAAATATAAAAACAACAAGGTAATATATGACAAAAGTGAGCACAAACGCTATTGCAATGCTTGAAAACAAGGCCTAGGGTTCATACTTTCACTAGTGCAATGTCTCAACAATGCAAACATAATTGAATCATATAACAATCCCTTGACGTGCGACAAAGAATCACTCCAAAGTTCTTATATAGTGGAGAACATAAGATGAAATTGTTTGTAGGGTGCGAAACCACCTCAAAGTTATCCTTTCCGATCAATCTATTGAGTCATTCCTGAAAGTGTCAAAAAATAGCCCTAGAGTTCGTACTAAAATAACACCATAAGATACACATCAACCAACTCTAATGTCACCTAGATACTCTAATGTCACCACAAGTATACGTGAGTAGATTATGCAATATGCATCAAACAACTTTAGATTCAAAATATTCAATCCAACACAAAGGACTTCAAAGTGTGCCAAAGATTTCTACCAGAGAAAGTAGGACGAAAACATGCATCAAACCCTATGCATAGATTACCCCAATGTCACCTCGGGAATCCGCGAGTTGAGTGCCAAAAACATGCATCAAGTGAATCAATATAATACCCCATTGTCACCACGGGTATTCATATGCAAGACATACATCAAGTGTTCTCAAATCCAACAAAGTAGTCAATCCGAGAATAGTGAAACCTCAAAGATAAAAACTCAATTCATCGCAACAAGATAGAGAGGGAAAAACACCATATGATCCAACTAATTAACAAAGCTCGCGGTACATAAAGATCATACCAAATCAAGAACACAAGAGAGAGCGAGATCAAACACGTAGCTACTAGTACAAACCCTCAGCACCGAGGGTGAACTACTCCCTCTTCGTCATGGAGACCGTCAGGATGATGAAGATGGCCTCCGGTGATGATTTCCCCCTCTGACAGGGTGCCAAAACGTGTCCCGATTGAGTTTTCATGGATACAGAGGCTTGATATGTCTCCATCGTATCTAATTTTCCAAATACGTTTGCTCTTGTTTTGGACTCTAATTTGCATGATTTGAATGTAACTAACCCGGACTGACGCTGTTTTTAGCAGAACTACCATGATGTTGTTTTTGTGCAGAAATATAAGTTCTCGTAATTGGACGGAACCTTTTGGAGAATTATTATGGAATAAGTAGAAATTAGTGGAACCAAGACCCACTGGAGGGGGCCCCCAGCTGCCCACAAGGCACCAGGGCACACCACCCCCTCTGGCGCGCCCTGGTGGATAGTGGGGCCCATGAGGTTGATACGTCCATTTTGCATTATGTTTACCTACTGTTATTTATATTGTTTTTATGTATAATAATGATTTTTGGAGTATTTCTACTGCCTTTTCTGTCATAGTATGCAAGGTACACACAAAGAGGGAGAATACAGACAGCTGGAATTCTGGACCTGAAAAAGCTACATCAGGCTACCTATTCTGCACAACTCCAAATTTGCTGAAACTTTATAGGGATTTTTGATGGAATACATAAGAAATATTGGAGCCAATAAGTACCATAGGGGGCCCACTAGGTGGGCACAACCCACTTGGGCGCGCCATGGAGCCCACGCACCCTGGTGGGTTGTGCCCTCCTCGGCCCACCTCCGGTGCCCCTCTTCTGGTATATAAGTCATTTTGACCTAGAAAAAAAAGAAGGAGAGGACTTTAAGGACGAAGCGCCGCCGTCTCGAGGCGGAACTTGGGCAGCAGCACTTTTGCCCTCCGGCGGAGCGATTCCGCCGGAGGAACTTCCCTCCCGGAGGGGGAAATCATCATTATCATCACCAACAACTCTCCCATCTTTGAGAGGGCATTCTCTGTGAACATATTCAACAACACCATCTCCTCTCAAACCCTAGTTCATCTCTTGAGTTCAATCTTTGTACCAGAACTATAGATTGGTACTTGTGGGTGACTAGTAGTGTTGATTACATCTTGTAGTTGATTACTATATGGTTTATTTGGTGGAAGATTATATGTTCAGATCCAATATGCTATTTAATACCCCTCTGATCTTGAGCATGATTATCATTTGTGAGTAGTTACTTTTGTTCTTGAGGTCACCGGAGAAATTTTGTTGCAACTAATCATGTGAATTTTATATGTGTTCGATATTTTGATGGTATGTATGTTGTGATTCCCTTAGTGGTGTCATGTGAACATAGACTACATGACACTTCACCATATTTGGGCCTAAAGGAATGCACTGTGGAGTAGTTATTAGATGATGGGTTGCGAGAGTGACAGAAGCTTAAACCCTAGTTTATGCGCTATTCCCTAAGGGACTGATTTGGATCCAAAAGTTTAATAATATGGTTAGAATTAATTCTTACTTTTCTCGTAGTTGCGGATGCATGTGAGGGGGTTAATCATAAGTAGGAGGTTTGTTCAAGTAAGAACAACACCTAAGCACCGGTCCACTCACATATCAAATTATCAAAGTAGCGAACACAAATCAAACCAACATGATGAAAGTGACTAGATGAAATTCCTGTGTACCCTCAAGAACGCTTTGCTTATCATAAGAGACCGTTTTGGCATGTCCTTTGCCTCAAAAGGATTGGTCTGCCTTGCTGCACCTTTGTTACTACTATCGTTACTTGCTCGTTACAAATTATCTTGCTATCAAACTACTCGTTACTTAAATTTTCAGTGCTTGCAGAGAATACCTTTCTGAAAAGTGAAAACCACTTGTCATTTCCTTCTGCTCCTCGTTGGGTTCGACCCTCTTACTTATCGAAAGGACTACGATTGATCCCATATACTTGTGGGTCATCAGAGTTCCCTCTGACCCTAATTCCAACTCTATAAAATTCTATTTTTGGAGAAAAAATAGGAGAGGAAGTTTCATCGTGTTTCATGATACGGAGCCGCCACTACCTCGTGTTCTTCATCGGGAGGCTAGATCTTGAGCCCGTTCGGGGCTCCGGAGAGGGGAATCATCGGTCTTCATCATCACCAACCCTCCTTCATCACCAATTCCATGATGCTCCCTACCGGGAGTGAGTAATTAGGCTTGCTGGATGGCGAGGGGTTGGATGGGATTCATCATGTAATCAAGTTAGTTTTGTTAGGGTTTTGATCCCTAGTATCCACTATCTAAGATTGGTGTTGCTATGACTTTGCTATGCTTAATGCTTGTCACTAGGGCCCGAGCGCCATGAATTCATATCTGAACCGTATATGTGTTCACCATTATATCTATGTTTGTGACCCGAACTTTCAAGTTATATGCACCTGCTATGTGTTATGATTCGCATACCCAAATGTGACAATAATTGGGATTCTTTTCGGTGATTACCATAGTTTGAGGAGTTCATGTATTCACTATGTGTTAATGCTTTGTTCCGGTTCTCTATTAAAAGGAGGCCTTAATATCCCTTAGTTTCCTTATGGACCCCGCTACCACGGGTGGGTAGGGCAAAAGATGTCAGGCAAGTTCTTTTCCATAAGCATGTATGAATATTTACGGAATACATGCCTACATTATATTTATGAATCGGAGCTAGTTTTGTATCGCCCTAGGTTATGACTGTTATATGGTGAATATCATCCAACAAATCCATCGATCCAGTGCCTATGAGTTTTTCACATATTTTCTTGCTAAGTTACTACTGTAGCGACTACTTTTACAACCTCTACAAAATTATTGCTACCATTGTTACCATTGCTATTACTGTAACCACTACTATCAAAACTATCATACTACTGTGCTACTGGTCACTTTGCTACATATATTAAATCTCCATGTGTGGTTGAATTCATAACTCAACTGCTAATATACGAATATTCTTTGGCTCCCCTTGTGTCTAATCTATAAATTTATGTTGAATACTCTACCCTCAAAAACTGTTGTGATCCCATATACTTATGCGTTATCAAGACCTTTTTCTGGCGCCATTGCCGGGGAGCATATCTACATACCAACACTTGCGATTTATATTTATCTATCACTATTAAGAATTTGAAAGATACCAGAACCAAGATCGTTCCCTCTAAGATGAGGGGAGGTAAGGAACTGCCATCTTGCTCTGCACTTGATTCACCTTCTGTTTTGAGTAAGCTTGCAACACCTCCACATGCTATTAATCCTTATATATCACAAGTAATAGATGTTGCTACTTCTGCCATGAATGATGCTTATGATGATGCTAGTACCCTGGTTGATAAGATTGTGCCACTATGTGAATTTCTTGATGAACAACTTGCTAGAGCCAAAAATATTGAGAATGCTGAAAGTGATGAATTTACTGAAACTGATGAAGTCTTTGAAACTGAAAACTATGATTCACCTATTGGAACTAGTGCTCCTAGATATGAATTGCCTGAAATATCTGATGACTATGTTATTGATGGAGAAGTAGCTAGAGACTTTCTTGCTTGTAAGGATAGAGATGATCTCAAGAAATTACTAGTCAAGTTGAAAGATAAGTCCTTGAATGTGAGAATGCAATATGATCCTAAGTTTGCTACTTCACCTATCTTTATGACTTACAAGGTTTATGATTTATCCGTCGACCCAAAGATAATTACTCTAGTTGAATCTGATCCTTTCCATGGCTATGAAACTGAAACTGTTGTGGCACATCTTACTAAGTTAAATGATATAGCCACCCTATTTGCTCATGATGAAAAAAATCCGTTATTACTATATTCTTAAGTTATTTCCTTTCTCTTTAATGGATGATGCTAAGACTTGGTATAATACTCTTTTTCCTGGTTGTGTGTGTAGTCCCCAGGATATGATTTAGTAGTTCTCTAAAAAATATTTTCCTGCTCATAAGAAACAAGCTGCCTTACAGGAAATATTTAACTTTGTGCAAATTTAAGAAAAGAGTCTCCCACAAGCTTGGGGGCGGCTTCTACAATTACTTAGTGTTTTGCCTGATCATCCTCTTAAGAAAAATAAAATACTTGATATCTTCTATAATGGACTAACCGATGCTTCTAGGGACTTCCTAGATAGTTGTGCTGGTTGTGTTTTCAGGGAATGAACCATTGAACAAGCTGAGGAACTATTGAATTATATATTTAAGAATTATGATGAATGGACACTTCCTGAACCACCACCTAAACCCACTCCATAGAAGAGGGGTATATTATTTCTCAGTCCTGAAGATATGCAAGAAGCAAAGAAATGCATAAAGGAAAAAGGTATCAAAGCTGAGGATGTCAAAAATTTACCACCTATTGAAGAAATACATGGTCTTGACACACCACCACCACCACCACATGTGGTAGAGGTAAATTCCTTATTAAAGTTCGATAAAGGTGACACCCCTTACAACAAACACCCTAGTCAATGTTTGCATGAATTGGACAACTACATTAGAAAACAAGATCACTTGAATGCGAATGTTATGAAACAATTGAAACAAAATTCTGATATGATTGCTCAATTGAGTGACTTGTTGTTTAGAATGACTAATAATGTTAGAGGCGTTGGGGAACGTAGCATGCAATTTCAAAAAAAATTCCTACGACCACGCAAGATCTATCTAGTAGATGCATAGCAATGAGACAGGGAGAGTGTGTCCACCTACCCTCGTAGACCGAAATCGGAAGTGTTAGGTTAACGCGGTTGATGTAGTCAAACGTCTTCATGATCCAACCAATCCAAGTACTGAACGTACGGCACCTCCGTGTTCAGCACACGTTCAGCACGATGACGTCCCTCGAGATCTTGATCTAGTAGAGGGTTGGGGGAGAGTTCCGACAGCACAACGACATGGTGACGATGATGGTGATGTGATCTGCGCAGGGCTTCGCCTAAGAACTACGACGCTATGACCGGAGGAGTAAACTGTGGAGGGGGGCACCGCACATGGCTAAGAGAAATTTTGGTGTGCTTTTGGGGTGCCCCCTGCCCCCGTATATAAAGGGGGAGGAGGAGGTGGCCGGCCAAAGGGGGGCGCGCCAAGGGGGGAGTCCTACTTGGACTCCTAGTCCAAGTAGGATTCGGCCCCCACCTTTTCCTTCTAACGGAGGGGGAAAGAGGGAAGGAAAGGAGAGGAAGAGGGAAAGGGGGGCCGCGCCCCCTCCCGTTCCTATTCGGACTCCCCTTGGCGGGGAGGGGGGGGGGAGGGGCTCCCCTTTGTGGGTTGTCCCCTCTTCTCTCCCATGGCCCATGAGGCCCATGATTTCCCTCGGGAGGTTCCGGTAACCCCTCGGTACTCCGATAAAATACCCGAATCACTCGGAACCATTCCGATGTCCGAATATAACCATCCAATATATGAATCTTTACCTCTCGACCACTTTGAGACTCCTCGTCATGTACGTGATCTCATCCGGGACTCAGAACAAACTTTGGTCACCAAAACACATAAATCATAATACAAATCATCATTGAACGTTAAGTGTGCGGACCCTACAGGTTCGAGAACTATGTAGACATGACCGAGACACATATCGGGTTAATAACCAATAGCAGAACCTAGATGCTCATATTGGCTCCTACATATTCTACGAAGATCTTTATCGGTCAAACTGCATAACAACTTACGTTATTCCCTTTGTCATCGGTATGTTACTTGCCCGAGATTCGATTGTCGGTATCCTCATACCTAGTGCAATCTCGTTACCGGCAAGTCTCTTTATGTTGGGGAACATAGCAGAATTTTAAAATTTTCTACGCATCACCAAGATCAATCTATGGAGTCATCTAGCAATGAGGGAGAGGGGAGTGCATCTACATACCCTTGTAGATCGCGAGCGGAAGCGTTCAAGAGAACGGGGTTGATGGAGTCGTACTTGTCGTGATCCAAATCACTGATGACCTAGCGCCGAACGGATGGCACCTCCTTGTTCAACACACGTACGGTTGGGAAGACGTCTCCTCCAACTTGATCCAGCAAGGGGGAAGGAGAGGTTGATGGAGATCCAGCAGCACGACGGCGTGGTGGTGGAAGCAACGGCGATCTCGGCAGGGCTTCGCCAAGCTTAGCGAGAGGGAGAGGTGTCACGGGAGGAAGAGGGAGGCACCAGGGGATAGGGTGTGCCTGCCCTCCCTCCCCCCACTATATATAGGACCCCTAGGAGGGGGCGCCGGCCCTAGGAGATGGGATCTCCAAGGGGGGCAGCGGCCAAGGGGGGTGGAGTGCCCCCCAAGCCAAGTGGGGCGCCCCCCACCCCTAGGGTTTCCAACCCTAGGCGCAGGGGGAGGCCCATGGGACCCTCCGGGATAGGTGGCCCCACCCGGTGGACCCCCGGGACCCTTCCGGTGGTCCCGGTACAATACCGATTACCCCCGAAATTTTCCCGATGGCCGAAACTTGACTTCCTATATATAATTCTTCACCTCCGGGCCATTCCGGAACTCCTCGTGACATCCGAGATCTCATCCGGGACTCCAAACAACTTTCGGGTTACCGTATACTAATATATCAATAGCCCTAGCGTCACCGAACCTTAAGTGTGTAGACCCTACGGGTTCGGGAGACACGTAGACATGACCGAGATGACTCTCCGGTCAATAACCAATAGCGGGATCTGGATACCCATGTTGGCTCCCACATGCTCCTCGATGATCTCATCAGATGAACCACGATGTCGAGGATTCAATCAATCCCGTATACAATTCCCTTTGTCAATCGGTACGTTACTTGCCCGAGAGTCGATCATCGGTATCCCAGTACCCCGTTGAATCTCGTTACCGGCAAGTCACTTTACTCGTACCGTAATGCATGATCCCGTGACCAACCACTTGGTCACATTGAGCTCATTATGATGATGCATTACCGAGTGGGCCCAGAGATACCTCTCCGTCATACAGAGTGACAAATCCCAGTCTCGATTCATGCCAACCCAACAGACACTTTCGAAGATACCCGTAGTGCACCTTTATAGTCACCCAGTTACGTTGTGACGTTTGGCACACCAAAGCACTCCTACGGTATCTGGGAGTTGCACAATCTCATGGTCTAAGGAAATGATACTTGACATTTGGAAAAGCTCTAGCAAACGAACTACACGATCTTTGAGCTATGCTTAGGATTGGGTCTTGTCCATCACATCATTCTCCTAATGATGTGATCCCGTTATCAATGACATCTAATGTCCATAGTCAGGAAGCCATGACTATCTTTTGATCAACGAGCTAGTCAACTAGAGGCTCACTAGGGACGTGTTGTGGTCTATGTATTCACACATGTATTACGATTTCTGGATAACACAATTATAGCATGAACAATAGACAATTATCATGTACAAGGAAATATAATAATAACCATTTTATTATTGCCTCTAGGGCAGATTTCCAACAGTCTCCCACTTGCACTAGAGTCAATAGTCTAGTTACATTGTGATGAATCGAACACCCATAGAGTCCTGGTGTTGATCATGTTTTGCTCTAGGGAGAGGTTTACTCAACGGATCTGCCACATTCAGGTCCGTATGTACTTCACAAATATCTATATCTCCATTTTGAACACTTTCACGAATGGAGTTGAAGCGACTCTTGATATGCCTGGTCTTCCTGTGAAACCTGGGCTCCTTGGCAAGGGCAATAGCTCCAGTGTTGTCACAGAAGAGAGTCATCGGGCCCGACGCATTGGGAATGACTCCTAGGTCGGTAATGAACTCCTTCACCCAGATTGCTTCTTGTGCTGCCTCCGAGGCTGCCATGTACTCCGCTTCACATGTAGATCCTGCCACAACGCTTTGCTTGCAACTGCACCAGCTTACTGCCCCAGCATTCAAAATATACACGTATCCGGTTTGTGACTTGGAGTCATCCAGATCTGTGTCGAAGCTAGCATCAACGTAACCCTTTACGACGAGCTCTTCATCACCTCCATAAACAAGAAACATATCCTTAGTCCTCTTCAGGTACTTCAGGATATTCTTGACCGTTGTCCAGTGTTCCATGCCGGGATTACTTTGGTACCTTCCTACCAAACTTACGGCAAGGTTTACATCATGTCTGGTACACAACAAAGCATACATGATAGACCCTATGGCCGAGGCATAGGGGACGACACTCATCTTTTCTCTATCTTCTGCCGTGGTTGGGCATTGAGCCGTGCTCAATCTCGTACCTTGCAATACAGGCAAGGACCCCTTCTTTGACTCATCCATATTGAACTTCTTCAATATCTTGTCAAGGTACGTACTCTGTGAAAGACCATTGAGGCGTCTCGATCTATCTCTATAGATCTTGATGCCTAATATGTAAGCAGCTTCTCCAAGATCCTTCATTGAAAAACACTTGTTCAAGTAGGCCTTTATGCTTTCCAAGAATTCTATATCATTTCCCATCAACAGTATGTCATCCACATACAATATGAGAAATGCTACAGAGCTCCCACTCACTTTCTTGTAAATGCAGGCTTCTCCATAAGTCTGCGTAAACCCAAACGCTTTGATCATCTCATGAAAACGAATGTTCCAACTCCGAGAAGCTTGCACCAGCCAATAGATCGAGCGTTGGAGCTTGCACACCTTGTCAACATTCTTAGGATCGACAAAACCTTCCGGATGCATCATATACAATTCTTCCTTAAGGAAACCATTAAGGAATGCCGTTTTGACGTCCATTTGCCATATCTCATAATCATAGAATGCGGCAATTGCTAACATGATTTGGACGGACTTCAACTTCGCTACGGGTGAGAAAGTCTCATCGTAGTCAACCCCTTGAACTTGTCGATAACCCTTAGCGACAAGCCGAGCTTTATAGATGGTTACATTACCATCCACGTCTGTCTTCTTCTTAAAGATCCATTTATTTTCTATGGCTCGCCGACCATCGGGCAAGTCAGTCAAAGTCCATACTTTGTTTTCATACACGGATCCTATCTCGGATTTCATGGCTTCCAGCCATTTGTCGGAATCTAGGCCCGCCATCGCTTCTTCATAGTTCGAAGGTTCACCGTTGTCTAACAACATGATTTCCAAGACAGGGTTGCCGTACCACTCTGGTGCAGAACGTGTCCTTGTGGACCTACAAAGTTCAGTAGCAACTTGATCTAAAGTTTCATGATCATCATCATTAACTTCCTCTCTAGTCGGTGTAGGCACCTCAGGAACAATTTCCTGAGCTGCGCCACTCTCCAGTTCAAGAAGCAATACTTCATCAAGTTCTACTTTCCTCCCACTTACTTCTTTCGAGAGAAACTCTTTCTCTAGAAAGGATCCATTCTTTGCAACAAAGATCTTGCCTTCGGATCTGAGGTAGAAGGTATACCCAATAGTTTCTTTAGGGTATCCTATGAAGATGCATTTTTCCGATTTGGGTTCGAGCTTTTCAGGTTGAAGTTTCTTGACATAAGCATCACATCCCCAAACTTTTAGAAATGATAGCTTAGGTTTCTTCCCAAACCATAATTCATACGATGTCGTCTCAACGGATTTCGACGGAGCCCTATTTAAAGTGAATGCGGCAGTCTCTAAAGCATAGCCCCAAAATGACAGCGGTAGATCGGTAAGAGACATCATAGATCGCACCATATCCAATAGACTGCAACTACGACGTTCGGACACACCATTATGTTGAGGTGTTCCAGGCGGCGTGAGTTGTGAAACTATTCCACATTTTCTTAAGTGCGCGCCAAATTCGTGACACAAATATTCTCCCCCATGATTTGATCGTAAGAACTTGATTTTCCTGTCACGTTGATTCTCAACCTCACTCTAAAATTCTTTGAACTTTTCAAAGGTCTCAGACTTGTGTTTCATTAAGTAGACATACCCATATCTACTCAAGTCATCAGTGAGGGTGAGAACATAACGATAGCCACCACGAGCCTCAACACTCATTGGACCGCACACATCAGTATGTATGATTTCCAATAAGTTGGTTGCTCGCTCCATTGTTCCGGAGAACGAAGTCTTGGTCATTTTGCCCATGGGGCATGGTTCGCACGTGTCAAATGATTCATAATCAAGAGACTCCAAAAGTCCATCTGCATGGAGCTTCTTCATGCGTTTGACACCAATGTGACCAAGGCGGCAGTGCCACAATTATGTGGGACTATCATTATCAACCTTACATCTTTTGGTACTCACACTATAAATATGTGTAACATCATGTTCGAGATTAAATAAGAATAAACCATTGACCAGCGGGGCATGACCATAAAACATATCTCTCATATAAATAGAACAACCATTATTCTCGGATTTAAATGAGTAGCCATCTCGTATTAAACGAGATCCTGATACAATGTTCATGCTCAAAGCTGGCACTAAATAACAATTATTGAGGTTTAAAACTAATCTCGTAGGTAAATGTAGAGGTAGCGTACCGACGGCGATCACATCGACCTTGGAACCATTCCCGACGCGCATCATCACCTCGTCCTTCGCCAGTCTCCACTTATTCCGTAGCTCCTGTTTTGAGTTACAAATATGAGCAACCGCACCAGTATCAAATACCCAGGAGCTACTACGAGTACTGGTAAGGTACATATCAATAACATGTATATCACATATACCTTTGGTGTTGCCGGCCTTCTTGTCCGCTGAGTATTTGGGGCACTCCGCTTCCAGTGACCACTTCCCTTGCAATAAAAACACCCAGTCTCAGGCTTGGGTCCATTCTTTAACTTCTTCCCGGCAGCTTGCTTACCGGGTGCGGCAACTCCCTTGCCGTCCTTCTTGATGTTCTTTTTACCCTTGCCTTTCTTGAACTTAGTGGTTTTATTCACCATCAACACTTGATGTTCCTTTTTGATTTCCACCTCCGCTGATTTCAGCATTGAATATACCTCAGGAATGGTCTTTTCCATCCCCTGCATATTGAAGTTCATCACAAAGCTCTTGTAGCTCGGTGGAAGCGACTGAAGGATTCTGTCAATGACCGCGTCATCCGGGATATTAACTCCCAGCTGAGTGAAGCGATTATGCAACCCAGACATTTTGAGTATGTGCTCACTGACAGAACTATTTTCCTCCATCTTACAACTGAAGAACTTGTTGGAGACTTCATATCTCTCGACCCGGGCATGAGCTTGGAAAACCATTTTCAGCTCTTCGAACATCTCATATGCTCCGTGTTGCTCAAAATGCTTTTGGAGCCCCGGTTCTAAGCTGTAAAGCATGCCGCACTGAACGAGGGAGTAATCATCAACACGTGACTGCCAAGCATTCATAACGTCTTGGTTCTCTGGGATGGGTGCGTCACCTAGCGGTGCTTCTAGGACATAATCTTTCTTGGCAGCTATGAGGATGATCCTCAGGTTCCAGACCCAGTCCGTATAGTTGCTGCCATCATCTTTCAGCTTGATTTTCTCTAGGAACGCGTTGAAGTTGAGGACAACATGGGCCATTTGATCTACAAGACATATAGTAAAGATTTTAGACTAAGTTCATGATAATTAAGTTCATCTAATCAAATTATTCAATGAACTCCCACTCAGATAGACATCCCTCTAGTCATCTAAATGAAACATGATCCGAGTCAACTAGGCCGCGTCCGATCATCACGTGAGATGGACTAGTCAACATCGGTGAACATCTCCATGTTGATTGTATCTTCTATACGACTCATGCTCGACCTTTCGGTCTTTTGTGTTCTGAGGCCATGTCTGTACATGCTAGGCTCGTCAAGTCAACTTAAGTGTATTGCGTGTGTAAATCTGGCTTACACCCGTTGTATTCGAACGTTAGAATCTATCACAGCCGATCATCACATGGTGCTTCGAAACAACGAACCTTCGCAACGGTGCACAGTTAGGGGGAACACTTTCTTGAAATTATTACGAGGGATCATCTTATTTAAGCTACCGTCGTTCTAAGCAAATAAGATGTAAAACATGATCACCATCACATGCAATCAAATAGTGACATGATATGGCCAATATCATTTTCTCCTTTTGATCTCCATCTTCGGGGCTCCATGATCATTGTTGTCACCGGCATGACACCATGATCTCCATCATCATGATCTCCATCATCGTGTCTTCTTGAAGTTGTCTCATCATCTATTAACTTCTACTACTATGGCTAACGCTTTAGCAATAAAGTAAAGTAATTACATGACATTTATGTTGACACGCAGGTCATAAATAAATTAAGACAACTCCTATGGCTCCTGCCGGTTGTCATACTCATCGACATGCAAGTCGTGATTCCTATTACAAGAACATGATCAATCTCATACATCACATATATCATTCATCACATCCTTTTGGCCATATCACATCACACGGCACATGCTGCAAAAACAAGTTAGACGTCCTCTAATTGTTGTTGCAAGTTTTTACGTGGCTGCTATAGGTTTCTAGCAAGAACGTTTCTTACCTACGCCAAACCACAATGTGATATGCCAATTTATATTTACCCTTCATAAGGATCCTTTTCATCGAATCCGATCCGACTAAAGTGGGAGAGACTGACACCCGCTAGCCACCTTATGCAACTAGTGCATGTCAGTCGGTGGAACCAGTCTCACGTAAGCATACGTGTAAGGTCGGTCCGGGCCGCTTCATCCCACGATGCCGCCGAATCAAGATAAGACTAGTAACGGCAAGTAAATTGACAATATCGACGCCCACAACCGCTTTGTGTTCTACTCGTGCATAGAAACTATGCATAGACCTAGCTCATGATTCCACTGTTGGGGAACGTAGCAGAATTTTCAAATTTTCTACGCATCACCAAGATCAATCTATGGAGTCATCTAGCAACGAGGGAGAGGGGAGTGCATCTACATACCCTTGTAGATCGCGAGCGAAAGCTTTCAAGAGAACGGGGTTGATGGAGTTGTACTCGTCGTGATCCAAATCACCGATGACCTAGCGCCAAACGGACGGCACCTCCGCGTTCAACACACGTACGGTTGGGAAGACGTCTCCTCCAACTTGATCCAGCATGTAACACCCTCGATGCGGCTATATCTCCTACGTGTCGAAGCACGACTTAGAGGCATAACCGCATTGAAAGCAATGTCGCAAGTAAGGTAATCTTCACAACAACCCATGTAAATAGATAAAAGGGGAAAGGATACATAGTTGTCTTACACTCGCCACGTCACACAAATACATGAATAACATTACAATCATCCAATACACTCATGGTCCGACTACGATTCCAAAATAAAAGATTAACCCCCACATGCGACACGGTCCCCGATCGCCCCAACTGGGCACCACTACTGATCATCTGGGAACGACACATAGTAACAGCGAGATTCTTCATCGAACTCCCACTTGAGCTCAAGTGCATCGTCTGGAGCGGTATCATCGGTCCCTGCATCTGGTTTTGGAAGTAAACTGTGAGTCACGGGGACTCAGCAATCTCGCACCCTCGCGATCAAGACTATTTAAGCTTATAGGTAAGGCAAGGTAATATGTGGAGCTGCAGCAAGCGACTAGCATATATGGTGTCTAACCTGTTCGCAAAAGAGAGCGAGAAGAGAAGGCAAAGCATGGACGAATAACTATGATCAAGAAGTGATCCTAGAACAACCTACGTCAAACATTACTCCAACACCATGTTCACTTCCCGGACTCCGCCGAGAAGAGACCATCACGGTTACACACGCGGTTGATTCATTTTAATTAAGTTAAGTTTCATGTTATCTACAACCGGACATTAACAAATTCCCATCTTCCCATAACCGCGGGCACGACTTTCGAAAGTTCAAATCCCTGCAGGGGAGTCCCAACTTAGCGCATCACAAGCTCTCATGGTCAACGAAGGATATTCCTTCTCCCGAGACATTCCGATCAGAGTCGGCATCCCGGTTTTTCAAGACATCCTCGACAATGGTAAAACAAGTCCAGCAACACCGCCCGAATGTGCCGACAAATCCCGATAGGAGCTGCACATATCTGATTCTCAGGGCCCACTCGGATAAGCAATCCGTACAACTAAAACCAGCCCTTGAGTTTCCCCGAGGTGGCGCT
>NC_041380.1:491738649-491770623 GCF_002162155.2 Triticum dicoccoides
GGGCTCCGAAAACCCAAGGGAAAAAGAGGCTAGGTGGCAAATGGTAAAACCAAGGTTGGGCATTACCGGAGGAGTTTTATTCAAGGCGAACTGTCAATGGGTTCCCATTATAACCCAACCGCGTAAGGAACGCAAAATCCGGGAACATAACACCGATATGACGGAAACTAGGGCGGCAAGAGTGGAATAAAACACTAGGCAAAAAGGTCGAGCCTTTCACCCTTTACCAAGTATATTGGTGCATTAAGATAAACAAGATAATATGGTGATATCCCAACAATGGAACGATCTCCAATCTTCACCTGCAACTAGCAACGCTATAAGAGGGGCTGAGCAAAGCGGTAACATAGCCAATCAACGGTTTGCTAGGACATGGTGGGTTAGAGGTTTGACATGGAAATTTGGGAGGCATGATAAGCAAGTGGTAGGCATAGTAGCATATGCATAGCAAAAGAGCGAGCATCTAGCAAGCAAAGATAGAAGTGATTTCAAGGGTGTGATCATCTTGCCTGCAAAGTTGTCAGAGTTGACTTGATCCTCGTAAGCGAACTCAACGGGCCCCTCGTTCACAAAATCGTCTCCTGGCTCTACCCAAACAAGAACAACAAGCAAACAGAACACAATCAACCGCGTGCAATGCTCAAGCAATATGATGCAAACATGGTATGCTATGCGGGATGCGGTATGCGATGCATATGCAAGATTTGACAAGGAATGATTGAACCTGGCCTCAACATGGAAATCCAAGAGTGCCACTGGAAAGGTGAGGTGATTTCGGTTGAAATCGATATAAAATCACCGGAATCGGATGCACGGTTTGGAAATGGCAAGCAAAACAAATATGGCACCGGTCTGCGATAATCAGCAAGTGACCAACTAAATCATCAAGATAAATATGCTACAACTCTCAAGCATAACAAAAAAATACATGGCAGGGATCCACTCATGATGCTTGACAAAAGATGAACACTGAGCTACGGCTAATTCATCCATTAACAGGTTCAAACCAGCATGGCGAAAGTGCAAATGATAACAGGTTTCAGACTTAATGAAATTAACACAAGTCTGGAATTTATCATCGGGAAGCACAATTTAGAGCTTGAAAACTACATGCTCCAGGAACTTAACATGGCAATGCAAGGCATGGCATGAGGCTACTCAAAGCAATTAACAAAAGTCCCTTAGTGACCTTGAGCCAAAAGGGATCAGAAAATACAATTGCAAGCATGTGAACATGGCAAAAACATAAACAGATTTCAGACTTAGTGAAACAATTGGAGCACGTAAATCAGTTAACGAGTAGGCATGTTTACGAGCTCGAAGCACTCACTACAGAGCATGGCATGACAAACTAAGCATACACCCATCAAGAATACATATCATAGAAGCTAGAAATGGCAAGAACAACAACATAGCATGCACGGATCAAAAGCAACATCCTCGGCAAAATCGCTAATCATGTCAACAATCTGCCAGGATTCACGATATAGCAAAAGTAGAGCTCGATTGACTCAAGATAGAGTGCTCCATAAATGCAAACAAAGACATGGATGGATAGAGCACCATAATGTTAACAAATCATCCTTAGTGATCATCCTCAAAAGAGGCACAAATCACTAGGAAACAACATGAACATATGGCATATCAACAAAATCAGGACAAGGACTTGGTGAAATTCTAAGTCCCTGAAATCAGCCTTACCGATTACAATACTTTGCAAGCTTGTGCTAGTCACCACACATATCACAAAAATACATGGTAAGCACCTCTGTAAAGATGGCATGGTATATAACAAAACACATGTAGAGCTCAGGATCATAGCATGCACACATTAAACATGGCAAAAATGACAAATAGCTATTTGATGCAACAGATCTGACAAATTCACCACATATACCTCTTTCAACAGCATTTCGGGCATCAAGATGAGCTCAAATGAAAAAGATGCTATGAGATGAAATGATGTACTCGTCGAGTCGAACATTTTGATATGCTACACGCACAAATCGGAGCTACGGATGCAGAGATACGACATGATGAATATTGCAAAAAAAATAAGGGGAGAGGGGGAAAGTCAACCCTAGAACTCCCAGATCTGGATCGGGGCGAGCACTGTAGTGATGCACTGTTCACCGGCGCGCGAACCGTGGATGGCCGGCCAGAGAGGGAGGCGCCGGGGCCGGATCCGGGTCGGAGGTGAACGGGGGCGGCGTCGGCGGTCGTCGGACGGCGGCGGAGGAGGTCCGGCGACCTCGCTGTGGCGGCGGGGCGAGGTCCGGCGAGCTCGCTGTGGCGGCGGGGCGAGGTCCGGCCGGCGCGTGGTTGGCGCGGCGGTGGTCGTCAATGGCGGCGCGGCGGGCGGCCGGGAGAAGAGGCGCCGGGCGCGGGGAAGACGAGGCGGCGCGGGCGGGGGCCTCTGGCCCGGCTCGGCGGCGGGAAGGGCCGCGCGTGGGCCAGGCGGGCCGGCGTGGGCGAGGCGGCAATGTGGGGCGTGCGCTGCCACGTGGCACGCCCCGGTTGGCAGCGGCGATTGCATCCAGTGCGGGCGGACGTGTCCGCGCGCGGAGAGAGAATTTCTAGGGTTTTGGAAGGAGGGGATCCGGGAATTTTTGGAGGAGACCTAGTTTTATAGGTAGGAGGAGCTAGGAGGCTCCAAATTGAGCACGGTTTGCGGCCACGCGATCGTGATTAAATGATCTAGATGATGGAGAGGGTTTAGGTGGGTTTTGGGCCAAATTGTAAGGGTGTTGGTCTACAACACAAACGAGGCCTTCTCGGTCCCTCGGTTAACCGTTGGAGTATCAAACGAAGTCCAAATGGCACGAAACTTGACAGGTGGTCTACCGGTAGTAAACCAAGGCCTCTTGGCAAGTCTCGATCCAATCCAGAAATGTTTAACCCCCACACACGAAAAGAGGTAGAAAGGGGCACCGGAGGAGATAGGAGCGCCGGAATGCAAAACGGACAACGGGGAAAATGCTCAGATGCATGAGACGAACACGTATGCAAATGCAATGCACATGATGACATGATATGAGATGCATGAAAAAGGCAACAACACACGGAGGCAAAAACCCGAACCCGAGGAAAATAAAATAACTTAGGCCGGAAACGGCAAGAGTTGGAGTATAGATAAGGTAAATTACATCCGGGGTGTTACATAACAAGGGGGAAGGAGAGGTTGATGGAGATCCAGCAGCATGACGGCATGGTGGTGGAAGCAACGGCGATCTCGGCAGGGCTTCGCCAAGCTTAGCGAGAGGGAGAGGTGTCACGGGAGGGAGAGGAAGGCGCCAGGGGCTAGGGTGCGGCTGCCCTCCCTCCTCCCACTATATATAGGATCCCTAGGGGGGGCACCGGCCCTAGGAGATGGGATCTCCAAGGGAGGCGGTGGCCAAGGGGGGTGGAGTGCCCCCCAAGCCAAGTGGGGCGCCCCCACCCCTAGGGTTTCCAACCTTAGGCGTAGAGGGAGGCCCATGGGGGGCGCACCAGCCCACTAGGGGCTGGTTCCCCTCCCACTTCAGCCCATGGGGCCCTCCGGGATAGGTGGCCCCACCCGGTGGCCCCCGGGACCCTTCCGGTGGTCCCGGTACAATACCGATTACCCCCGAAACTTTCTCGATGGCCGAAACTTGACTTCCTATATATAATTCTTCACCTCCGGACCATTCCGGACCTCCTCGTGACGTCCGGGATCTCATCCGGGACTCCAAACAACTTTCGGGTTACCGTATACTAATATCTCAACAACCCTAGCGTCACTGAACCTTAAGTGTGTAGACCCTACGGGTTCGGGAGACACGTAGACATGACCGAGACGACTCTCCGGTCAATAACCAACAGCGGGATCTGGATACCCATGTTGGCTCCCACATGCTCCTCGATGATCTCATCGGATGAACCACGATGTCGAGGATTCAATCAATCCCGTATACAATTCCCTTTGTCAATCGGTACGTTACTTGCCCGAGACTTGATCATCGGTATCCCAATACCTCGTTCAATCTCGTTACCGACAAGTCACTTTACTCATACCGTAATGCATGATCCCATGACCAACCACTTGGTCACATTGAGCTCATTATGATGATGCATTACCGAGTGGGCCCAGAGATACCTCTCCGTCATACGGAGTGACAAATCCCAGTCTCGGTTCATGCCAACCCAACAGACACTTTCAGATATACCCGTAGTGCACCTTTATAGTCACCCAGTTACGTTGTGACGTTTGGCACACCCAAAGCACTCCTACGATATCCGGGAGTTGCACAATCTCATGGTCTAAGGAAATGATACTTGACATTTGGAAAAGCTCTAGCAAACGAACTACACGATCTTTGAGCTATGCTTAGGATTGGGTCTTGTCCATCACATCATTCTCCTAATGATGTGATCCCGTTATCAATGACATCTAATGTCCATAGTCAGGAAACCATGACTATCTTTTGATCAACGAGCTAGTCAACTAGAGCTCACTAGGAACATGTTGTGGTCTATGTATTCACACATGTATTACGATTTCCGGATAACACAATTATGGCATGAACAATAGAAAATTATCATGAACAAGGAAATATAATAATAACCATTTTATTATTGCCTCTAGGGCATATTTCCAACACTTTACTCATTCCGTAATGCATCATCCCGCAACTAACTCATTAGTCACATTGCTTGCAAGACTTATAGTGATGTGCATTACCGGGAGGGCCCAGAGATACCTCTTCGATACTCGGAGTGACAAATCCTAATCTCAATCTATGCCAACTCAACAAACACCTTCGGAGACACCAGTAGAGCATCTTTATAATCACCCAGTTACGTTGTGACGTTTGATAGCACACAAGGTGTTCCTCCGGTATTGGGGAGTTGCATAATCTCATAGTGAGGGGAATATGTATAAGTCATGAAGAAAGCAATAGCAATATAACTAAACGATCATTATGCTAAGCTAACAGATGGGTCTTGTCCATCACATCATTCTCTAATGATGTGATCGCGTTCATCAAATGATAACACATGTCTATGGTTAGGAAACTTAACCATCTTTGATCAACGAGCTAGTCAAGTAGAGGCATACTAGGGACTCTCTGTTTTGTCTATGTATTCACACATGTACTAAGTTTCCGGTTAATACAATTCTAGCATGAATAATAAACATTTATCATGATATAAGGAAATATAAATAACAACTTTATTATTGCCTCTAATGCATATTTCCTTCAGTCTCCCACTTGCACTAGAGCCAATAATCTAGATTACATAGTAATGATTGTAACACCCATGGAGTCTTGGTGCAGATCATGTTTTTCTCGTGAGAGAGGCTTTGTCAATGTGTCTGCAACATTCAGATCTATATGTATCTTTCAAATCTCTATGTCTCTCTCCTCGACTTGATCGCGGATGGAATTGAAGCTTCTCTTGATGTGTTTGGTTCTCTTGTGAAATCTGGATTCCTTTGCCAAGGCTATTGCTCTAGTATTGTCACAAAAGATTTTCATTGGACCCGATGCACTAGGTATTACACCTAGATCGGATATGAACTCCTTCATCCAGACTCCTTCATTTGCTGCTTCCGAAGCAGCTATGTACTCCACTCACACGTAGATCCTGCCACGACGCTTTGCTTGGAACTGCAACAACTTACAGCTCCACCATTCAATATAAATATGTATCCGGTTTGTGACTTAGAGTCATCCGAATCAGTGTTAAAGCTTGCATCGAAGTAACCAATTATGACAAGCTCTTTATCACCTCCATAAACGAGAAATATATCCTTAGTCCTTTTTAGGTATTTCAGGATGTTCTTGACCACTGTCCAATGATCCACTCCTGGATTACTTTGGTACCTCCTTGCTAAACTTATAGCAAGACACACATCAGGTCCGGTACACAGCATTGCTTACATGATAGAGCCTATGGTTGAGGCGTAGGAAATGACTTTCATTTTCTCTCTATCTTTTGTAGTGGTCGGGCATTGAGTCTGACTCAATTTCACACCTTGTAACATAGGCAAGAACGCTTTCTTTGACTGATCCATTTTGAACTTCTTCAAAACTTTATCAAGGTATGTGCTTTGTGAAAATCCAATTAAGTGTCTTGATCTATCTCTATAGATCTTGATGCCCAATAAATAAGCAGCTTCACCAATGTCTTTCATTGAAAAAATCTTATTCAAGTATCCTTTTATGCTATCCAGAAATTCTATCTTATTTCCAATCAATAATATGCCATCCACATATAATATTAGAAATGCTACAGAGCTCCCACTCACTTTCTTGTAAATACAAGCTTCTCCAAAAGTCTGTATTAAACCATATGCTTTGATCACACTATCAAAGCGTATATTCCAACTCCGAGGGGCTTGCACCAGTCCATAAATGGATCGCTGGAGCTTGCACACTTTGTTAGCACCTTTTGGATCGACAAAACCTTCTGGTTGCATCATATACAACTCTTCTTTAAGATATCCATTATGGAATGCAATTTTGACATCCATTTGCCAAATTTCATAATCATAAAATGCGGCAATTGCTAACATGATTCAGATAGACTTAAGCATCGCTACAGGTGAGAAGGTCTCATCGTAGTCAACCCCTTGAACTTGTCGAAAACCTTTCGCAACAAGGCGAGCTTTGTAGACAGTAACATTATCGTTAGTGTCAGTTTTCTTCTTGAAGATCCATTTATTCTCTATGGCTTGCCGACCATCGGGCAAGTCAACCAAAGTCCACACTTTGTTCTCATACATGGATCCCATCTCAGATTTTGTCGTGGAAGTGTCACGGTAGATGTCCTCATGGAAGGACTTAGTTGTGGAGACATTGCGACGAGGTTAGCTTAAAGGAGTTAAACGGGACAAAGGACGCGAAGAGTTTATACTGGTTCGGCCCCTTGCAGTGAAGGTAAAGGCCTACTCCAGTTGAGGTGGTATTGCTAGGGTTTCGATTACCAGGGAGCAAACAGGCTCTGCCTGGCTCTTGATTTGATGTTTCTTGCCCTAATCCACTGCCGGGTCGTCCCCTTATATACACTGGTTGACGCCCTGTGGCCTACAGAGTCACGCCGGCTCATAGAACGTGTCTGGCTCGGTGACGTATCTTACATGCCTTATACTACAAGTGTACTCTGGGCTTGGGCCTTAAAGGTCTCTGGGCTTGGGCCTCTTACCGGCCTATCTATGAACCGCCATCTCGTATACTCTTGGGCTTCATGGATGAACCGTCATTGTGGTTGACCCGGCCCCTCCTGGGCGGGTCATACCTGATAGTCATATCCCCAACATTAGGCCCAGGTTGATTTGAACTTGTTCAGGTCAATCTTCAACACTTAGTGGTTGTTTGGATATAGGGAATTAGATGTGGGATTTTAGAAAATGAGTTTTTAGGAAAACCGACTTTGGTTAGTTATTCTGTTAAAGTAAGTACGTACAATACTTTGTTTGGATGAGAAAAATAGTAAAGCATGGATACGCAGCTCCATCACACAACGACTTAGTCAAAATTCCAATATGTTCCTTCAGCCGATCTATTGAGATGCTGGGCTTAGCTGGAGCGTCTCCGTCGAGCGCTCGTGTCAGCCTCGCTGCGGCCGCTTCCCCAAATACGGCGACAGAGACAAGGGCGCTGTCGGTGGCGTCGTTGAGGACATAACGAACCAGGTTGCCGGCGGCCGGCCATGCAGCAGTGTCCTCTGTGCGCCGCTGGGATGACCAGGGAGGGAGCGGTGCTTACGATGTGATGCCATTCGCCGCTCATGTTCATTGGGGAGATCAGGTTTTAGCAATGGCCGGTAGGACGAATACATCAGCTATGGCACTATGTGCTCCGCGGCAGCTCCTAGCTCGCCAAGTCGCCATGCCACACATACGGCAATAGGCACATCCGAGACCCGAACAACATGCTCGCCGATGCTTGTAGAGGACGTCGCGAAACATGCGATTCATCGCCGTGTCACATGACGATGGCCACGTCCGGGCCAGAGCGGCTCGCCGACCGGCACTGACTGCCAGCGTCGCCTCGCATGTGCCTGCAGAGGAAGTGGTGGTGCTCTAATGCGTCGCCGTGCGACACGATGACGACCATGTCCGGGCCTGAGCGGCGAGCTCACCCACTCGGCGGCGACTCGCTCATGCCCGAAGATGATGTCATGGGGTGCTCGTGATGCGCCCAACGCGTCTTTGTAGTGTAGCATCTGGCCAGGTAAGATTGCGGTCGTTGTCTTCGGCAGAAGGAAGAGCACGTCGGCCATGGCACCATGCGCTCCGTACATGGCCGCCGTATTCATAAAACTCGTTTATATAAAAACGCCAAATAGTCATTTTTCTATAAGCCGGGTTTTTGAGGTTTTGTAGAACTCAGTTTTCTTTATCCATGATTTGGTTAGGTGATCCAAACAAGATTTTTGGTTGTTACAACTGAAATTGCGTTTAACTAGAACTAGTTCTCTATAATCTTGCTATCCAAACGACCCCTTAGAAAAAATCCTTCTTCCTCTGCTGTGAAACATTGTAACCCACCATGACGTGATCTCCGGAAATTATGGAAACCCGCCACGACGTCATCTTTAACGGATCTTTTATCCTTCATGATCTTCCGAAAACCGAGGCGTTCAATTAGTTGGATAATCATCATTTGGCCTCCTCATTTTTCGCGCCTGTCTGTTACTCTTTTCCTTATAAATAGGGTCAAACCACCCCTTTATCATTCTCCTCTCTTCTCCTTCTCGTCTTCTTCTTCCTCGCAACGCACCAGCACTCACGAGCTCCACCACCGTCGACCTCTGTGCCCTTCATCAACCCCGGCCGCTGCATCGCCTTGAACGGTCCAGAAACGCCGCACCTCCATTGTTAGCTAGCACCAGTAAGTCTCCCTTTTTCCTTTTCATGGATCTGTTCTTTAGGGTTTCGGTGTTCGTCGGTGTTCATCGCTGCTCCTCCTTCTCCTTTCTAGATCGCGTAGTTTTGATGTGAAAATAATGTAGGAACTGTGCGATAACAGTGTCAGCACCCGCTTTTGATATCAGAACATATCCTCATCGCGATAAATCTCTTCTGGGGCACCTCTAGTTTTTCTGCTGCCGCCTCTGTAGGTTTAAAATTTATTTCCTTTTTCTGAACAGCTGTAGATCCGAATTTATAACTTTAACCTATGGAACCTGTTTGTCCCAACTCTTAGCAAATTTCTCTCTTGGTAGATCTTGAATATCTTAGTCATGGTAGCTTACTTTGTCGGCTTATTGTTACTTCATATATCATTAGCCCTTGCTTAAGCTGCCATTCTGAATATACACTGCAACTGTTAACTTATGATTTCATCAACTAACTTGAGCCGGTAAATTATTCCCTTCCTTTAGGTTGTCCTTTCACCATGCCGTGAAAGACAGTTACTACATGTAACTAGGTTTGCTCCATCGTCATTGAGGGTACTTTAAAAGATTTTGTCACAGTTGGATATTTGCCAAAGAAAAGTGTCATGCATTACCGCGCTCCTGACCCGGGCGAAGAGAGACCTCAGCCAAAGGACGGTGAAGTCATTGTATTCACTGATCATATGAACTGGGGCTTCTCACCGCCCGGCTCTAAATTCTTTAGGGATGTTCTGCACTTCTTCAAACTCCATCCTCAAGACATTGGACCTAACTCTGTGTCAAACATCTGTAACTTTCAAGTTTTCTGTGAAGTATACCTTCAAGAAGAGCCTAGTGTTGAGCTTTTCAGGGAATACTTCTATCTGAACCGGCAAAATGAGTTCACAAACGGGCCCAGCTTGGAACTTGGTGGAATTTCAATTCAACGCAGAAGAGACGCCATCTTCTCTCAAGTAGCTCTACCGAGTCACCCCAAGGACTGGAATCAGACATGGTTCTATTGTAAAGATATCTCGCCATCTGATGAAAATTCATTGTCGGGTTATCGTGCTGAGTGTCTAGACTCAAATTATCAACTCCCTGAGAAACTTACCACCGTCGAATGCAAGAAACTCGCCCCTACAATCAGAAAAGTCCAAGGCTTGCTAGGAAATGGTTTAACTGGAGTTGATTTAACCCGTTGTTGGGTCGCATGGCGGATCATACCCTTAAACCGCTGATCTGGCTTGATGTGTACTTATACCGGAGGAACAGATGATCCATTATGCCATATCTCTCTGCGTCTGACTGAAGAGGGCATTATTGAAATGGCAACAACACTTGTAAATAGCAAATTCGAAGACTGTAGCAAAGTGGGTCTAAATCCTTTCTGCAAGCTTAACCCACCGCCAGGCGTAAGTCTCTTGATTTCCCTTACTTTACTTCATCACCCAAACATTACGTGAACTCAAGTATGTTACTCTTCCGCAAGCTAAATCTGACTTCTGGAAGGCAAAAATATGACCACGAGGCTGCCAAAAAGGCTAGGGCTGCCAAAAGCCGCCAAAAAGACAAGCAAGAGACCTAGGAAGAAATCAAGCGCCTCTGATTTGCTTAAGCTGGATGACACCTCTGAGTCGGTGGTAGCCCTTGACTCTCTTGGCTCGTTTTTCAACCACCTTATTGACACTGACTACTACCAGGATGACACGGGAGCCAACCAAGCAGTTGAAGAAGAGGTAACTATTATTTTCTCCGACTCAGAACCTTTGCCAAGGCAGAAACTTCGACGAGTAACCCGGAAAGTAAGGTTTTCACACCCCTTGGCTTATTTAGATCCTCACTTTCTTTTGAAACGACAGCAACACGAGAGCCGCCGCCAGACTCGGACCAGTGGAGGCGAAGATTTATCCTCTAGTTTACCAAACACTCCTCGAAAATGCCAAAATGAGGTTCTTTTTAGCCTTAACTATTTTATTTACTGGCAAGATTCTTTCGTTAGCCACTCAATTCCTCCGATTCAATCTTGTAGGAGATTTCCCATTCTTCCTTTGGCGACTCATCTCAGACTCAACTGCCAGCTTCCAAGACTACCCCTTGGTAAGAATAATTACCTTTCTGTGCCTTTATATCCTCACCATTATGCTAACTTGCCTGAATTCTTTTAGGGGTCAAGCAAAACCCAACAAGAAAGTGAAGGTGACAAAACCGGCTGAAGACCCTAAAGCTGCTGAACCAGACCAGCAAGCTTCTGCACAAGAAGCCTCTGAACAACCAGAAGATCCTGCTTTCAATACTCAACCTGAGATGCCTAAGTTGCCTGTTGATGAAACCAACATTGACCCGTCAAGTACTGAACTGTCAAGCTCGCTTAACTCGTCAAAGACTCATGCTAAGGACATTCTGATCACTGGTACCGGCTTTACTGAACTGGGGAATCCAACTGTACTAGCCAGACATTCTGCCAAACAAGAAGTCATGGAGAGACGGAAAGTGAGGTTTGATGTCTCCCACTATGCTCACTTGAGTAATAGTGAAGTATTATTTGGTTATCTCAATCAATAACACTCCAGCCATGACTTAAACAGATGCACCAGAAGTATGAGGTACGTCATCCGGCTTACATAAGTTATATATCCTGCCAGCCCCCAAGTCTTCTGATTATGATAAGATTGAATAATCTGTAGACTTAAAAAACTTACAAGCTTCTATCCTAGACTCCCTCCAAGTCCAGTTTAAAACTAAACTAGATGTTAAAAAATAGCATAATTTTGCATTTGTAGTCCCCAAGGGCCAGTTTAATCAGTATGAATGAGCCGGTCCTATTGATCACTGTGTAAAAGAGAAGAACTTAACTGCATAGCCCGCATGAGTCGGCTGAGACTGTTTACAACACACCCACCTCATCCTTAGGAAGATACAAGCAATATGCATTAGCCCCCAAGTGCCAAGTGTTGTTGCTTGCAAAGCACTTGGGAATTTTAGTTATAAAAGCCATTTCCGTTGAAAAATTGCTTTGATAGACATTAGCCCCCAAGTGCCAAGTGTTGTTGCTTGCAAAGCGCCTGGGACTTATATTGTTGTAATCTGCCATGAAGTATGTTTGATAAATCTGTGCTGCCTGCAGGCTGCTACCACTGAATTGGAATCTCAACTGAACGATGCCAAGACCCAGCTGGCGGCTCAGGAAACTGAGACCCGGAAAGCTGAATCAAAATTCCAGTTTAGCATGTCAGAGTTGGAAATATTGAAGACCCGTTTTACTGTGGATAAAAAGGCTTGGGCAGAAGAAAAGACTGCCTCGATACAGCACGCTGAGAAGGCAGAGGCGGCTCTTCAGGAGGCCACCACTAAACTCACTGGTTTAAAACACCATGTGTCTCAGATGGTTTCTGCTATCTTTGGTGAGTCGCCTTGTTATTTATCCAAAGTATTTGTTGTCGTAATGTAAGCCGCCATTTTAACCAACCTATGACTTACTCAGGTCCCAGAAGCAGTAACCTTAGCCAAGTTTATACCCTTGTTGAGAAATTATATACTGGAGCTCAACATACACTGGCTACCATCTCCCTGGCTAATAAAGGACCCAATCTGTTAAGCGATCTGCTGAAGAGATTATCCATCCTGCCCACCAGAATCCAAGAGATAAAACGGTCTTGTGCAAGAGTCGGCGCTGTGATGGCCTTGAGCCGAGCCAAAGCGTGGGTACCGGAATTAGACCCGGCAGATGTGGCCAGTGGGTATCCTAGCTTAAAAGAAGATGGAACCTCTTTCCATCAGCAAGACTTTGCCGCCTCTGTCAAGGAGATTCGTCCTCATGCAACAGTCATTGCTGAAGAGACCAATCTTTCCAAACATCAGCCGGCTTATGATGCGGATAATCAGAAGATGCATACGCCTGCGTATAATGTGATGGACTTAATTCCGCCAATTCATAAGCACACCTTCGCCCCTGATATTGACCCATCCAATCTGATTAACGACGAAGCTGAATTCTTCACCTTGCGTGGCTTTGACTGGTCGAAACCAAACCTCCAGACAGCGGAGGAGGAAGAAGAACCGTCAAGGGATGAACCGGAGGCCTCCCGTCAGCAAGACGAAGAAGAGTGAACCACCAGGCGGGTTAAAGACTTGAGCTTTGACAAAACACTAGACCTCATATTGGCTCATGGAGCTATGTAATAGGGTAGTTAAAACTTGAATTGGCCGTGCCATTGCGCACGTTTTCTGTTTTCTGTAACACTGATGATCCACCGGCCACTCTTCGTATGATAGTCTTTAACTTATGCAGATTTGAATTATTATGATCCTGCACACAAAGAAAACACAAGGGCCCTGGCGGCTTACCGCCGGGCGGGTCATGATACCCGATTAAGCCGCTGGGGACGAATAGTCCATGACCAGGGCCGGTCTAATAATTGCTAAGTAAAATAACATACCTGTGATATATACTTAAACTGCCGGCTTATCAGCTTCGTGCAATTTAAAGGTGTGAGAACTATCACTTCAACCATGGTATTCATTATGCTTTTGGCGATGTAGAGTCTGTCCTCCCGACGGGTTGTATAAACCCAAAGCGTGCTTCCAATGTAAGCCGTAAACAGGGCAACTGGGCCCAACTTATAAAAAAACCCAGAAAGCAGCGAAAAACTCAAATACGAATAAGAAATCAAAAGAAATTCATGGCTTTGTAGACTGTTAAAGTAAAGTGTCATCTTCAATGAAACTAGACGGAGCCACTGGATTGTTCGCGCTGCCGTGATCCTGAGTCATAGTGTGCCCAATCGACATTTGAACCCTAGATAAGTCTGGTCTTGCTCAAATACTTATGAGGAGTACGCGGGGTCGGAGCAACATTATCATGGGCCGATTTATCCAAGTTTCAAGGAAGGCGACTTTTGAATCCTGGATCCATCTGACTCTGTAAACCGTACTCTCGCATGACAAGCCACCGTTTGAACCTTAATCGAGCTCAGATCTTGGTCGAATACACCGTAAACACTGATCGTTAAGAGTTTGGCGGGTCAATCAGGATGACCTGATGGAGTTGAAGCAGCTGGCGTTACAGGTAGTACGACCCGGTCAGAGTTTGTTCTCTTCGGTCGAATACGCCTATGTTTGAACAAACCTGGTCAAGAGGGTAGTAACGCTATGTTCTTTTTGGTCGAATACGCCTATGTTTGAACAGGTAGCCCCCAATTGACATACTTACAAGCATGGCGTTGAGCCAATCAAAAGGGTACCAAAATCTATGTTCTCTTTGGTGAATACACCTATGTTTGAACAGGAAGCCCCCAATTGACCATATAACCTTTTGGCCTTGCGCCGATCACATGGTTACTGACAGCTATGCTCGATGAGCAGGAAGCCCCCAAGTGATCATATAAGGTTTGGCATTGCGCCTGATCAAGAGGGTACTGACAGCTATGCTCAATGAGCAGGAAGCCCCCAACTGATCATCAGGGACCTATGTTTGAGCTGTGCTATGCATCCAACTCTCTTTGGTCCTGAAAGTTGTGGGCGTCAAGCCTCTTAAATGATGATAAAGACTTAGCTTTGAATAAGTAAAACGATAGAGGCCCTGAATTGTCAGGGATGCCGGCTTTATTATACTGCTTATAATATATACATCAGATAACTATGTACAGCATGAGAGCCGGAGGCTCAAGTATAGTAGGGTCGAAGATTAGCAATGTTCCACGACCGACGGGTCTCCTCCTCCGATGTGCGTGAGTCCTTGTTGTCGCGAACGACGATAAGGTAGTATTACCCATTATGTAGATTCTTGCTGACCACAAAAGGTCCTTTCCAAGGTGGTGATAACTTGTGCATATCTGCCTGATCTTGGATGAGCCGGAGCACTAAGTCGCCTTCTTCAAAGGTTCTGGTTTTGACCAGGTGGCTGGGATAACACCATAAGTCTTGATGGTAAATCGCGGAACGAGCCGCCACAAGGTCACGCTCCTCATCCAATAAGTCAAGTGCATCTTGACGCGCTGGCCCCATCGTGAGCGCCAACTGTCGTGGAAGTTTCACGGCAGATGTCCTCATGGAAGGACTTAGTTGTGGAGCCATTGCGATGAGGTTAGCTTAAAGGGGTTAAACGGGACAAAGGACACGGAGAGTTTATACTGGTTCGGCCCCTTGCGGTGAAGGTAACGGCCTACTCCAGTTGAGGTGGTATTGCTAGGGTTTCGATTACCAGGGAGCAAACACGCTTTGCCTGGCCCTTGATTTGTTGTTTCTTTCCCTAAGACGCTGTCGGGTCATCCCCTTATATACACGGCCTAACGCCATGCGGCCTACAGAGTCACGCTGGCTCATACAACGTGTCCGGCTCGTTGACGTATCTTACATGCCTTATACTACAAGTCTACTCATACATGGCGGTTTACACTTACGGGCCTTAAGCCGTCTCTGGGCTTGGGCCTCTTACCGGCCTATCTATGAACCGCCGTTTGGTATACTCTTGGGCTTCATGGATGAATCGCCATTGTGGTTGACCCGGCCCCTCCTGGGCGGGTCATACCTGATAGTCATATCCCCAACAGATTTCATGGCCACAAGCCATTTTGCGGAATCTGGGCTCATCATCGCTTCCTCATAGTTCATCGGTTCGTCATGGTCTAGTAACATGACTTCCAGAACAGGATTACCGTACCACTCTATTGCGGATCGTACTCTGGTTGACCTACGAGGTTCGGTAGTAACTTGATCTGAAGTTTCATGATCATCATCGTTAGCTTCCTCACTAATTGGTGTAGGAATCACTGGAACTAATTTCTGTGATGAAATACTTTCCAATTCCGGAGAAGGTACAATTACCTCATCAAGTTCTACTTTCCTCCCACTCACTTCTTTCGAGAGAAACTCCTTCTCTAGAAAGGATCCATTATTAGCAACGAATATCTTGCCTTGGGATCTATGATAGAAGGTGTACCCAACAATCTCCTTTGGGTATCCTATGAAGACACATTTCTCTGATTTGGGTTCGAGCTTATCAGGTTGAAGCTTTTTCACATAAGCATCGCAGCCCCAAACTTTAAGAAACGACATCTTAGGTTTCTTGCTAAACCACAGTTCATATGGTGTCATCTCAACGGATTTAGATGGTGCCCTATTTAACGTGAATGCAGCCATCTCTAAAGCATAACCCCAAACAATAGCGGAAAATCGGTAAGAGACATCATAGATCGCACCATATCTAATAAAGTATGGTTACGACGTTCGGACACACCATTACGATGTGGTGTTCCAGGTGGTGTGAGTTGCGAAACTATTCCACATTGTTTCAAATGAAGACCAAACTCGTAACTCAAATATTCCCCTCCATGATCAGATCGTAGAAACATTATTTTCTTGTTACGATGATTTTCCACTTCACTCTGAAATTCTTTGAACTTTTCAAATGTTTTAGACTTATGTTTCATTAAGTAGATATAACCATATCTGCTCAAATCATCTGTGAAGGTCGGAAAATAACGATACCTACCACGAGCCTGAACACTCATCGGACCGCATACATCAGTATGCATTATTTCCAATAAGTCAGTGGCTCGCTTCATTGTTTCGGAGAACGGAGTCCTAGTCATCTTGCCCATGAGGCATGGTTCACAAGCATCAAGTGATTCATGTCAGCATTCTGGGAACGGGGGTCCCCAGACTTGCCTACCTGCGGCCTGCAGCGTGGCTCAAGTGGGGGCCTAGCACAGCCCATCTTCATCAGCTCAAGCTCAAGACCCTCGCGAGGGGCCAAGCCTCGCGGGGCGGACGACCTGAAGCTTCCTCAGAGGCAGCCTCATCAGGTAGGCTCGCGAGGAGGTGAAGAGATCAAGGCGGGGATACCTCACGAGGAGCCCGTGACGCAAGCCATGATGATCGAGACCAGGCAGGCGCCGGCCTGCGCAGTGTCCTTGTTTCCCCTTTGGTCCAAAGGGGGCAAGCACATGTCAAGGCAGCGGGCAAAGGTTACCATTCCGGTGCAACGAGACCAAGACCAGCAGAGCGGCAGGATGGAGGTCACCGTGGAGCCCAAGACAGCGTCATCACCAGTACTTTTGGCAGCTGAAGACCACCTTTGGTCAGGATAACTTGTACTAGATGTTCCCCTTCAAAATGGCCAATTGTTGGCGCCCTTCCCGCTCATTATTTGGGGAGAGGCCCAGGGCATCTATAAATAGAGCTAGCCACCAAAGAGTAAAAAGAAGACAAGGAGGGACCGAAAAAGAGAGATAGAGAGAGAGAGGCGACTAAACTTGCCCAAGAAGTTCATCGCACCAGCTCAAGAACACCTCTCGCGAGGCTGTTCTTCCCTTGTACTGTTCATTATCAGCCCCTGAGGCAATCCACCACACCACACACTGGAGTAGGGTATTACACCACAACGGTGGCCCGAACCAGTATAAACCTTGTGTCCCTTGTGTTGTTCGTTGTTTCCAGCTTAGATCACGCGAGGAGATTGGACGCAGATCGGTAGGGGAGAGATCTCCGCGTGCACCCCAGTGTTCGAACCTCAAGGGTCTGTCGGAACCCGAAATTCGACATTTGGCGCCAGGTAGGGGTGCGCCAGAATCTTTATTCCGCTGTTCGCGTACGATCTTCCGTCGTGTCCATGGCTGACGCTCGTCGGGCTCGCGCCGAGCGCTGGGCTGCTCTCGCCACCCGCGTCGCCCAGACGGCGCCCGTCGGCGGACGTCATCGTCGTTCCCCGTCGCCTGCCGCCAACACCGCCACCAGCCCAACGGGGAACGAGCAGCAGGCCTCCTCCCAGCATCCTTCGGTGCGGCGGGAGGGCCGCTCCGCCACACCGTCGCTGACTCCATCCGCTTCGTCGTCCCACACCCGTCGCGCCCCCACGGACGCGCACGCCGCGCTGCTCCTGGCATGAGAGCTCTTGCACTACCGCCCCGTCGACGACCTCTACGAGGACTGGCTCACCCACATCACCGAGCTCGTCAGTGCCGCAGGGGGCTCCCCCTTGCCGTCCCTCTCGCTACCTTGCCCTCCATTCTGCACTTGAGGCGGGGATCAGGAGGCGCCTCCACCACCTCCTCCCCAAGAAGGCTCCCTGGCTCCAAGGCGCGTAGCCCCAGGGCGAGACCCTCCGCGTCCGGCGCCTGTGCAACAAGAAAGGAGATGCCAAGAGATCCCTCGTCCCCAAGAAGGTGCTCGCGCGCTCCCAGCGCTGGCGCGCCAAGATCGCGTCCCCGCACCTCCACGCCAAGACCCCGCGCTGCTCCAAGCGGCGGCGCACGGTAATCCCCAGGAACAAGCCCAGCAGCAGCAAAAGGCACCGGTGGCCACAGCAGGCTGCCGCGCCCTCACCCCCAAGCTACGCGGCATCGCATGGCCAGGCAAATTCAAGCCTGACCTGCCCCCTCGCTACGATGGCACGACGGACCCCACGGAGTTCCTACAGCTCTACGAGCTATGCATCGAAGCCGCCAACAGAGACGAAAGGGTCATGGCGAACTGGTTTCCCATGGCGCTCAAGGACAGAGCCCGCACCTGGCTCCTGAACCTGGCTCCTGGCACAATCTCCTCCTGGGACGAGATGCACACTCGCCTCATCTCCAACTTCCAGGGCACTCGCGACCGGCCCCCGGCCGTGAGCGATCTGCGCCGCCTCAAGCAGCAGCAAGGGGAAGCCCTGCAGAAATACATCCAGCGCTTCAACAACACTCGCCTTAAGATCCCCAAGGTGACTGAAGAAGCCATCATCTCGGCCTTCTCCGATGGCGTACGCGACATCAAGATGAAGGAGTAGCTAGCAATCCATGAAGACATGTGCACATCCCTGGAGCTGTTCAACTTGGCGACCAAGTGCACCAGGGCTGAGGAAGGGTGCCTTTCCCTCCTCGAACTCCCGGCTGCCGACCCAGAAGAGAAGAAGCCCAAGGCCAAGGACGTGAAGCGCAAGGCGGCTGCAGTGCTTGCAGCGGAACCAGACACCAAGTGAGGCAGGGATCAGCCTGAGTCATCCAAGGGCAGCCGGTACTGCGTGTACCACGACCTCCACACCCACAACACCAACGAATGTCAAGAGCTCAGGGCCGTGAGAGATGGACATGTCGGCCGACGCCCCGAGCGCAACGATAGGGGATATGGCCGAGGAGGAGGAAGAGGTGGCGGACGATGGGAAGACCGTGGCCCTCGGCAAGGGTGGCGTGACCGACCTCGCGAGGATCGCTGGCAGAACCAGCCTCGCGAGGGAGGCTGGAGAGATCAGCCTCGTGAGGATCGCCTGTACGGCAACGCAGGCCTTCCTCCTCTGCAGCCACCGCCAAGGAGGAACGAAGACCAACATCAAGACGAGGGGGCTGGGGGCTTCCAGGAGCCGCGCGCAATCGCTTGCATCTTGGGTGGCGCACAGGCCCCAGCCTCACAGTGCATTTTCAAGCAGTTTGCTCGCGAGGTGAATGCAGTCCTCCCCAAGCTTGAGGCCACGCGCCCTCTCAGGTGGTCTGCATGCGCTATCACGTTCAGCTCAACGGATCAGCTCAAGTGCGTGGCAATGGCCGGAGTCCTCCTGATGCTTTGCTCCATAGTCATCAGCAACGTGCAGGTCACTAGGACCCTCATTGATGGCGGAGCAGGACTCAATGTCCTGTCCGTCGAGACGTTCGACAATCTCCAAGTGCCATACGATCAGCTCCAGCCGACCAAGCCCTTCTCAGGAGTCACTGATGGTTCCACTGTTCCCATAGGGCAGGTTCGCCTTCCAGTCACCTTCGGACAGCGCAACAACTACCGCATGGAGCTCATCGACTTCGACGTCACCCACATCCGTCTGCCATACAACGCCATTCTTGGGTACCCAGCCCTGGCCAAGTTCATGGCGGTTACTCACCATAGATACAATGTCCTCAAAATGCCAGGAAGCGATGGAGTCATCACCGTACCCTGCGAAGAAAGGGACGCAGTGTGTTCACTTGAGCGCGCGTTCCAAGCCGCAACAATCGAAGACCCGGACCATAGGAACGGAAGGCTTCCCGAGGCGACCCTTAAGAAGAAGAAGGTTTCGCCTGACCCAAGCCATAAGGAGGCATGCGCCTCCAGAGGTGTTGCGTCAGGATCTGCACCCAATCAGGGAGCGCCACCCTCTCTCACATAGGAAGGTACGCCCAGCGCCCTCCTCAGGCAGGGCTCGGGGGCTCTTTCTTGGAGGGCCACCGACTTTGCCAAGGTCACGAGGGAGGCGCTCGGGCACCACTTGGACGGGTGCTTCCAGGTATGTTTCCCTCAGGAAGATACAAGGCAAGGATGACCAAACCCTCAGGAGTTCATCGCAAGAAACACCCAGGAGCTACAGGAGTCGAGAGTCATGCGCGGCAGCCGCCGCTTGCCCACCGTAGCCCCACATCCAGGCGAGGATGGGGGGCTGCGCGTCTGCATCGATGTGCCAGGGCTCAACCGAGCCGCATCTCAGGAGCGCCTCTGGCCTTCACGCGTGGGGCGTTACGAGGGCCCACCTCACAGCGATGTTCGCATGCGGCCTACCGAACGCGGTCGTCGCTCATCAGCGCATGCTGAGGAGCATTCTGGAGGCTCAAGAGGTCAGGCATCGTGCGGTCCTAGCGGAGATGGAGATGGCCCTCGGGAACCCACCTGCGCCCCCAGAGCCTCCCGAGGCTCCTGGGCCTGGGGGCTTGTGAGGATCGACGTCTTCATCGCGCATCGCCCGCTTCTTCAGCATCAATTCATCTTCAATGGCAGCAGGTGACATCTTTCTAAGTCCCGTTTTTAGCTGGGAGCGCCCACAGGGCAGAATCATTCCCAGGTCGCGTGGGTCCGTCCCTGCGGCATGTATCCGTTTTGCTTATGCTCTTTACTTACCTTGTTGGGGGCGCCCCTCGGGCTGCATCATCTCCGAGCTGCTCGGGCCTGGCCCAACGGCGTTTGCTTTTCCCGCGTCTACTTAAAATGAATTTGCTCTTTTGCGCTTAATTGCCACCTGCTGCTTATCGCGGACTTCTCCGCCTTCATGCAAAGCGCTTGCACATTAAAAGGGGGGGTACCTGAGCATCGCGACTCATGCGCTCCTACTGGCTCTCCAGCCCTCACCCCCTGGCCTTGACCCATGGCATCGCGACCTATCATACCAGCAGCGGCTGAGCTAGCTCGAGGGCCGGGACCTGAGGACATAGAGCATTTGCATTCTAACCACCCTGCATGAACACACCATTGATAAAGGCCCAGAGCCAGGCGCAACCCGCCTCGAGGTAGGGCTTCGTGAGTCCAGCGCTGGCTCACGAGTGCCCAGATACACCTCTCCTAGCCCTACCGTGCCGGCCACGTGTCAGGGCGGGGCTGTACACGCCCGGGGGTTCCTCCTGGAGGGAAGCCCCCTCCCACGTACCAGTGGAAGCACCATGCTCCATGTTGGCTGACGATACTGCCGAGGAGTGGCTATGCCCGTACACATACGGAAGCACTATGTTCCACGCTGGTGATAAACAACTGAGGGCGGCCTACGGCCGTACCAACCTCGAGCCCAGAGCTCAATGTCCGGCACCGTCGCAACGCCTCCCCTCGGGAGCGCCGCGCGAGGGGGCTGGACACGGGGGCTACGCCCGGGTCTTGCCCGAACGCACGCCACCCAGCCAGGTCCCTCGGACCTGGTCGTCATGCGCCCCTCCCCGAGCGGAGCCAAGGTATGGAAACCCGTTTGAACGTGAAGGGAGACTCCTGAGCATCACGACTCAGGAGCCTAACTTGCCCCGTAGCCCCTCACTCCTTAGCCCCGTCCTGGTTTCCGGTCGGGGCTAACGCTGGGTGAGGTATGCGTAGGGCCGGGCCCTGCCGACGCAGAACGATCAATCCACTCCTCGTTCCCCCCTTTCCTACTTGTTGCTTGTGCGTCAAGGGGGACTCATGAGCATCGCGACTCAGGAGCCTAACTTGCCACATAGCCCCTCACTCCTTAGTCATGTCCTGGTTTCCGGTCGGGGCTAACGCTGGGTGAGGTACGCGCGGGGCCGGGCCCTGCCGACGTAGAGCGTGAGCAAGTAGGGGAGAAAAATGCAAATTCCAGGAAATTCAAAGCAAATATTACAAGCCATAGATTGTTTCATGATGTCAAACACAAGTTTAAACGCCTCCACGAGGCATGGTGCATGTTGCATGTTGCAGGAATAAAAACAGGACAACAGCCGCGAAGGGATCACTCTCCAATGGCGCCGCCGCCTGTGGTGGAGTCGCGCTGGGCGACCCCGCCTCCTGGGGCCGTGGAGCTAGCAGCATCGTGCCCGGGCAAGACACTGAAGGCGCGGAACCTCCCCAGCAAAGCTTCGGCTCGGCCTTTCACGGCCTCAGCAGCAGTGGCGGCAAGTCGCCGCTCACGGGTTCCAGCAGGCTATCGAAGTCGACGTTAGGGTCGTGCAGGTAGACATGGCTGAGGACATGCGTCAGCGCTGCAGAATACAGGGCACGCGCCTCGGACTCGGCCGTGGGGCCAAGGCCGTCTATGACATCTTCAAGCGCACGGACCAGGAAGGTAAACAGCTCGGCGGGGCCGTCCTCCGCATCGGCCAGCGACTCCTCCAAGCCGCTCTCGTAAAGCGTCTTCAGCGCGACACGAGCCCTCTTCTCCATCTTCGCGAAGGCCACCCGATCCTCCGCCAGGACCTTCGCCTTGGCGTCTAGCTCGGTCCTCTCTGCCTTCAGCGACTGCTCCAGCGTCTCCAACCGGCCGTGGCGGTCATCAAGCTTGACATCCCGGTCCTTGACGGCAGTCTCCCGAGCCTTCATCTCCTTCTCTTTCTCCTGGCGGCCGTGGACCTCCTTGGCGAGCTCGTCGCGCAGGCCTTGCAGCTCGGTCTCCAGCGCCTCGCAGCGAGCCTTGGCAGCCTTGGCGTCGCCCAGGGCAGCGTCGTGGGCGGCCTTGGCTCGATTGGCGGCCTGCTTCTCCCCCTCGAAGGCCGCCACGGCCTGGCTCAGCGCTCCTCGGACGGAGGCAGTGGAACGGGCCCAGCCAGAAGCTAACTCCAGGCGCCCAGCCGCTAGGCGAGGGTCCGCGCTTAGAAGATCCTCCCGCAGCTGGCTCAGTTCGCTGGCGACCTGGTCTAGGACAGCGACAGAGGGAACGGAAGAAGCGGGAACCGACGGAGCAGGAGAAGAAGACGACATCGTGATCACGGCTTGGTAGGAAGGGACCCCCTGGGCCTTGGCTGCCGCGGCCGCAGCATCGAGTGCAGTCGACTTCAGGGTCAGCGGAGCCATGGGGGCTGACTCCTCGCCGAGGCGTCCAAGTCGGCCTCGCGAGGACGACCGGGCAGGGGAGGCGCGAGCCGTGCCGTCTTTCCCCTCAGTGGACGAAGGCGCCATCCTGGCAGGTGGACTCGCCCCAAGCGGGACCGCAGAAGCCCCTTTCAATCTCTTCGCCACAGGCGCCAGCCTAACAAAAGAATATGGACGTCAAGCCTCGGCGACAAAACCAAGCAAAGCACGAATTGAGCACTTACTGGTCGTCGCACGTGGACCCAAGCAACCTCCGGCTGAACTTGAAGCCCGAGAGCCTGCAGCTCGGGTCAGCCTCGGGAGGCCCGGAAGCAGAAGGTACGTCAGGAGGGCTGGAGCTGGCCTCGGATCGCTCAGGGACCAAAGCAGACCCTGGGGAAACCAGCCCCGACCTGCTCTTCCTCGCGACCAAGGGAGAGTCCTCCCCTCCTCACCTGGCGCCGGCCTCGTCGTCGTCTGGCATGGAGCGGAGGACCTGGGACCTGCGCAAGGGAAAGACTCCCTCGACTCCTTGCCAGTCGCCTCAGACTCAGACTCTTCTCCCCCCTCGCTCTCGCTGGAGCTGTCGGAGGACACGTTCACCATCGCCAATGCCGCAACACCCTCGGGAGCTTCCGCGGGCACCATCCCATCGCCATTAAAGGTGGGCATGGCGTTCACCACCTACTCCCAGTTGTCACGAAGGAACAGGGGGACGGGGGCACCCACCGGCTTCGCCACGTCTCCCCCAACCAAGGAATGGAGGGCCGCGACCATATTCTCATCGGTCAGGGCCTCAGAGCTTAGGCGCAAGGTGGCGTCCGCTTCCCCAAGCCTCCACAACGGGAGCGAGTGCTCCTGGAGTGGAGCCACCCGGTGCTCCAAGAACTCCCTCAGGAGCGTGGCTCCAGTCAGCTTCGCCGTCCCCAAGTTGCTCGGCCTCAGGTCCGCGTTCATCCTCTTCAGCACCACCCTCGCACGGGGGTCGGCGAGCTCCGTGCGGGACCATGCGCCGACAGCCTTGGGCTGCCCCATAGGCAACACCAGACGGGGGTGGAGGCGCCCGACGTCCACCATGACCCACTTGCTCCGGAAGCCTTCGATTCTCTTCCCAGGCTTCGAGATAGCATTGGAATTGGAGCATGCGATGAAGCTCGCACATGCGGAGACATGGCCACCAGAAACCCGGAGGGAAAAATAGTGGCGCAACAAAGCCATCGAGGGCTTTACCCTGACATGAGCCTCACAGTAGTAAGAAAAAATCGCCAAGAGGAGAACAGAGTTGGGGTGAAGATGTAGAGCCTGCAAGTTGTACTGGCAGAGAACAACAAAGAAGAACTCAGAGAAAGGAGGCACCAAACCGGCGACGATGGAGCTCACAAAACACGGATAGAAGGTGCTCCTCCTGCTTTCAGGCTGGTCGGAGCTGGCCTTGAGCACAGTCGCCCCCTTGCTGCCCTGCGCCACCGTCATCAGGCGCGTGAGGGCGAGGTTCTTCGCCGGCAAGTTCGGGGAATCCAGGGCCGGCGAGTACCAGGCCTCGGTCGGGGACTTGCGAGGCGCCATGGCGTGCCGGGCGAGAAGGATTGAGACAGATCTGGAGGATTTCGAAAGCAAGAAGGAGGAGAGCAAGAAAGGGGATCTGGAGCGAGGGGAACGAGAACAAAGCAAGTAAGTCTGGCCCGGGCACCTCTTTTGTCAGATGGACAGTTGCCGAAGCGTCGTGGGAAGCGCAGACGCCCACGTCCAATCAATCGTCACGCGGCGCCCAAGGCTGCATGCTGTTAGGGCCTGCGGCGCTTCGTGCTTGCCCCTTCGCTTCCCTGCTAGGCCAAGCCCGGACGCGCCTTGGGCCCGGGGGCTACTGTCGGCGTTCTGGGAACGAGGGTCCCCAGACTTGCCTGCCTACGACCTGGGGCGTGGCTCAAGTGGGGGCCCAGCACGGCCCATCTTCATCAGCTCAAGCTCAAGACCCTCGCGAGGGGCCAAGCCTCGCGGGGCGTACGACCCGAAGCTTCCTCAGAGGCAGCCTCATCAGGCAGGCTCGCGAGGAGGCGGAGAGATCAAGGCGGGGATACCTCACGAGGAGCCCGTGACGCAAGCCATGACGATCGAGACCAAGCGGGCGCCGGCCTGCGCAGTGTCCTTGTTTCCCCTTTGGTGCAAAGGGGGCAAGCACAGGCCAAGGCACCGGGCAAAGGTTACCATTCCGGTGCAACAAGACCAAGACCAGTAGAGCGGCAGGACGTAGGTCACCGTGGAGCCCAAGACAGCGTCATCACCAGTACTTTTGGCAGCCGAAGACCACCTTTGGTCAGGATAACTTGTACTATATGTTCCCCTTCAAAATGGCCAATTGTTGGCGCCCTTCCCGCTCATTATTTGGGGAGAGGCCCAGGGCCTCTATAAATAGAGCTAGCCACCAAAGAGTAAAAAGAAGACAAGGAGGGACCGAAAAAGAGAGATAGAGAGAGAGAGGCGACTGAACTTTCCCAAGCAGTTCATCACACCAGCTCAAGAACACCTCTCGCGAGGCTGTTCTTCCCTTGTAGTGTTCCTTATTAGCCCTTGAGGCAATCCACCACACCACAAACTGGTGTAGGGTACACCACAATGGTGGCCCGAACTAGTATAAACCTTGTGTCCCTTCTGTTGTTCGTTGTTTCCAGCTTAGATAACGCGAGGATATTGGATGCAGATCGGTAGGGGAGAGATCTCCGTGCGCACCCCAGTGTTCGAACCTCAAGGGTCTACCGGAACCCGAAATCGGACAATTCATAATCAAGTGATTCCAAAAGTCCATCACCATGGAGTTTCTTCATGCGCTTTACACCAATATGACCTAAACGACAGTGCCACAAATAAGGTGCACCATCATTATTAACTTTGCATCTTTTGGCTTCAATATTATGAATATGTGTATCACTACAATCGAGATTCAACAAAAATAGACCACTCCTCAAGGGTGCATGACCATAAAAGATATTACTCATATAAATAGAACAACTATTATTCTCTGATTTAAATGAATAACCATCGCGCACCAAACAAGATCCAGATATAATGTTCATGCTCAACGCTGGCACCAAATGACAATTATTCAGGTCTAAAACTAATCCCAACAGTAGATGTAGAGGTAGCGTGCCGACGGCAATCACCTCGACTTTGGAACCATTTCCCACGCGCATCGTCACCTCGTCCTTAGCCAATCTTCGTTTAATCCGTAGCCCCTGTTTCAAGTTGCAAATATGAGCAACAGAACCAGTATCAAATACCCAGAGCATTAGTAGGGTACACATCAATAACATGTATATCAAATATACCTTTCACTTTGCCATCCTTCTTATCCACCAAATACTTGGGGCGGTTCCGCTTCCAGTGACCAGTCCCTTTGCAGTAGAAGCATTCAGTTTCAGGCTTAGGTCTAGACTTGGGCTTCTTCCCGGGAGTAGCAACTTGCTTTCTATTGTTCTTGAAGTTCCCCTTCTCCCCTTTGCCCTTTTTCTTGAAACTACTGGTATTGTTAACCATCAACACTTGATGCTCCTTCTTGATTTCAACCTCCGCAGCCTTTAGCATCATGAAGAGCTCGGTAATTGTCTTTTCCATCCCTTGCATATTACAGTTCATCACGAAGCCTTTATTGCTTGGTGGCAGTGATTGAAACTCTATCAATGACACTATCATTAGGAAGATTAACACCCAGCTGAGTCAAGTGGTTATGGTACCCATACATTCTGAGTATGTGTTCACTGACAGAACTATTCTCCTCCATTTTGCAGCTGGAGAACATGTTGGAGACTTCATATCTCTCAACTCGGGCATTTGCTTGAAATATTAACTTCAACTCCTGGAACATCTCATATGCTCCATCATGTTCAAAACGTCTTTGAAGTCCTGATTCTAAGCCATAAACATGGCACATTAAACTATCAAGTAGTCATCAGCTTAGCTCTGCCAGACGTTCATAACATCTGGAGTTTCTCCTGCAGCGGGTCTTGCACCTAGCGATGCTTGAAGGACCTAATTCTTCTATGCAGCAATGAGGATAATCCTCAAGTTACGAACCCAGTCCATGTAGTAGCTACCATCATCTTTCAACTTAGCTTTCTCTAGGAACGCATTAAAATTCAAGGGAACGGTAGCACGGGCCATTGATCTGCAACAACATAGATATGCAAAAAACTACCAGGTACTAAGTTCATGATAAATTAAAGTTCAATTAATCATATTACTAAAGAACTCCAACTTAGATAGACATCCCTCTAGTCATCTAAATGATCACGTGATCCATGTCAACTAAACCATGTCCGACCATCATGTGAGATGGAGTAGTTTTCAATGGTGAACATCACTATGTTGATCATATCTACTATATGATTCATGTTCGACCTTTCGGCCTCAGTGTTTAGGGGCCATATCTACATATGCTAGGCTCGTCAAGTTTAACCCGTGTATTCTGCATGTGCAAAACTGGCTTGCACCTATTGTATGTGAACGTAGAGCTTATCACACCCGATCATCATGTGGTATCTCGGCACGACGAACTGTAGCAACGGTGCATACTCAGGGAGAACACTTATACCTTGAAATTTAGTGAGGGATCATATGATAATGCTACCGCCGTACTAAGCAAAATAAGATGCATAAAAGATAAACATCACATGCAATCAAAATATGTGACATGATATGACCATCATCATCTTGTGCCTTTGATCTCCATCTCCAAAGCACCGTCATGATCTCCATCGCCACCGGCTTGACACCTTGATCTCCATCATAACATCGTTGTCGTCTCGCCAACTATTGCTTCTACGACTATCACTACCACTTAGTGATAAAGTAAAGCAATTACATGGCGATTGCATTTCATACAATAAAGCGACAACCATAAGGCTCCTGTCAGTTGCCGATAAGTTTTACAAAATGATCATCTTATACAACAATTTATATCTCATCACGTCTTGACCATATCATATCACAACATGCCCTGCAAAAACAAGTTATACGTCCTCTACTTTGTTGTTGCAAGTTTTACGTGGCTGCTACGGGCTTCTAGCAAGAACCGTTCTTACCTACGCATCAAAACCACAACGATTTTTTGTCAAGTGTGATGTTTTAACCTACAACAAGGACCGGCCGTAGTCAAACTCGATTCAACTAAAGTTGGAGAAACAGACACCCACCAGCCACCTGTGTGCAAAGCATGCCGGTAGGACCAGTCTCATGAACGCGGTCTTGTAATGTCGGTCCGGGCCGATTCATCCAACAATACCGCCAAATCAAAGTAAGACATTGGTGGTAAGAAATATGACTATTATCACCCACAACTCTTTGTGTTCTACTCGTGCATATCATCTACGCATAGACCTGGCTCGAATGCCACTGTTGGGGAACGTAGCATGCAATTTCAAAGAATTTCCTATGATCACGCAAGATCTATCTAGGAGATGCATAGCAAAGAGACACTGAGAGTGTGTCCACGTACCCTCATAGACCGAAAGAGGAAGCGTTAGGTTAACGCGGTTGATGTTGTCTAACGTCTTCACGATCCAACCGATCCAAGTATGGAATGTACGACACCTCCGTGTTCAGCACACATTCAACACGATGACGTCCCTCGAGCTCTTGATCCAGTAGAGGGTCGAGGGAGAGTTCCGACAGCACGATGGCATGGTGACAGTGATGGTGATGTGATCCATGCAGGGCTTCGCCTAAGCACTACGACGCTATGACCGGAGGAGTAAACTGTGGAGGGGAGGCACCGCACACGGCTAAGAAATCTTGGTGTGCCCCCCGCCCCCATATATAAAGGGGGGAGGAGGAGGTGGTCGGCCCAAGGGGGGCGCGCCAAGGGGAGAGTCCTACTTGGACTCCTAGTCTAAGTAGGATTCGACCACCCACCTTTTCCTTCCAACGAAGGGGGAAAGAGGGAAGGAGAGGAGAGGAAGAGGGAAAGGGGGGTCGCGCCCCCTCGCCTTCCTATTCGGACTCCCCTTGGAGGAGGGGGCGCCTCCCCTTTGTGGGTTGTCCTCTTTTTTCTCCCATGGCCCATGAGGCCCATGATTTCCCCCGGGGGGTTCCGGTAACCCCTCGGTACTCCGATAATATACCCGAATCACTCGGAACCATTCTGATATCCGAATATAACCTTACAATATATGAATCTTTACCTCTCGACCATTTCGAGACTCCTCATCATGTCTGTGATCTCATCCGGAAATCCGAACAAACTTCAGTCACCAAAACACATAACTCATAATACAAATCGTCATCGAACATTAAGCGTGCGGACCCTACGGGTTAGAGAACTATGTAGACATGACCGAGACACATATCTCGTCAATAACCAATAGAGGAACCTGGATGCTCATATTGGCTCCTATATATTCTACAAAGATCTTTATCGGTCAAACCGCATAACAACATACGTTATTCCCTTTGTCATCGGTATGTTACTTGCCCGAGATTCGATCGTCGGTATCCTCATACCTAGTTCAATCTCGTTAGCGGAAAGTCTCTTTACTCGTTCCGTAATGCATCATCCCGCGACTAACTCATTAGTCACATTGCTCGCAAGGCTTATAGTGATGTGCATTACCGAGGGGCCCAGAGATACCTCTCTCATACTCGGAGTGACAAATCCTAATCTCGATCTTTGCCAACTCAACAAACACCTTCGGAGACACCTGTAGACAATCTTTATAATCACCCAGTTACATTGTGACGTTTGATAGCACACAAGGTGTTCCTCCGGTATTCAGGAGTTGCACAATCTCATAGTTAGAGGAATATGTATAAGTCATGAAGAAAGCAATAGCAATAGAACTAAATTATCATTATGCTAAGCTAACGGATGGGTCTTGTCCATCACATCATTCTGTAGTGACCGACCTCAAATAGTCAAGTCTCTGTGCTTCTGTGTCATCCCTGGATCGGTAATGCTGACACACACACTACTCGAGGATTTATAGCAGAGTAGAAATCACACACTTATTACATCAAAAGTCTCCAAAGAGAACTTATTACAATAATATGGCTTAAGGCCATCTAATATGATAACAGTGGAAGGCTTGGAAGATAAAGTGAGATCATCAACTCCAACGGCATAGCTGACCTGCACGACAACGACCTAACGAACCTTACTCCTCGTCTGAAAAGTATGCAACATAATACGTTGCAGCCCGAAAACGGGTCAGCACATGGAATATGCTGGCAATGTAACACAGTAGAGCATGAACAGAGTAATGCTATATCTATATGCATATTTGGCTGGTGGAAAGCTATATGGTTATAGTTTTTGCGAAAAGCCAATTTTTTCCTACAACAAGGAATATATTTTAATTTAACTATCATGGTGGTTGAACAATATTGAGAAGGTAACCCCAACTCAATCCCAAATTAAAGTAGTTAACAACCCAACAATATTAGTTAAGAGTGATGAGATACATGTGATAACCCAAGTACTAGATACTCAAAATTGTCCATAACCGGGGACATGACTAACCATGATTAGATTGTACACTCTGCAGAGGTTTGCGCACTTTTCCCCACAAGACTCGATTGCCTCTATTGTATTTCTCGCACTACAAGGTGTTTGAGAAAAGGATGACCGAGACACAGTCTTTCAGAAACATTAACTCTCTACTCCGGGCGGACCATACCGAACCTACAAAACCCACTACCTACTGATCCACCTCTTTGAGAGCTTCACGTAACTTACTCAACTATGCTAGAGCCCATAATAGCTTGTGGCTGCACACGGAAGTTTCTAGCATGAATCATCCTAGTTCCCTTTGAGCCTGGGTGGCGGTCCATAGGAAGATCACACGGGTACCCCGGGATTTCCAAACAAAAACAGACAACACTGGGTTCCCCAGGTGCCTCAATCCACCCAGATGTTAATTTAAGTTGCCGCCTTAAGTTGAACCATTAATTAACAATCTCACATCTGTCATGGATTTCACTCAAACCCAAACCACGTCTACGAGCATAGCAAAATAAGATAAGCAACGCGTAGCAGTAACTCCCAAGGGTTTGAATGCAGGGCAATAGGTTCTACCTCATCAACTACTTCCCAACCCACATGTTAAAGACATCCTAATCATGCAATGTTTGAGGATTGAGACTAATGCATAAAAACTGGGTATGGAAAGAGTATGATCAATGTGTTACTTGCCTTGCTGACGATCCGCGAATCCTAGGGACTCTTAGTAACACGCTTCGCACTCCGGGTGTTTTATCGCAAACAAACAATAACATACATAAGCAACAAGCAAAGATGCACAAGCAAAACTCAAATAAGAGAGGTTGACCAGAAAGTTCAACTTAAGAACTCCGGCTAGCAAAAAGAATCAAATCAAACGGAGCAACGAAACTCAAACGGCGAAAGAAACAAGATCCATTTACTAATCTGTTCCTAGGTCAAATTTTACAGTAGAAAAAACTTGTGCAAGTTGGTTAAACGAAAAGAGGGTCTCGAGACAAAGATCTAGGCGCTTGAATCGCCTGATTCCGACTAACAAGTAAAAAGATAAACAGAAACTAAGATCGGATCAGAAATCGCGATCGAAAATAATCGCAGATTAATCCGATAAAAGAAACTGATGAACAGACTACGAACGAGCATGCGTTATCTGTAACTAACGGGCGAAAAACCATTCGTTAAAACGAACATACGGACGAACGTCCGCCATTTAGAAGAACCGAGAAAAACCGGCGAACCAATCTAAAAAAACAAACTAGGGTTTCTAAAAAAACCGAACGGTTCCTAAAAAAACCGGCGACTCGGATTCAGTGCGGTACCTTCGGCGAGGGGCTCAGGCGAGGCGGGGTTGGCGGCTGCGCGGCGCGGCAAGCGGCGGTGAGGCGCGGGCGGCAGCGGCTTGGCGGCGGGGCTGCGGCGGGTCG